>NC_072801.1:58749946-59052977 GCF_028583425.1 Eublepharis macularius | reverse complement strand
GGTCGCAGGTGAAAATGGGAAGCTGCATTCTTCTATTGAAATCACAAATGCTGCTTAAAGCACTTTTGAACCTCTCTCCTGCATTTGTACACTTGAGGGCATCAGACTGGAACTGGAGTTTAAATCACCATGAGGCTACAAAGCCTACTGTGTGACCTCGGGCCAGTAACCTTCTCTTAGTCTCTCCTCCCTTGCATGCTTGTTTTGAGGCAAAAATGAGGAAAGGGAGATCCCAGAGCTACTTGGAAAAGGGGTAAATTGAAATGTACTAAATAAAGATGGTTTTAAATGTGCTTGTCTGGGCTTTCCTATGAAGTCTTGTGAAATCATGCAGGAAATTACAACTGCATTCCAAATTTCTTGCAATTTTGGTGGCAGGTACAAAGATCCAATTCCATCTGAAATTCATTATTTTAGACCTTCACTATTGTTTCCAGAGAGGTATACTTATTTGGGAATACCCCTTTTCCGAAATGTACTCTCTCTTTTATATATGGAAGTTTTCTTTTAGTCAGAGATCAGGAAACGACTTGTTTTAAATGGTTAAGGCAGAACAGATTGCTGATACATGTTTTGCTTCTGGCAGGGTTGCCTTACAATTTCAGTTCTTTGCTACCACAGGCAGCAGGCTGGCTTCCTTTCTGGTGAAAAATGTTCTGGGAGAAGGGTGTGTGAACGGTAATGCATGGGCGTGGGGGTCTCCTGAATGAGGATTAAAGTACTTTTACAATGCATGTGTCATTTCAGCTTTCATCTAGGAAGGAACAGAGTCGAGGGTTTGACTCAGTGTGATGGGTGTTGGTGAGAGTGAGAGAGAATGAGATGGGGGTTCTTCTGACGAGACGTTGAGCAACTGTTGGCTGGCATGTTTTATATAATGTTTAGCTTAACCCTGAGTTTCAGGGGTCTGCTGCACTTTGTGCCTTACTAATGAACATTCTTTTGCTTCTGGGTTCTCTAAGTTGGCTTTCATTTTTCCCCTCAGCTCCCCCTCTTTCTAGAGGAGTAGTCCTCAGCATGCTGGCCACCTACCGAGCTGTGTGGAGATGATTCGGTATCATGGAATCCTAGATGTTTCTGTGGTAAGTCAAGAGGGAATTGATTAAGTCAAGGAAGGAGCAACACTGATCCTAGGCCAAGATTGTGTTAATCCAAACTAAGTAGGAGTGGGAGGGGGGTAGAGGAGGAAATGCATTACCCATTGAAACCAACAGGGGAAATTTTAAGAATAGTTATCATGCTCTATGTTCAAAGTGTATACAATGTACCCTCATTTTTTTCTCAAAAAGGAGAACAATATTCAGCAAAGTCCTATGAAGACATCCCAGAATTCACTTTTGAAAGAGGAAGCAACCCTCTTTCTGATGGATGAGCAGGGGCATTCTGGGAAAGGGTAGGGCAGGTCCTTCTCCGATAACCTTCCATTTGATCAAACCATTACAATTACTAGGTATATAGAGCAGGAAGAGGGCCCTGACCTCGATAACCCAGGAGAGCCTGATCTCGTCACATCTCAGAGCCAAGCTACAAGTGACACATGACACAGGTAGGACACTTGTCAGCTTCCCTCAAGTTTTGATGGGAAATGTAGGCATCATGGACTTGCAGCTGTAATGGAGACCCAAGCTGTAAAACCAGGATGCCTACATTTCCCATCAAAACTTGAGGGAAGCTGACAAGTGTCCAACCTGTGTGAGGCGTCACTTGTAGCTTGGCTCTCAGAAGCTAAGCAGGGTTGGCCTTGGTTAGTAACTGGATGGAAGACCTCCAGTGAAGACCAGGGTTGCAGCAGCAGGCAGAGACAAACCACCTCTGTTAGTTTCTTGCCTTGAAAACCCCACCAGGGGTTGCCATAAGTCGACTATAACTTGAAGTCAGGGTTTCATTTATAAAAGGAGGGAGGAGGGCTGAGATTCAGCAGCAGAGAACAACGTTCATGACCTTGAGAAGGTCCCAGCTTCTATCCCAGGCTTATCCAGTTGAACCTCCTCTCCACATTTGCAACTGAGAGGCAGCTCCCATCATATTAAATACATATATGAAATAATTTTTAAAAAACTAAAATCGGAATCACAGATAGCAGATGTTGGGAAATGCCTTTTTCTGCATGATACTCTGGGCAACCACTGCCAGTGTGGATAAAGTGTGTTCCTATTTTCCTCTGAGAACCCTTCCCCCCCCCCTCATTAAGCCTTGTTCGTTGAGAAATTACAGGTGTTTAAGCACTTCAGGGATTTGATGTAACTGCTTCTGTAACTGACCTAAGAGGCTTGGGATTTCCAAGAGTTCGGCTGTGAATCCAGCAATTCCTTCTCCTTTTGTATTTGCCTCAGTCCTAACTTCCCAGCCCCAACTGTCCCCACAGGCTCTTTACACTTTCTCCTTCAACTATTCAGGGAAAAAAGAGCAGGTGTTGTTTTGCAGTTGGGAAGGAAGTGCATGTTGTACTGCTGCATCTCTTGTCGAGGATAAACCAAGTTTGTGTTTTAATCTCACCCACCACATCATCCCTTACACTGGAGGCAGAGGAGGAGGAGACAGTAAGCTCAGCTGATACCAACTGCCACAGCTGATAAGGAGTTGAGGCCAAGTAGTTCCTGAGGCTTAGGCAAAGTAGTGGAGCTTGGCTCTGCTTGTTTCTGGCCACTGGAGGCCCTCTAGGGCAGTGGACTTCCAGGAAATTTCCTGGGAAGTTAAATGGACGATCCACCCTTAGTCAAATCCAACTGACTTAGGGCCAAGCTGGGCATGCAGGTTGTTAAAGAGGTGGGCCTGGGTTCCTCAGAAGGCCTGCTCAGAGGGAGGAGGGCCTCCTCCCTTCCCCTCAAGCCATTTCCTCGTGTCAAAATAGTACAGAAGGGCAGTTTTTCACCTCTTTTTCTGCTCCATGGTGGAGCAGTAAAAAGGGGGGAATTCCTCCCCCCCCCCATTGTGCCTGGGAAATAACTTGAGGGAGGAGAGGCATTTTGAGGATGTTTGGGCTTTCATTTACTTTTTTAAACAGCCATTACCCAAAGCTGCTGTGTGGCTGCAGGGAACTTGAGTTAGGGCTGGGGGACCCAGACCTGTCTCTTTAAAAATCTGCATGTCTGGCTTGACCCTTACCAGAGCTGATAACATTTGCATTGGATGCTCACAGGGAATTTGTAGCAGATCTCAGCTGAGGAGTTTTGGGTCAACAGCAACTGACAGGAACCTGCCTGTGTCCTCCTAGGTCTCTCTCCTGCTGCTCTTGTGTTTCTCCCACTCAGGGTTGTGCAAAAACTGCAACTTTACATATTCTCCTCTTGTTACCACGTCAACATCAGAGATCATCAAAAACCTGGTGAGTGTATTCCACCCCCACCCCCCAAAAAACAGATGTCCAAAGAGCTCTGAGGTTTTAGCAGGAACTTACCTTATGGGCATGAGGGAGAATTATAGTGAATTCAGCTGAGTCTTGACCACAGGAGGTGATGCTGATCAGTGAGGCAGGCTGTCCTGAAGACAGTAGTGCCCCCCATTAGATGGAGGGCAGCTTTCTTTGCTGGACTTTGTTAAAAGCCTAAGGTGAAATTCTCCTTGGTTGTTGGAGAAGCAGGTAAATATGGCAGCTAGAAATGCATTTTTCCAGCTGCAGAGAGCCCCTAACTTTCCACCTGTTTGGAGACATCTGATGAAGCCACACTGATCCATGCTGCAGTTACCGTAAGACATGGCCCTCATAAAAAGTCATGAAGAATGCTCAACTGAAACAAAACGCAGCCATCTATTTGTTGTGCAGGGCTAGTAGCTGGAAGCATATGAGATCATCCATTTTGTGATCTCATCACTGGGTGCCAATTTGTTTTCAGGTCCAGTTCAAAGCACCAGTACTTACCTTTTCAGCCTTTCATGCTTTGGGACTCTTATGCTTGAGGACCAACTTTCCTGGTATGAATTTACGTGGCACCTCCACTTGGCACATTAGAGCCTTTTATCTATTCCATCTGCACACACTAATGTCTGATTGGCATGATCTAAAGCCCTTGTGGTTGCTGGATGTGTTTCTCTCAGATGTGTACTGGGAGTTTTGCACTGGGAACTTAATTCCCAAGAGTTTGTAGGCCCAATTCAGACAGAAATTGCAGGTCATGGGGAGGAGGGGGCTAAGCATTCCCTCCCTTGTGTTGTTTTCCTGATCCAGAACTAGTACAGGGTAAATTTTCCCAACACGCTCAAAATCAGCTCCCCAAGGCTGTTTCAGGCTGGGAAAACTGGGGGAGAGAGGGGGGAGGGTTAGGGATGCCATTTCCCCACTGGGGGGATCCCCCACTCCCACCCTACACCCCCCTGCCTCTACTGGACTGGCTGAGGGGGGGAAGGAAAGATGGGGGAACACCACCCCGGGCACACTCCCGGGAACAGCATGACAATGTCACCTCCAGGAGCGATGTCATCACGCTGCCCCTGAAAGTGCTCCTGTGCTTCTCAGTGGTCCAATTTTGGCTCCAAACGGACCGAATTGTGCCTATTTGGGACCTAAATAAGCCCACTGAGAAGTACATGCGCTGGGAGGGTAGAGGGACCTGGCATCCCTACAGAGGGCTGCAACCTCCTAGTGGTCGCTGGAAATCTTCCAGAATTACAACCAGGGCTTTTTTTCTGGGAAAAGAAGTGGTGGAACTCAGGACTGCACAATGATGTTACTTTGGGTCAGCTGGAACAAGGGGGGAGTTTTTTTAAAGTTAAAATTGCCCTAGGTGAAAATGGTCCCATGGCCAGCGGCCCTGCCCCCTGATCTCCAGATGGAGGGGAGTTTAGATTGCCCTCCCGGCCGCTCCAGTGGCATTGAGGGCAACCTAAACTCCCCTCTGTCTGGAGATCAGGGGATGGGGCTGCCAGCCATGTGACCATTTTTAAGAGGTGCCGGAACTCCGTTCCACCGCGTTCCCGCTGAAAAAAAGCCCTGATTACAACTGATCTCCAGGCAATAGAGATCAGTTCCTGTGGAGAAAATGGCTACTTTGAAGGGTGAACTGTATGGCATTATACTCTGCTGAGGTTCCTCCCCAATCTCGTAAGAATTTCCCAACCAAGAGCTGGCAACCATGGGGGGGGGGATTAAACCTCCCCCCCCATGTGACATGCCCCAAATGCAAATTGGTTCTGTGTGTGCTTGAGAATTGAGTTTCCTGGGGGGACTTCAAAGCGGACTCTTGATCGAAATTCTTCATGGCAGCCACCAGGATTTCATCATGTCTGAAGTGGTCCTCAGATGTTGCTTGCCAGCTTTTTCAGTGGCTGTCCCTGTTCTGTGAAACAGCCTCCTTGAGGAGGTGGGGGAGAGGCGTCCGCTTTGTCTGCACTTTGGAAAGGCTGAGAAACAAAGCTGGCCAGGAGGGCATTCATCTAAGGGTACTGGAAAGAACGGTTTTGGATATCTACCAGGCAACTGACTTTGGGGAATTGTCACTGTTTCATTTTGGTGGTTGCCAGCAGATTTATTAAATATTTCAGGTGCTTTTGGGGGCTTTAATTTCCTGTTGATTGTTTTATTGTATTACTCCCTTGGGTCCCATTTGAAGCGGGGGCAGGGCAGCCTACAGATATTGTAAGTAAATAAATAAATGTTTACTTATTGGGTTGATACTCTCATTTTTGATTCACAAATTATAACATACGGTGCTTTTTTAGAAGTTCATTTGAAAAATGAAAACTATAAAATAAATGGAAATGGGGTGAGTCTAAGTTGAGGCAGGAGCAGGTGGATGTTGCTGTTTTCACTTGCTTCTCTCTCTTACCTGAGTGACTCAGGTGAGTCACTATCAGAGGACTCTTAGGTCTTCCGTGGTTCCCTATAAGATGCTCCCACTGCCAGTTTACAGAGAAGCCTACTCAACCACTACGGTCATCTTTGGAGGTCCTGCTTCAGTGCCTTCACCATCTGAGGTTAGATGAGTGGCAACACAAGCATGGGCCTTCTTGGTCATGTCACTGAAATTATGTAATTCCCTCCTCAGGGTAGGCTTGCCAAAAGAAAATGCAGGGAGGGGCAGGGACAGGTTTGCTGGTGCTGTGCTGATGGATGACATCACTTCTGGCACAAAGTGACATCATCACATTGGGGCAACGTGCTAGGATTTGCCCCAAACTCTATGGTTTAATCATCAAGTTTTAGGTGAATACAGAGCATCACCCCAATGCAATAATGTCACTTCTGGTTTTGTGCCTGAAGTGTCAGTGAGATGCCAGCGAGTCCCTCCCCCATTTCCCCCTGCCAGCCCGTAAAGTGGTAATGGGAAACAGGGAGCACCTGGTCTGGGAGGTCTGGTCTCCTACCCCAAGGAGATTGTCTGTCCCCCTCTATCAGTGTCTTCTTCCACTAGGGCCGTCGTCACACGGGCATCTCTTCCGTTAAATTTACAGCATATAGCGTCCTACCTGTTATCGTCACAGTAACGTTTCTTTGGGTCATCTAATGGCTCTTCGCGCCACCAGCTGTCCACACCGAAGCACTCTGTTCTGTTCTCTCTAACCGTGCAGAAGCAGCTCCTCCCCCTTTTAAAAAAATTATTCTGGTGTTTAATTCCGCTATAACGGAATAACAGTATATAAACATTCCGTTAGAGCAAAACATTACGACCCTTTTGTCTTTCCAACTTTGAAATTATATAAATAGCCCTTTGCCCGCAGAAAACTCCCTGTCTGGCGTGTTCCCCATCGCTGAAGACTCTGCCACGGCCATTGAGTCATTTTTACTTCAGCAGAAAGTTTGCATTGTGTTATGTCGTTATGGCGTTATAAGGACATAATAAAATAAAAAAAAGGGGAGTCGCAGGAAGAAATGGATTCTGGGATTGAAGGGAGGGCATAGGACGTTGTGAGGCGAAATACATCGATGTGAGGCATTCACACTGAGGCACAAAATAGCACGACTATCAAGCACAAAGCAGAAGAGAGAAAATCGCTACAGTGTTGGAATAAGGTGGGTGTTTGCCGGGAAATAGCGCCATTTTAGCGCTAAATAAAAGCCTGTGTGACGACGGCCTAGGTGAAGACTTCTCCGTTTTGTTTGGCATCCCTGTTTATTTGAATGTGTTTGTGTTTTGTTGAATTGTTTTTGTTGTTGTATATGTGTGTGTGCATGTGTGTGCATTTCAAATTCATTTCAATGTTTTGACTATTCACCTCCTGGGGGACCCTCAACTGGGTGGAAAGGCAGCATTAAAACGTTTTAAGTAATATAACTCTGATGCAGTTTTCTGTTGGGATATCAGGCCCTTTTCGATTTTATCTAGTGCTGGCTACACAGCAATGTGTGAGAATCTTTCCTTTTAAAGGAATTTTTAAAAGTGCTGAATTGTATAGGATAGAGTAACACAAACCTTCAGGCTCTGTCCTTCAAAATGTAAATACCCCCCTGATGCAGGCCTTTCCTGCTTTTTGCTCCTGCGTCTTCCCACATCCAACCCACCATGCCTGCCTCTCTTTGTTTTTTTAGAAAGAATTTCTTCTCTTGGATTACCCAGTATCAGTGCCATCTAACCTGAAATCAGTAAGTTATTAAAAATACCCTGTTCGTTAATGAAATAGGTTGGCATTAAAAAAAAGATTTCTGATGTTACTGAAGGAAGCATCATTTTAGGGGTGCCCGGTTGCCTTCTAGGCTCCCACTGCCACTTGATGGAGTGAAAAATCGGTGGGGGTGGGGAGCAGCATCATGTGATGCTCTAGGAATTTCTCAAATCTCTAAGGTTTTTCCATAGAGATGTGGGGATTCCTAGAGTGCCACACAATGCTGTAACATTGCTTCCAGGTAGGCAACCAGAAGTGACATCATGGCAACAATGCCTCCTGTTTGTACTATCTCCACCCACCTCCCAGTGCTCCCAGGGGTTGCTAGCCAAGGGCTGGCAACTCAGTATTGTTCAGATATAATGGGAATCATGGTTTGCTGCCATGTGAACAAGCTGGGGGAATCCTTGCACTCATGTGCCAGCCTCCACCCTTTTCACCTCTCATATATGCCCAGCTAATGAATGGTTTCATCTTCTGTAGTAAGCCCTAGTTTATTAGTATATCCAAACGACAAAGTGTGGTTTGCGTTCTCCCCCACCCCCCTACCCCAACCATCCAAGATTCCAAATGAGGGTTAAACTAGTGCTTGGAATCCTTGTTTGTATTGAAAAGTACAGAGCATTTTGACTTGGATGTCATTGCCATCTGAGGTTTGCTGAAGAAGTGAGGGCCATTTATTAAGTGAGCCACAAGGCAAAATGGAAAGGAAGGAGTTCATGCAGAGGAGAATGGGGGGAGATTCTCCAGGGTCCTAAGTCAGTAATTTTTTTTACAGCACCAGGCTGCCTTAAACTCAGTTAGGGGCCAGCCAATCAGTGCTCTGGTGGGGTAACTTGGCTCTAGATGTAGCACAAAACCATGATCTACTTTAATTATAGTTAGTTTCTGATACCACAATTTAGATTGCAAATGATTATTCAAATCCTGACAAAAGCTGGCTTCCCTGGCCTCACCCTCTTAGCCAGGAAGGAAAGTGCCAGGATACATGCTAGGATTAAACCAGGCTTAAGTCAGGATGTCTGCACACACTCATTGCATGAAACCAGTTAAGAGTTAACTCTGCTTAATAAACCATCTTTGCACCATAGTTTCAGATTCTGGTGTGGTGCACTCACTGACAATAGCAGAACAAAATTTGAGTCTAGTAGCTCCTTAGAGACCAGCAGTATATTCCAGGGTACAAGCTTTCATGAATTAAATCTCACTTCAGTAGATATCTAATATCTGACAGAGTGAGATTTGACCCATGAAAGCTTGTACCTTGAAAATGTTAGTCTCTAAGGGGTTTGTAGGGAGAGCCCTCAAGTCATAGCTGACTTATGGCGACCCCTGGTGGGGTTTTCATGGCAAGAGACTATCAGAGGTGGTTTTCCATTGCCTGCCTCTGCAACCCTGGTCTTCAGTGGAGGTCTCCCATCCAATTACTAACCAAGGCCAACCCTGCTTAGCTTCTGAGATCTCACAAGATCAGGCTCATCTGGCCTATCCTGTAAGGGGCTACTGGGCTCAAATTTTGTTCTGCTACTACAGACCTAACACAGCTACCCACCTGAATTGATCATAATGGAGTAAGCAACATTTCAGCAATCACACGGGCAGGGGCTCAGTAGAAGAGCATCTGCATTGCATACAGAAGGTCCCAGGTTCATTCCCCAACATCTCCAGGTAAAGGATCTTGGATAGTAGGGATATGAAGAATCTCCGCCTGAGACCCTGGAGAGCAGCTGCTAGTGACAGCAGACAGCACTGACATTGATAGGCCAATGATCTGACTCAGTATAAGGCAACTCCGTGTGTTGTTCAGCCATAATTAGATTAATTACATCATTGTTTTCATGTGATATCTGTCCAAAGTGGAACTGTAGAGCATAAACACTCAAGATACAAATATACCAGTCTTGACCCCCTTGGGAAAAAAATGATTATTTGCATTTTACTGCGATGACCAGGGCTTTTTTTCAGCTGGAACACAGTGGAACAGAGTTCCAGCACCTCTTGAAAATGGTCACATGGCCTGTGGCCCCGCCCCCTGATCTCCAGACAGAGGGGAGTTTAGATTGCCCTCCGCGCCAGTGGCATGGAGGGCGATCTAAACTCCCCTCTGTCTGGAGATCAGGGGGCGGGGCCATAGGCCATGTAACCATTTTTGCCGAAGGCGATTAAAACTTTAACCCCCCCCTCCTTGTTCCAGCTGACCCAAAGTGATGTCATTATGCGGTTCTGAGTTCCACCACTGAGTTCCACCATCTCTTTTCCCAGAAAAAAAGCCCTGTATGACCCTTATTTTTCCACCACCTAGTCTGAGAAAAAGTGGTTTATAAAGCATCCAAACTTCGTTTTTTCCTACTCATGTATTTTTCTCTCACTTCTCCCTCCCCCTGTTTCTCCAGGACAAATTTTGTTTCGAACTTTGGCAACTTCATTTCATCTACAGGGAGCTGAGCCGCTTGATACAGGTGGCTGGGTTTCAACTGAGACAAAACATCTCACGTTTAGAGGAGATCCTGAATTTAAAGGAGTTGTTTCAATTCTGTGAAATAGAAGTAAGTTGTGGATTGGTATTTAAAGGGGATTCCTGTAGCATTTAGTGTTTGTAATCTCCTCTGTCCTGAAGGCTCTGGGGCAGATAGCAATAATTTTTATATGTATGTGCGAGCCATCCAAATTAAATATAACATTTAGACCTGATTAAGATATATTAACCCTCCACCCACCAAACCTGAGCTACATTAGTTCAACCCACTGACAAATCTTTGCCCTAACCAATGTGTCATGCACTGTCCCTGGAGCTTGCTCAGGCTTGACCTTGGGTGAGTCTCCAAGGCGATAAGTTTTCAGAAAGCCCACAATAAGGGTCCATTTGGTCTCTTAACGTGGTTTTCTCCCTCTCTTCCTCCCCTTCCATGAGGCCTTGTTTCAAGGGGGCGTGCACAAAGGTACAGGAGTTATTACCACAGTGGGGAGCTTCTGGGCCACATGTATGCTGTGGCAGCAAGTACTGACCCAGTGCTTAGTTTTCTGCACATTTGCAAAGAGCCCAGTTTCCATTAAAGCTCTGGATCGAGTCGATGTGATCCTGGCCAAGGCCTTTAAAATGGCATCCATGGAGCACCGGCAACTATAGAAATGCTGAATTTCAGAGGGGGAGTCATGTTAGCTTGCTAATCTGGAAATAAAAAGGAATCTTGTGGCATCTTGTGCCATTGAAGGGATTGTGAAGAGAGGGAGGAATGGGCACAGAAGCATGCCAGGAGGTCTACATACTCTGTGCCCCAGCATCTTCCCTTACCCAGTGGGTGAAGGCCAACATGCACACCGCCCTCTTATTCTAGAAGACTTTCCAGCTACGTAAGGGAAGCACGTACCTTGTCTGGGGGGAAGCATGGGTGGATGGGCTGGGAGGGGAGGTTATCACTATTTCCCTGCATGGTAGGAAGCCTGTGGTGGTCAGGGTTGGTTACTAGTCTTTTAGACTGGGCCTGGGGAGTCTTGGGTTCTGACGAATTTAATCACGACCCCTTTGTTTTTATCTTATGCCCCACAGAGTGACTGCGTTGACTTTGAGAGGACAAACATCTCAGTGTTCCTGGACTCCATTCATTCAAACTTGAAGAAAATGGCAGCCAAGTTGGAACCTGCTACAGATCAAAACCCCACTGACTTTAGTAGTTGCACCTCAGTCCAGTGCCAAGCAGGTGAGATTGCCAGGCAGTCGATGAGAGGGTAGAATGCATACGCCTTTTTGCTGTGCAGTCACTTCCTTTGGTGAACGTGACAGCCCATGCCGAGCTGGTTCTGCCCAATGGTGAGGACCAATCGGCTGCACATCCAACATTTCAGAATTTTTAAGAAGAGGACAGAGGGGAAATTCTCCTCGCCAACATTTTCTGCTGTTATTTTTTTATCAAGCTTTGATGCAAAACGTCAAAATGCATCCAATGAAGCATAATATTTTTTTAACAATCCATTCCCCCCCCATAAAAAATTAAACCTCCCATTTCCAAAAGAAGATCAAATCTATTTACAATATCTGTGTTTCAGTTATCCTCTGTCAACAGCTGATATGGTTGAGCTACAGATTAGGAAGTTCCCATTTTGCATCTTGCGTGTGCCCCGGACACTTCTGTAGTGGATTGGATGCTACCGGCTTTTCCACTTGTTCTCTTCTGATTCCCCTCCACGCTGTAGCCACTGTCCCATGTGACTTTTTTCACATGGGTCCCTTGAGCCCATCATGGCTGTTTCTGAGTTCAAAGGGGACCTAAAAACTGGTAGGATATTGCATGCACACACATGGCCTGTTGGAGCTGCAGGGAGAGGGGGCTACAGTGTTGCCCACATGTTGGTTTACCACTCTGAAACAGCTCCAGGGAGCCACTGTTCACCTCGTTACAGAAATATAATGGGCCAAATGGTGGCTCCACAGGGTATTTCAGGTCAGGAGAATGACATAGGGGAAAGCCTTGACCTCCTGTCCTGAGCATGCCACTGTCCTGAATCAGGCGTGCATGCATCTGGGAATTAAGTTCACAGCAGGGAAAAATATCAGTCAGAAGTCCTCATCGCAGCCACAGTCACTTTGTAATGTGTGAATCAGCCTTCGTACTTCACGTTCATTACGAGCTGTTGAAGGTTCAGAGAACTGCCTGTATGTAAGCTGAGCAGTCTCATCATGGTCATACTGCAGATGGGCGACTGAAGCAGAGAGGATCAATGGCTGCATCCGTTTAGCGAGTTTGTGGCTGGGGTAAGATTTGAAATCGGGCTTTCTCAGCTCCCTCTAAAGCCACTGTTCCACGCCACCCCCACCCCATTTCATCAACGGTGGCTTATTTATTAAGCACCAGAGTGGTGTAGTGGCTACAGTGACGGATCTGGGCAACTCAGGTTCAGTTCTCTGCTCTTCCATGGAAACTCGCTGGGTGACCTTGGGCCAGTCACACACTCTCAGCCTAATCTACTTCACAGGGTTGTTGTGAGGATAAAATGGACCCCACTTTGGTTCCTCATTGAGAAAAAAGGCAGGATATAAACAAAGTAAAATAAATAAATAGACAATCATCTCAATATTGTCTACAGCTTGTTCTTACTACCTAAAGGCTCGGGGTCTCCTCTCCCCTGTTCCTTTTTTTATTACAGATTCTCTGAGCACTCCGTACCCTGGGTACTCTTCACAAATGCTGGAGATCACCCAGACATCCAGATCAGCCATCCTTCGAAGACATCACTGGCTTCTGCTTCTGATTCCCTTGTTGGTTTGCCTTTTCAGTGTTGTGAAATGTTCAGGCAGGATCCCAGTCCAGCCATTGCCGGTGAGTCTGATGCAAAAGGAGCCCGCCTCGAAAAAGAGAGGCAAGAAATGAAGCCAAGGGCAACATCAGATTTAAAAAGAGGGGCACCTTCCGGAAGAGGAAAGGGCTTTTTTACTTTAGGGAGAAAAGAGGATATAAGACTATCTAAAACTATGCATGGTGTGCAGAAAGTACATAGAAAATACGAGAACTCTGGGAGCCAAGCTACTACGTGATCGAGTGGAGTGCAAGTGGAGCACAAGTGAACAGGGAGGCCTACACGTGAGCCTGTTCATCACTTGTAGCTTGGCCCTGGGTCTCCCCAGGAAGCTGATGGGCAGTAGTATCAAGAGGCCTGACGAAAGGAAGTCACCCAATGCAGAATTAACACATGGGATTTGCTGCCACAAGATTCAGGGACAGCTGCTAGTTTACATGGCTTTAAAAGAGAAATAAACAAATATACAGAGAATTTGCCTGCAGATGGAATATTAGCCCCGATGGCTGCATGAAATCTGCAGGCAGTTGTCTTCACACCTTTCTTGTGGGCCTTCCACGGCCTTTGTGGGAAATGACATGCCCGTTTTTAGTTCAGTGGTGCAGGGCAGCAGATCTCTTTTTCCATTCTCCCAGAGATTTCCTTTGCTGTGGGAAAGTTATCCAAGGTACCCCCACCCCAAAGGCACAGCAGTTCTGTGATGAGTTGTGCGTCTCATTCCTGTGAGGCTGCTTGCAGAAGGGCATGCAGGCATGTTTCCTAAAGAGCAGTGGGAATGTCCAGTCAGAATTTCTTTGTGTGGCAAGTTGTAAAAAGAGTTCCTCTTTTTCCTCCTTGCTGTTTCCGACTCTGTTCAAGCACCCATCAGGAGGAAATGCAGGTCCAAAGGCATCGCTCTTTCAAAGACAAGGAACTGCCTTGGTATAAGTACTAATAAAATGCAAGTGGTGATGATGATGATAACAACAACATTTAATTTATATACTGCCCTTCAGGACAACTTAATGCCCATTCAGAGCAGTTTACAAAGTGTGTTATTACTATCCTCACTGACAATCCCCCTGTGAGGTGGGTGGGGCTGAGAGAGCTCTGAGAGAGCCATGACTGGCCCAAGGTGACTCGGCTGGCTTCAAGCGGAGGAGTGGGGAATCAAACCCGGTTCTCCAGATTAGAGTCCTAATGCTCTTAACCACTACACCAAACTGCAAATGCAGTTTGCAGCTGTTTCTAGCTGCTTAATTTTTAAAATTTGTCTGTAGATTACCCTGAGGAAGTGGGGTTTTTTTTTTAATCCATTGGGCTCTAATAAAACATGGCCCTTTCCCCCCCCCCATTTTTCTTTGACATCCCCTTTAAAAACCATCAAAGCTAGTGGCCATCACTACTACATCTTACAGCAATGAGTTCCAGAGGTGAATTATTGCATTGGGTATTTCCCTGTGTCTGCCCAAAGTCCATGAACATTCTGGGTGAGGGAGAACAGCAACTGATGGTATGTTTTTAAGGTCCTATTCCTGATCTTTTAGTGCTGTAGTTATTGTTGTAATGTGACAGGTTTTTAAGCTTTGATTGTAAGCTACCTTGAGAACCAACCATTGGCTGAGATGGTGAACTACAAGGAGGGGTTAAAATAAATAAGTAGCCAAGGAGACCTTGTAAAGATCCAAAGTCCTGTTTTTGCGACATAGTCAGTGCCCTGGCTTTGCTTTTTCTCAGCAACCAACTTTCCGCCTTGTCTGTCTTTTGCAGCTTCAACTGTGAGTGATTTGAAAAGATGAACTTGTCCCAAAGCGAAAAGGACAGCATCCTTCCAGTTGTGCCCCTTCAACAGCCGTGCGCTTCCTGCTTTCACTTCCCTCCTTGGAGGATCGAATTTGCAGACCTCAAATGTAGGGATGTCACCAAATTTCGTGACTACGCCATTTTGATTTTAAAAATCACAGCTTCTGACACGAATTTTACCCACTCAGGACAAATCTATAGTCATCTCTCTTTTTCTGCTGACCAGACTAATGATATTCAGTAGAATTCTTTCTGACGGAATTCATGCTCAATTTTTGTGTTAGGTGGTGTAAAAATGGTGTGAACGATAAAAACAGTGCGAGAATGCCACATAAGCTAAAACAAATTGGGAGCCACCAGCGTCAAATATGGAAGAAACCAAACAGTCTAACAGTGACAGCATACAAGAACAAAAAGAAATGAGGAAAGAGCGTGTGCTCCTGCTGAAAACCCAACTTGGAGAACAAGGAGAAACAGGACTCTGCGAAATGTATATACAAGGGAGACACGGATGCTTCAGTACCGCATTGGGTCAGAGGAGGGTGCTGCATCACAATTTTTATACTGAGAGCAACAGATTTTTTAAAATATTTTTTATTTTGTATAAATAAAAACAATGTTTAGGACCTGTGTGGCTGTATCCTTTAAATGGCATTATGGGGCAGTCATTGGGTTGGATCCAACCCAATTTTCTGTTAGTGGAAAGGAAAGAAAGATCCCCTGTGACCACCAAAAGAGGCTATTTTGAGGATCATTGGACCTGCATATACAAAAACCATGTGGGATGGTGGGGCTATAATGTAGAGGGAAGGGTGGATTTGGGCAAGAGTGCGAGGAAATGCTGGCTGGATCCAACCCGTTCTCTCTCAGCAGTCTATCTGACTGGGCTGTTGTCAAGACAAAAAGGGGAAGGAAGGGCCACGTCAGCAACTTTGAACTCCTTAGGCAGGATAAAAAGGAAACTGATAGGTACCACCTTAGAACTCTTACTTCCTTATTCTGATGCATTTGTAGATGAGGCTCTAGGACCAAACCAGACACGAGGGTCCATATGTGTTTGTTAATTCACATGTCTGCTTGCTCACAGATGGGGGACAGAAAACGGAGCGTACAGGTGAGGGAAGCTAAACTTTGCTCCATCTCCCTCTGACCCTTGCCATGCTCCATTGCTTTAAGATGCTTCAAGCAATAACGCATAAGAGGATAAGGATGGTGTAGGATTTAGCGCCCCTTAGTTGCATACTTTCGTTTCTGTTTTTTAAAAAACCCAAACAATTCCCACCCACTCTGCATGTGAATGGGTAGAGTTGAATCCTTCCATCTTGCCTCATTTGGTCCTTTGTTACCTTCGTTTTCTGCCTTTTCCAATCTGTGAAAGGACTGTGTATAACTCAAAAGCTTACTCATTTTTAAACTGGTCAAGCATCTCAGCTTCACTGCTAATAAGCTTTGGACCAACATAGGATTATCTTTCCTATTGTGAATGACTGTCAGACCTGAAGGAATTGAGTGCACCTGGATTTTTAATTTTTTTTTTAAAAAATGGATTTAGAATTTAGATCCAGATACAAAGGAAGATGCGGGTGATTTGTACGATAGTCTCTCGGGACAGATGGTGTGCCTTGGAAGCAGTCCCCATGCTGTTGTGTGTGAAACAGCAGAAGGACCAAATGTATTTTTCACATCTCCCATAAACCGAGCGAGTGCCCACTCTGACCCGCCACCCTCTGCAAGCTCCCCCTCATCAGCCTTCACCTCCTGTTTTCGGCCACTGATTAAACAGAGCCGTCTGCTCAGTCCCAGTTAGGGGTATTATCCTCATGTTCATTTCTTCTGTACATTGCATTCCTCTGCTCCTTTCTCTGGTCCCTAATCTTCTTCACCTCCTCCTCCTCCTCCCCATACTTGGACTTTGACGTCGTCAAGTGACGGGGGTGCTAAGCTGCCCGAGGCTCCCCTTTTGCCACTGCCCATCTTCATATCCCCCTTTGCCTTCCACCAAGACACACCACCCCTCCCCTCCCCAGCTGGAGTAAAGAGCAACAGGGGGGGGGAAAGAATGATCAGCAGGGAACAAAGGGGAGCAAAAGGACACAGGTAAGGTGCTATGCATGGAACGTATTGTACTGTCGGTTGCACCCTTTTGGGACTGGGAGAAGAGGTCATGAGGACATGCCCCCCTAGGGGGCACTGTCTCACTTATGGAATGCCTAGAGGAGAGAATGGGTAAGGGTACCAAATATATGGTGGTTGGGGGTGGGAAAGCCAGGGAATAGGATATAGAATTGTAATTATTATGGCGTGTGCATCTAATATGAAATTACCACTTTATTAAGTGACCTTGCTCCCATGTTTTACCATCAGTCTAACAAATCAGGTGATATTTTGCTTAATTTTTGCTTGTTAAAGGGTTGTGGTTGAAAGCACAGAAGCAGAGTGAGTTTTTCAAAAGCTGGCAAAGCAATAGGACCCTTTTCTTCCTGGTATACATGCCTCTGTGTGTATTCTGATTTAAATAGTTATATTGAATGAAAGGAGGGAACAGAGAGATCAAGCACTCTGTTGTGTCTCTTTGTATATTTTCCAGTTCATGGTGATAATATAAAGGTTCGGTGATAGAAATCAGATGAAGTGGAATCTTTTTACTGGGCCATTGGAAGTTGATGCAAGATCACGCAGGCTTTTGAATTCTCCAGGGTAGTTCATCAAATTGCTAGATGAAGAATCTTGTGAAACATGAAAGCTTGCATATCTTTGCATCTAAAAAGGACCAGAATACATCATTATATTAATTCTCTACCAATCCAAAGATTTTTCAGGTAAAGGAAGAAGAAACTGAAAATAGCATGGGGAGATTTCTCTTCCACAGAAATCATTTGCTCAAGGAAAATATAGGACCCTCATCCATACCTGTTTTGATCCAAATCTGAATGCATTTTTTTTAAAAAAAATCTAACCTGGTTTCAGCTGCCCTGGAAGTTCAAGAGGACTATTTCTTTCGCCCTTTTCAGGCATTATATTTCTATCACTCCTATCATGCATACCAGGAGAATGCATTATCTGTGAGTGGTACAGACAATCAACATTTTATCTGAAAAGGGCAATGTGTGTATTTTCAAACCATGGGAATGTGCTACCTGAAACCTGGATTTTGAACTGTATGCATTTGCATGTACTGAAACTGCAAGGTTGCCAACTCGAGAGTGGAGAATTCCTGGATATTTGGGAATTCTCAAGGGGAGATGGGGTTTGGATAGAGGTGGGACCTCAGCAGAGTATAATACCATTGAATCCTCCCTCTAAAGCAGCCAATTTCTCTTGGGGAATGTCAGCCTGCCATCTAGAGATCAGTTATAATTCCTAGAGATCTCCAGGCAGGGTTGGCAGGTCCAGGCTGGGAAATTTCTAGAGATTTGGGGGTGGGGCCTAGAGAGGGCGGGGTTTAGAGGGGAGGGGCCACAGCAGGGTATAATGTCATGGAGTCCACCGTCCAAAGCAGTCATTTTCTCCAGAGGAACTGATCTTTGTGGCCTGGAGATAAGTTGTAATTCTAGATCTCCAGCTACCACCTGGAATTTGACAAGAATCATAGAATCATAGAGTTGGAAGGGGCCATACCGACCATCTAGTTCAACCCCCTGCCCAGTGCAGGATCAGCCTAAAGCATCTCTGACAAGTATTCATCCAGCCTCTGGATGACAACCCTATGTGTAACCCTTTTCAGATGGTGATCATGTGTACCGAGTAGATTGCACATATCAGACATTCTTGGTATGTGAGGTTGGAGCACCAGAAACGTAAATACCTGTAAAGGGCTCTTTGGGGGGAAGGGTTCCTTTTCTGTATTTATTCTTGTGACCAAAACTATCCAAGGACTCATTATTTTCAAATTAATATGAATTAAATGAGTCGGCACAGAGAATCACATGTAAAGCAAAATGGAGGTGAGGGGCGAGGGGCATAGTTGCTTTCTGCACCGAGCAAACTGAAGATGCCCCAATCAAAGGCCTTCCCAATCTTGGTCCCTCCGAGCACAGCACTGTGTTTAGTCGCTGGCTTCATGCTGTGTCCTGCACACGTCCTTTCTTGTCCTTTCCTCCGTTTTTAATACACCAAATTTGATCCAATAACCTTTCTAAACAGTTATCTTCTTGTGTGTGCAAAGGAAAATTTAATATATGTGACTCTTTAACATATGTATCTATAACTAATAACAAAAAATCTGTGAGCTCTAGAGGGGATAACCCTTGCTTGATTTACAGGGCACCATGTTGTGAGGTGGATAAATACAGAATTACTAAAATACACTCATTTGGTAGTCCTTTAGCTGATTCACAGTTCCTGGGGAAAGTTTATCTCTGTTTCAGCCACAGTCTACAGTAGGAAAGGTGACCTGTGGCTGCACCAACTAAATATTGCTTCTTTGCTTTGATCTCCTGCCAGTCAGTCCTAAGCATGGGCCGTTTCCACACGGCTCCCCGCTGCTAATAACAACCCAGAATATTGCAGGGGGAAACGCAGAAGATTGCGTTTTCTCGCGCGAGATTTGCGCGACGTCATGTGACGTCGCGCAAATCTCGTGCAAGAAAACGCGATCTTCCGCGTTTTTTTCGCGAGATTCCGGGTTGTTACGAGCAGCAGGGAGCCATGTGGAAACGGCCATGGTTTAACTCCCACTTGAATGGAAGGGTGTCATGGCCCCTGCCCTCAGCCCGCTATTCAAGCCAGAGGAACTCATACATGAGACACACCTCAACCTTTTCTACTTACTTCTCAACCTGGCCTGATTGTAAGACCACCTACACAGCGACTCCTCCCCTCACCAAGCCCCCTGTACATTTCATTCACGCGTTCTTCCTGACTTCTCCCCCCTCCCACTCCCACCCTGCTATGTCTCTTTCTGACAAGAGGTGGAAGAGCAGAAGCCTTTAGACTGGCAACTCTTGGACAAGGTGATGCCCTTTAAGAAGCCACATTTATTCCACAGGCTACCAGTATCTGATCCCATTAAACTTCTGAGATTAATATGTAGAGAGCTTTGAACTCTTAAAATATGCCGTCTGTCTGTCTCTGCTGAATATTATGTTAGTTGTCTGGTATTTTAGAGCAAAGTGTCTGGGCCAAAGGATATGGGGTTCGATACTACCATCTCTTCTACTTAGCAAATTTGCATGGACAAAAGCCATGTGACATGGGCACAGCAGCAAAAAGTTGCAACCGTGGTTACCAATCAGTCTTGTACCGCAACATTTCTGTTATCAGAGAGGAACAATGGGGCTTCCCTTTCTAACTTCTTTCCCCCTTTTCTTCTCAAGCCAAAACCAAGGGGCTTCGGGACTATCCCCGGAAATGACTAACCATGTGGAGGTCTCCATGGCAGATGGCCCCCACATTAGCTTGGAAGAGTTACCAAAACCTTGCTTGGATAAGTACTGTGGCTGGCTGATGCGAAATGCGCTGCTCACCCTGACAATACTTGGTAAGGCACAGTGCAACTTGCACACAAAATGGTCTCTTCCCATGCCCCAAATATTCTGCTTCGCTTTCCTTGACATCCTTCTCTGCAAAGATTGTATCACTTCTATGGTTTGTATAGCCTATTGTTGTTGGGTCTAAATAATGAGCAAATAGTAGCAGAGAATGAGACAGCTGTACAGATCTATAATAGGGTTGCCAACTCCAGCCTGGGAAATTCCTGGAGACTTGTGGGTGGAGTTTGGGGAGGGAGAGCTCAGTGTACATAAGATGCCATAAAGCCTACTCTCCAATGCTGCCATTTCCTCCAGGGGAACTGTAGTCCTTGTGATCAGTTGTATTTAGGGTTTCCACTATGGCGGGAGACCTCCTGCTGGCAACCTTTTCTTCTCCAAACTCCCACTGGTTGCTAGGCATGGCCTCACAACTGCAGGTTTCCATGGCAACCCTAGTAGTGAATAAGGCAACTGGTTAGCAACTTGGAGACAGTAGTGACCCATGATCTAAATCCAGGACACAGGCCAGCTGCTTCTAATAACCTTTCTGGCTGTAGCTATTCTCCTTTGTATTAGTACTTCCCTAAAGAAAGGAAAGCTTCCAAAATATGCAGGTTATATCCCCCTTCTTCCCCCATCTCTTCAGTCTGTGATCTTCATCCAAAATCACGAATTCTGCCTTTCTGGAGGTTTTCAGCATTGACAGCTGCAGCAAAGAGGGGGAAGAAGGGCGAGGATCCCATTAGGCTGTGGCCTTGAGGATTTCTTCCTTCCTTCTCTGCTTTTCTCCCCAATGGAAATCCAAAGTGACCTAGCAAAAATCAATACATAATAAATTATCTATCAGTGAAGCTGGATTGTTGTTGTTAGGTAGTTAGTTTTTTGTTAAAGCCAAACTGAGTAGCAACTCTCCGCAGCCCCTAATCTAATCTCCAGTTCTGGGCAATCAGCCATGTTTTGTCGCTTGACACACACACACACCAACACACCACTCCCCTTCAACTTGGCTGGATTCTTGGCATCTCTTGACCTCTTTGGGGAGAGGCTGGCTTGAGACAGTAGAGTAACTTAAAAAGGAGCATTTGTTTGGAGAAGGAAGGTTTTAGGGCTTAGGGGAGGACCAAAATGGCAGAGAAGGCAGTTTTTGAAAGTGCTCAGAGTCGGTCTATACCTTGTGTAACACATCTAACTTATAATTAGTATCATGATATTAGATCTGCGTGGACCAGGAGGGCAGCATCTGTGGAGCAATTAGCGATCTCAAGCCCCCGAGGTCTTGCAGAATCCTAGAAAGGGAAGGATTTGTGTATGTGTTTCTATGTGGATATCTAGGTCATTTAATCTGCCTCTGGGATCCTTCATATCTCCAAGCTTGTTCCTTGTTGTGATAGCACATGTTAGGCCTGAATGCCAGTCACCAAAGCAGCAAAACTGATTGCCCTTCAAACAAGATCGGAGGTTTTGCATACTTGGGGAGTCCCTAGACAAGCATCAAAATATGACTTTATATATTTTAACAAAGGAAATCCCAAAGAGGACTCGTTGCCTTGACAACAGATGAGAGTCAGTCATTATTATTTATTTTGACATTTATACTACACTTTTCTCCCCAAAGGGGACCAAAAGGGGCTTGTAACATCATTCTTCCTTCCTCTGTTTTATAATCACAACTGCTCTGTGAGGTAGATTTGCAAAGGGGAGAATGGCTCGTGTAGCATTAATACCTGTATGAAAGCAAGCCAGGTCTCCTGTAATGGGGTTGCCAACTCCAGGTGGGGCCTGAAGATTTCCCAGAATTATAACTGATCTCCAGACTACAGAAATCAGTTACCTTGGAGAAAATGGCCACCTTGAAGGGTGGGCTCTATGGCTTTATACCCTGCTGAAGTTCCTCAACAAACCCCACCCTCCCCAGGTACCACCCTCAAAATCTCTAGCAATTTCCCAACTAGGGTTGCCAGCTCCAAGTAGGGAAATTCCTGGAGATCTGGGGGGGAGAAACCTGGAGAAAGTGGGGTTTGGGGAGGGAAAGGACCTTGTCATGGTATAATTCCATAGAGTCCACCCCCCAAAGTAGCCATTTTCTCCAGGTGAACTGACCTCTATGGCCTGGAGACCAATTGTAATTCCAGGAGATCTCCAGCCCCCCCCCCACACACACACAGCCCTCCAGTTTGCCGGTGACCAGCAAACCCAAAGGCGGCTGGAGGGAACGGCTAGGATTTCATTAGTCTCTTATTGTTCCTCTGACGTCATTGCCTGAGAGAAAGAAAATTAAACATGGTTTAATCCCTCCCAACTGCTGTAGCGTCCCAGCAGCCTGGTCCTGCGTCTGCTTCCAGATCTTAATCAGCTTGAACAAGAGGGCCCAAAGAATCTCTTCACGTGCTGGAAAGGATAGATAATTACATGCTGGGAATGGGCTGTGGTTAGGGCTAAAGATCTCCTTTTGAGTTACTACAATGAGAGCAGTGAGTCAAATCAGGAACCAAAGTTGTTTTAATTTCGTATCTTGGACTGAATTTATTGTTGTTCTCCATCTTGGGTCTACAGTTGCCAGCCTCCAGGTGGCTCCTGGAGATCTCCTGGAATTTCAGCTGATATCCAGGCAGCAGAGATCAGTTCCCCTGGAGAAAATGGCTGATTTGAAGGATGGGTCTAAGCATTATACCGCACCAAAGCCCTTCCTCTCCCCAAACAATGCCCTCTTAAGGCTCCACCCCCAAAATCTCAAGGAATTTCCCAAATCAGATCTGGCAGCCCTACCCAGGTCCTAGTTATCTGGGAGAAACACTGGCTTATAAGTTTTTTAAATGAATAAATAAAATATGCCGTTATGTTTTACTGATGTATCTTTAACCCAAAGAACAACTTCTGGCTTGGCTTTTAATGTGGTGGAGGGCTGATTATTGCAAAGTCAGTGAACACATCATCCAGCGGAGTATAACCTTCAGAAATACTTGATTGGTTGGTTGGTTGGTTGGTTGGTTGGTTTGGGATTAATACCCTGATTTTTTACCCCATTGTCTGTTTTTTTTAAACTCCAAATTCTAACCAAAATCAAATCAAAGGCGCCTGGGAAGCAGTTCTGGTGAGGGTTGCTTCCTCTTAACCAGCTGGTCTCCTGAACAACAGTGAGATATTTACCTGATGTGGAGGTGGCAGTTATCTTTGGTACAAGAAAAGGGGTGATCCAAACCCCTCTTTGCATCTGTGAAATGTGGGAGGTACAAAGAACAAAAATGTCACATAGCAGATCACATAGCTTCTTACCCCACCCCAGAGGCAACTGCATCCTGAGCGGACTTTTATGTGTGTGTTTTTTCCCCTTTTTGTTTCAGGGGTGATTTTGGGCTCTGTGTTTGGCAGTCTCTTGAGGTTGCTGCCACCACTCGATAGCGACCTGCTTATGTTGATTTCTTTTCCTGGCGACATCCTCATGAGGATGTTGAAAATGCTGATCTTACCTCTGGTGATCTCCAGCCTTATTTCTGGTGAGACCAAGTGGGGGAAGGAGGAGATGCCACACCTCATGTGGAAATTAACATGGGTTAGTCCAGGCAGGAAATGGAACTTGTGGAATTCTTGGATTAGAGGAAAGAGAGTTCATTTCTCAGTAGGTCGCTGCTTGAAGAGCCTCTGAGAGCAGAACCACAAGTGACAAAAGGCACAGATTGGACACTTGTCAGCTTCCCTCAAGTTTTGATGGGAAATGTAGGCAGCTTCGCTCTCTGACTGCTGTCCAATGGACTTTTCAACTGTCACTTGTCCAACATTCCACCAAGCTGCCTACATTTCCCATCAAAACTTGAGGGAAGCTGACAAGTGTCCAATCTGTGCCTTTTGTCACTTGTGGTTCTGCTCTGAGATGGCCTTACAACCTGCTCTTTGCTAGTTTTCATTATGTGGGTTGACGTGTGGGGAAGTGGATAGACAGATTGCTAACATCATTAATATTAAAACTCAGAGTCATTTGATATAATTGAGTGGCTGTAGATCCAAGACAGACCACAAAAAATACTACTTTGCACAATGCATGGTTAACTTGTGGAACTCATGCCCACAAGATGTGGTGATAGCCCATAGTTTAAATGGCTTTCAGAAGGCATTAGGAAAAGACACAGAGGATAGTTCTATCAATATCTATTTAACCATGCAATTTACCATCATGGAACTTCCATCAAGGACAAGCTGTGAATAAGAATCTGAGGACTCTTTCATGCTAGGGTTGCCAGGCATAATCCCAGGAGATATGGGAGGGGACATGGGGAGGAAGAGCATTGCTCGATGCAGTGACATCACTTCCAAGTGAAGACCTGGAAATGACATTGCTGCACTGAGTCCAAGTCCTTTATTTCATGCTCACAGACCAACAGGTCATAAACTGAGTGACACTAGGAATTCCCCCAATCTCTATGGTAAATACCATAAAGATTGAAGGAAGTCCGTGGCCATCACACAACACTTTTGCTTCTGCTGCTTCATTGAGCAAAGGCAGGTGAGAGGAGTATGGGGGTAGAAGGTCCTGCCATAGCGGGCAACCTTGCCACCCTACTTTATGTCCTGCTTGTGAACTTTCTACAGGTCTATGGCTGACCAGTGTTGGAAACAGGATGCCAGGGTTTTATAAAATATGGGTCTGATCCAGTATTTCTTCTTAGGTTCTTATGAACAAGACAACATATGGAGAAGGGAACGGGTGGGGGTAGACAAGACACTATCTCTGTCCCTTTTAACTCTATTCTCCCGTAACTTCATATGTTGGCAGGTCTGGCTAGCCTTGATGCCAAATCCAGTAGCCGAATGGGCACTCGTGCCATGGTCTATTATATATCAACCACAGTGTTGGCAGCCATCTTGGGTGTCATTCTCGTCATCTCTATCCATCCTGGTAACCCAAAACTCAGGAAAACACCCATAGTGATGACTAAAAATGAGGAAGTCTCCAGTTTGGATGCTTTTCTGGACTTGATCCGGAACTTGTTCCCTGAAAACCTGGTGCAGGCCTGTTTCCAGCAGGTAACACAACTCACAGGTACCACATGAACCAATGAAAAGGCCACAGAAAGCTTAGCAATGGGTACCCTCTTGGGATAACTCTTTCCATTTTTTTCTCTTTTTTTTGTACCTAGATCCAAACTGTCTCAACAAAAGTCTCTGTACCACCAGTGGTAGTACGAAAGGAGAACATCAGTCAAATAGTCCGTGCCAATGGCACAGTGCTCAATGCTACCATCACAGAAGTGAATGTAGGCCCCAGCACCGTGACACAGAAGCGGTTGGAATTCAAGGCTGGAATGAATGTTTTGGGTGAGCCTTAAGATACTCGGCAACATTTGGCAGAAAGTAAACAGGTTAGCACAGGTAGGGAGGCAATCTCTGGCCTATGTGAAAATCTGCTGTGGTAGAATGGTTCAGCCAGTGAGATCTTAAGAACAGTTTTCTGGGAATAAGCTCCACTGAATTGTCCTGAGTAAGGGCCAAGCTACAAGTGATGAATGACACATGTTGGACACTTTTCAGCTTCCCTCAAGTTTTGATGGGAAATGTAGGCGTCCTGGTCTTGCAGCTTGGCTATCCAACTGATGTCCAATGGACTTTTCAACTGTCACTTGTCCAACATTCCACCAAGCTGCCTACATTTCCCATCAAAACTTGAGGGAAGTTGACAAGTGTCCAACTAGTGTCAGGTGTCACTTGTAGTTTGGCCCTAAGATTCTGAGTAGACCTGCATGGAATTGCCCTCACTATGCAGTAAATGACACCACACAAAGCCATTTTAATGCATTTTAATGGCTTTGTGTGGTGGTTAGGTTTAGGGGGGAGAAGAAACAGAATATAAATAGTAACTTGCCAATTCAACAGTTTATTTCCTATTTTACAACTCCCCTAATATATTTAGTAGCATGTGTTCCTGGGAATGCTGTAGAAAGAAAATCATTTTAAAAGCAATTTGTTGAAACAGTTTTTTTAAGCGTAGGGGCTTATCCATCAAGCTCTAATTTTAAAATTAAAATGAGTTCAGATTGAGATTTTAAAAATTCACCCACATTTTTAATTACTGGAGATGTTCATTTCACTTCAACTTCCAAGATGGACAAAATATGTTGCAAATGGTTTTATATGTGCTGGTCGCATAATAAACCTGAACTTGAGATATGTATGGGCTTTGTAAGCAGAAGGTCCTAGGTTCAATCCCCAGCATCTCCAGTTAAAAGGACCAGATGGCAAAAGACCTCTGCCTGAAGGTCTGGAGAGCTGCTGCCAATGGATGGGCCAATGGTTTGATTCAATATAAGGCAACTTCACGTGTTCAGGGGTGAATGCTTGGTACGGTTCACCATCCTGTGGGGCCTGCGTTCTGGTACAGTTTGCAGGAAGTCTGCCTCGAATTCCCCTTTCTCACCTCACCCTAACAGGTCTGATTGGCTTCTTCATCGCTTTTGGGATCTGCATGGGAAAGATGGGGGAACAGGCAAAGCCTGTGGCTGATTTCTTCAATATCCTCAATGAGATCATCATGAAGTTGGTCTGCATGATCATGTGGTGAGTCTCCTGAACACAGATACGCAGCCCAGAGAAAGAAGTACCATGGCTGAAGCCTGCCAGAATCTTCTGTGTTGGATCATAGAAAGAAAAAGGCTAGAGTGGTGTGCATGAAGTACTTCCTGTCAGAATGGAAAGCCACCTTTGATCACAATTCTGTATGGAAGAAAGATGGCATCACTCCACCCCTTGTTATCTTCATGGTGAAACTGCATATTTTATCATGATCCAGTTCCCTGGGTGATGATGGGGGGCAGCATTTGACAGGATTAGTTTCCTTGTAAGGAGAGAACATTGGAGGCTTGAGGTGTCTTTTGTAGTGTGTACTTTTCCAAATATACTGGTTGAATGGAGGAAGCCGGCAGACATCCAAAGAATCCACGGCTGAATCCACACTACATAAATTTTCCCGCAGTTTTACAACTTTTTTTGCGCAAATCTGAATGCTGTTCACACTACCTGTTTTCCATTCCACAGTTCTCTCGCTTCTCTTTCGGTTTGGTTTTCATCGCCAGTTACTGGTCTATTGCAGGAGTTGCACGGTGGACGTGAAAGCCCAGAAGCGGATTTCAAGCACCTTTTCTTGAAACCACACCCACTTCCGTTTCTCTACCCTGAATAGGAAACCCGTTCCTAACACGTCGATTGGCTTATTGTCCCCGCAAATGCTCCGTACTCCATGAACGCTGGGCTGTCATAGCTTACTTTGTTCTATTGAAAACATTATTTTGATCTTGCCAGAATAAAATCTCGTTGCTGGGGAAAGCGGTCTGCAGAATTTAATCCTCAATGGCGCAATGCGGACCACCACACGTTTTCTTTCCTTTTTTAAATTTTTTTTTAAATCTGATTAATGTAATATCGAAATTTCGCTAAATATTCTTGCGCAACTCAGAATATAACGGAACACATAGGCACTAAAGATTCCCTTTTTTCCATGGCCACTGCCACTTCCTAAATATTTTCATAATTACTGAAATTTTAAATGGGATATCTTTTTGCATAGATCCCAATTTGGTTTTTGGACGCAATCTTGAAAGTTAGATAGATGCATTAAGGAGCCGCTGCACCTATAAAAAATCCTATAAAAAACCCTTTTTATAGGATTTTTAAGTACCCTGCCAGAAATGTGAACCAATCGTTACGAAAAGTGGCACGTGATATATCACTTTTCTGATGTTTCAGTATATGGTGATTTCGAAATAACGGAAATCTGTTTTAAAAAATTTTTTAAAAATTGGGCGGGAAGATTGATCCCCGCCCATTAAGACAGCTTTGCCAACGTATATGTGAACAGTAGATCGTGCAAGGAATACACAGTTTCAGCATGAATGTGAAGAGACAGGTGAAATTTGCGGGTTGGAAACACACAGATTTTTTCTGTTAAAAAAACAGAAAATAGGTGAGTGTGGATTCGGCCATGATCTCTAAAGCACATTAGTCCCCCAAATGCAAACAGTATATATTAGCAGCTCTCCTCACAGCTTCTCATTCAGCCAAACTCTCAGATCTGTCTCCTTCCCTGGCAGCATTTCAATTGCCAAACTGTTACTCTCTAGCTACCACAGGACTGTAGAATCCTGCCCTCTGCACCAACACTGCAGGTAGTTGTATCCAGTGCTTAGTAGCCACCAAAAGCCATTCAGCAAACATCTTCTACCTATACATGTCCTGTGAACTTTCTGGGACCACCTGAGGGTCACTGTACACATTACTTCTTTTACAAGTTCTCCACAGATCCAACCTATGTTCCCTGGAGACACCCATCACCTCAGGGGATTGGCCTCTATGAAAAAAAAAGGAGAGTGCAAATGGACTCAGAAAGCTGCTGCTGGGGGAGAAAGAGCTCCTGCCTTTCTCCCAAGCTCCCCCCCCCCCCAAGCAGAACCAGTGTAGTGTGGGAGAGTTTTCCTCTTTCTACTGCCACATGTGCGCACAGTATCTCCTTGTAGACCAGCAGAAATGGAGAAATGTCTTCCTTCTGCACTGTTTTCGCATGAGAAAAAAAAACCTTGGGAGAAAGGCAGGGCCTCTTCCTCTTCTGGCGGCAGCTTTCTGAGCCCATTTGCACTCTCCTTTTTTCAGAAGCCAATCCCCTGAGCTGACATGTGTCTGTGAGGAGCACGAGTTGGCACCATGGAGAACTTGTAAAAGAAGTAACTTGTAGAGTGACCCTCGGTCTCTCCACTGGTTAGCTCCGTGGGTACCCTTCAAGTCTGTACCCCAGAAATCCTCAGCGATGTAGCTTGTTATAGGCCTGCGTATGTCTTGTGCTTCCTGACCGTAACAACCTTCAGTGAGCTTTGTTGGCTATTAAGTTCTTCTCCTTCATCAGGGATGCTGGTGTTTCATTACTGCTTCTGGCATTATAGTTGCAGCCTTCCTCTTGTGGTCAAGCCCATCAATGCCTCAGCAGCTAGCTGCCCTTGATCCTGGCAAGCTTTCTCCTTTGGTCGCTCCATCTTGAAGGGAGGCAGGATTACATGCTAACCAGGGGTTTTTTTCTGGGAAAAGAGGTGGTGGAACTCAGTGGGTTGCCGTCGGAGAAAATGGTCACATGGCTGGTGGCCCCGCCCCCGATCTCCAGACAGAGGGGAGTTTAGATTGCCCTCCGCGCCGGTCAATCTCAACTCCCCTCTGTCTGGAGATCAGGGGGTGGGGCCACCAGCCATGTGACCATTTTCAAGAGGTTCTGGAACTCCGTTCCACTGTGTTCCTGCTGAAAAAAAGCCCTGATCCGAACTGTCTGTCATCACATCCAGTTTCAGGACAACTGTTCTCTGGTGACTCTGTGACGTTCATCCTCCATCCTCACTGCCAATGAGCCACACGCTCAATAAAGAAAGGTCATCTCCTTGTTTGACGGGTGTTCATGCTGTTTGAAATTTCATCCCTTGCCTTCCTTCCTGCAGGTACTCACCATTTGGCATTGCCTCACTGATCTGCGGCAAGATCGCAGCTATCAAAGACCTGGAGACAGTGGCTCGGCAGCTGGGCATGTACATGGTGACTGTAGTTGTGGGATTGGTCATCCACGGTGCTCTGGTCCTGCCTCTCATCTTTTTCATCATCACTCGCCAGAATCCCTTCATCTTCTATGCAGGCATCTTCCAGGCCTGGATCACAGCCCTGGGCACTGCATCCAGGTGTGGGCAGCTTTGCTCTTTTTTTCCACTGGGCGTGATTGACATGACAGTAATTGGCGGAGGGGGGGGGAGTGAGCTGACAGGCCCACAAATTTCATTTGGCCCACAAACAGGGCCTCTCTTTTTCACAGTTTTGGAGAGGTCTACAAACTGGAGGGAAGTGAGATGCAGTATGGTGTAATGGTTAAAGAATCAGACTAGGATCTGGGAGACCCAGGTTTGAATTCCCTCTCTGCTCTGGAAGCTCGCTGGTGACCTCGGGCCAGTCACGCCCTCTTGGGCTAATCCACTTCACGTGGTTGTCATGAGAATAAAATGGAGAGGAGAATGATGTAGGCCACTTTGTGTCCCCGTTGGGGAGAAAGGCAGGATATAGTTGATGTAAATAAATACATAAGTGTTCATCACTATTAACCAGCTATAATGAATGCACTCTCTGCTTCTCCTGAGCTTCATTTCACCCCCTGTTTTCAGACAAAGGTCACTAGAGTGAAAACCGGAAACATCTATCTTGTTCCTTTTGCTTCCTCCACAGAGCTCAGGATGGCATACTCAGTTCTCCCCCGCCTTTTTTGTCCTTACTACCACCCTATGAAATAAATTAGATCAAGAGAGACTGACTGCCCCCCGCCCCAAAAAACTATTTCACGCACTGGAGTAAGGGGGCTCAAAATTTAGCTCTCCCTGCACATTCTGTTTTTGTTTAAAAATATATCCCCCCCTCCATTTTATTTGCATATGAACAAGAATTTGCCTGTCTTTTTTCCATACCAGGGTTAAAAGTAGCTGGGGGGGGGCATGCTCACACAAACAGGACCTATGCTTATATAAAATCAGAAAGCCTTCCTCAAGACAAAGAGCTGGCACAACGCAAAGTGGAAATGCTGCACAAAGAAACATTTATCAGGAAGACCCTGTTCAGAGAGAAAATTGGCCAACTCTTCTAGCTGGGAAAGTCCCTATAAGGCACATATCTGGCAAATAATATAAAAGACTTTCCTTCATTATTTTTGAGTGTAACTAGTTGTCCTTTTGGAACTGTATTCAAGTTAGTTACAAAGACTATATTCAAGAACTGGGTCTGTTTGGTTTAATCCCCTTTTTCTTTTCCTTGAATCCCATTACCGGTGGCTGTGCTACATAATTCCAGTGCTGGAACACTGCCTGTCACTTTCCGCTGCCTTGAAGAGAACCTGAAAATCGACAAGCGGGTGACGCGCTTTGTGCTACCCATTGGTGCCACTATCAACATGGATGGCACCGCCCTCTATGAGGCTGTGGCTGCCATCTTTATCGCACAGATGAATAGTATAACCTTGGACAGTGGACAGATTGCAACAGTCAGGTGAGTCGTCACATTTTGGGGACAGACCCTTTCTCTGAAGTCAAATATAGATGGTTTCCACATGCCCTTAAAGGGATGACCTGCTCACTGAATGCTGCTGGCTTTTCCCTTTCACGCCACACGTCTCCATTTTCAAAATGGCAGCAGGCTATTTGGCTTCTGTTTTTTCAGTGCCTTTTCTGAGAACACACTTTCCCACGGTCCCCAAAAAGGCACCAACAAAACAGAAGCCAAACAGCCTGCTACTGTTTTAAAATTGGAGACGTGTGGGGTGAAAAGGGAAAGCTGGCAGTGATCAGTGAGTGGGCCGTCCCTTTCAGGATGTGTGGAAATGGCTATAGTGGACTGTAATGGGGGAAGAAAGTCCCCTTAATCCAATTTCTCTCTCCTTCTCTGTGTCTATCTGCCTATCTATCTTCTTGCAGTCTGACAGCCACATTGGCCAGTGTTGGGGCAGCCAGTATACCCAGTGCCGGCTTAGTCACCATGCTGCTAATCCTGACAGCTGTGGGACTCCCTACTCAGGATATCAGCCTCCTCATTGCCGTTGACTGGCTACTGTGAGTGTCACTGACGACTGGAGTCAAAAGGTCTGGTCTGGGAAGAGGGAGGTGGGACCTGGCCTAAACTTGGGACTCAGTGTATGTGTTTATTTGTCCAGTTCATTTTCTAATCCCTCTTCTTATCAATGTCAAAGCAGTCAGAATAACCATTCCTTTAATGATGAACCAACATTATCATAAAGTACCCCGAGTTTACTTAAGTGAAATTTAAATTTAAAAACTTTCTAAAGACAGCTAAAGATGGGCATTGGCAGACTTCTCTAGACGGGGAATACTACATCAAAGGGGCTACCGCTGAAAAGATCCTGCTTGGTATCCAGGTTAATTGCACTTAATTGAAAAGTGCTACAGAAGTTTTAATGGAAAGTAGGAAGACATCATGAAAGTTTTGTTTTGCTAGCTGAATATGGCTTCAGATGTCTTTGCAGGATGCCATTTAAAATGCATGGCAGGCCACTTTTGACACTACTTACAAGTGCACCTCCTACAAATATCTATAATCGTGGTGTGAGTGTGTAAAGTGCCATCAAGTCACAACTGACCTATGGCGATGCCAGCAATGGGGCTTTCAAGGCAAGTGAGAGGCAGAGGTGGTTTGCTATTACGTTCCTCTGCAGCGTCTTCCTTGGTGGTCTCCCATCTGAGTACTGACCCTGCTTAGCTTTCAAGATCTGGAGAAATCAGGTTATACCATGCTGCCTTCCATCTCATCTATAATGGTTATATGTGCATTTATTAGCTAACATAGCTTTCACATTTCCTCCTATATACATTGCATGTCTTAAAAGCAGGGGTCATTTAGTAGAAAAAGAGCGGGAGGGACTCATTAGCATAACTTATTAGCATATGTCACACCCTTTGCCATCACCGGAAATGTTTTATTCGCATAACTGATTTGCATATGCCACACCCCCTGGCATCACTTATCCTGGCTGTTTTGGACCCAATCCTGGCCATTCAGGGCCAAAATTGGGCCCAAAATGGCAAAAAGGGGCTGAAAATGGCCGAAAAGGGGCCCAAAATGGTCAGGATCGGGCCGCTGCTGAGCAGGAGAGTGATCCACCACCCGTCAGAGGCCCGATCTGGGCCGTTTCGGCCCCAATCCAGGATGAAACGGACCCAAAATGGCCGAGAGTCAGGTGGGCGGGGCCACCTGACATGTGACCTCTTTGGGGAACTGCCAGAACTGCATTCCTGCACGTTCCCCCTCGAAATGAGCCCTGCTTAAAAGACATACAGAACAAGAATGGTTATGCATCTATCTTTTTCACTTCCAAAATTTAAATATTTTCACGTGTTGAAAGACGTTTGGTAGGATCCAGCCGGCTTTTTCACTAATCTTGCCCAACTCTTTTCCTTAATTCATCCCCGTTCCACAAGGTTCGTGTTCTTGCAGTTCCCTTGATCCCCAGCATAGCCTTCTCGGATTGTCGAAGGGAACATCCCTCCTTTTTCACTTGCAAGAAAGCAGGTTGGACCTCACCTTCCAGGATTTCTACAGGTGAATGAGAGGAGGGTTCCTTTTTGGCCACAGAGCAGGCTATACCAAGGATTAGGGGATCTACTTGTATAAAAACCAAGGGGAACAGAACCTGCTGTAATTGTGCAAGATCAAGTGGAAAAGCTGGTAGGATCTAATCTGCTAAGATTTTTATCTATAACGTAACCACACTTTTTGTGGAGTTGCAAGTGTTACCAGGTTGATAGGGGAAAGAAAACCACAGCTGTTAAAACTGATCCAAAGTCATATTGCTAATAAGAATTAACTAGAACACAAAGTATTTGAGACTAACATTAGTGTATTGTAAAGTGAACAACCCATTTCTAAAGGCCCTTTGACATCACTAAAATTCTCTGTTTCTCAGAACTTGAAAATGTGAAAATGAGTGTGGAACTAACTCACTGAAAAGCATTCATTTAAGGGGAGCTTTCTATATTGTATGACTCTGATGGCTTAGTCACATACCCAAGTTGCCCCTTCATGGACCGCTCAGCCTGATCAATATTCCTTTTCTGACAAAATCCTGTAGTAAGAAACCAACTGCAACTACAAAGGCAAGTGAATAGGTTGGAGGTGGCCCTTTACCACATCATTTTAATGCATTCCCCTGTTTTCTCATCTCCTTCAAAGGGATCGCATGAGAACCTCCATCAATGTGGTGGGTGACTCCTTTGGTGCTGGCATAATCTACCACCTAGCACGGAAAGAGTTAGCAATTCTTGATGCTAGGTCTGAGGGCCATGAGCCGGACTCCGCTGCCCTCAAACTGCAGGCTGTGGGAAATCACCAGGTTCCACTTGAAGGTTCTATTGGATCAGGGTATACAGTCCTCCCCAGCCAGGAGGAGGAGGAGGAGGAGGAGGAGGAAGAAGAAGAGGTGAGGAGACAAAGTCTTGTGATGAATGTGCAGAAAACAGCTAGGACAGCTTCCCAGCTGCTGAGGTCACACGAACTTGAAAATGGCTATCCTAGAGTCCAAACATGGCCATCTACCTCCATAGTCTTCTAAGGGGCAAGCTCTAACTGACAATGGGAGTTTACTATTAGATATAGTTATTTATAAAATCATAGGGTTGGAGGGAGCCTCCAGGGTCATTTAGTCCAACTAGGGATGCCAGACCCCCGGCTGCGCAGCAGCTGCCGGGATTGGGCCCATTTTGGCCCAGATTACGGCCGCTGCGGAGCATGGGAGTGCTCTTGCGCTCCGCAGCACCTCAAAACGGACCTGTTTCAGCTGAAATCGGACTTGTTTTGAGGCGCTGCGGAGCTCAGGAGCGCTCCTGCGCTCCGCGGCGCCCAAAATGGGCCCGATCCATGGCAAAATGGGCCTGTTTTCAGGCACTGTGGAGCACAGGAGCGCTCCTGCACTCCGCAGTGCCTCAAAATGGGCCTGATCTGTGGCAAAACAGGCCCGTTTTGGGGTGCTGCAGAGTGCAGGAGTCCTCCTGCACTCCGCAGGATTTCAAAACAGGTCCATTTCGGTGTGGATTGGGTCCGTTTTGAGCCCTTGCGGAGCCTGGGCACGCTCCCAGGGGCTGCGTGATGACATCACTCCTGAAGTGACATCATGCTTATGGGGGTGCGTGCGCACGCTTTGTGCGCACACACACCCCTCTCCCCCAAGGTAAGTGCCAGGTCCCTATCCCCCACCGGGAGGTTGAGGGGGCCTGGCAACCCTAAGTCCAACCCCCCTGCACAATGCAGGAAATTCATAACTACCCCCCACCCTCCCCCAGTGACCCTTGCTCCATGCCTAGAAGATGGCAAAAACCCTCCAGGATCCCTGGCCAAACTGGCCTAGGGACAATTGCTTCCTGGTTGTAATCATTGCATCCCTTTAGACACATGCCTATGCAATGCAATTATATGGAAATGAATCAAATAGTTCTAGTTTGCATGATTTGAATTCTGGACAAGATGGCTAACTTCCTTCCTGATCAAGGTTGCTGTTTCTTTTAACAGGGGCAGGAGAATTCTGCTGGGATACTTCCCCCCTCCTTTCCATTGCTAAATGTGCATTGCTTCAGTTTCTCTCCATCACATAGCTGCTGAAGATCTAGAGTCTCTACACGTTACAGAGTACCTAGGGAACGCTCAAGTGCAGGATTGTATGCGTAGTCCTCAATTCACATGCAGGCTGTTCTCGCTTGGTGCACATGAATGCTGCTTTCACGGAGCTCGCTTTGGGTGACTGCATCTGCAAGTGATTCCAGAGGGCAAAGCGGCAATTTAGCTCTGTTTTCTGCAAGAACAAAGTACTGTAGGCTTCTTTGATTTGTCAATTTGCATTTCTTTAAGGTGTGAGAAAGTGACAAGATCTGCATTTCAATGAATGGATGTGGGGGAAACTGAGATACTTTTAGCAATTGAGGAGGAACTGATATCAAATGTGTGAATGTATTCCCGCAGAGCAAAATGAAGTGTGACTGTGCAAGCAAGTGCATGGAAAGTTGGAGAGGTGACACATGAAATGAGATTCACTTGAGCATCCCTAGGTACTTAGTAACGTGTAGAGAGACTACTAGTAGCCTGTGGCAGGGGAAGTCTCTGAAATCCTTCTTTTCCAATCATAGGATTTAAAAAGAGGTTTTGGCAGAGATCCAACCCCATACATGCCTGGATGATAATACCCCTCCCTTTTTTTTTTCATTCTAGCCTCCAGAAAAAATTGACGTGGCATCGCAATACAGTGACAGGGAAGAAGAGGTACCTGTGGATGATAAAGAGGAAGAAGAGAAAGAGGAGGATGAGAAATAAATACCTCTCCCCCCATTTACCCCCTCTACTAGCTGCTGCTGGTCTCAGCGATACAGAGGGGTGGGAGAAAACATACTGATTTATTATTTGTATTCAGTTGGAAAATTTCATACTTATACCCAGCCAAGGCAGTATCTGATTGCTGAAAAAGTCAAAAGCTTCCCCTCACTCCCAGAGGCTGCTGCATCTACTAGTTGTTGTGTGTGAGTAGAATACACACACAACTGAGAGAAAAGTATATGTTTGGGGCATACCTTTGGCATGAAAGAGGAGTATCTCTCTTACACTAGTCTCTCTCATGACCTCAGAATGTGGCTCAGGTTATTGCTAGAGATGGGCATGAACAGCAATACGAACAAAAAAAAGCCACGAACAGCCCAATCTGCTGTTCGCGAACAAGCTGTTCATGAGGCCCCATTCTAAACGAACAGGTGGTCGTTGCAAGCCTCATGTTCGTTGCTGTTCATTGCTGTTCATGAAGCCAGACAATCTGGCACCTGCAATCAATTCCCTTGGCAACTTAGGCAGGGATTGTCTGAACTCTGTCTGAACTCCTGCTGTTGCCCTGGAAACCCCAATCTAAGCCCAATTTAGCTTGATAGGCAGGTCTTCCTTTCAAGTGTGGAGCTCCAAATTTGTTACAAGGGAGCAAAGACCAGGGGGGAGGGGGGCTCTCAGCTCTGGTTTTGCAGACAGTAGAGAAGGAGAGAGAGTTGCTGTTGGCATTTTGATAGAGAGAGTGCATTGGAGCTTGAATTTTCTTCGTGTGTGGTGGGATAGGGATCTACCCCTTCAAGTTCCAGGGCTGCTGCCAGGCTCTGGGCCAAGCTATTATTTATTATTGGTACCTTTCCTGGTGCCTGCTCAGGTCAGGTTTCTTGGAGTGGTGCAGTAGGGATCTTGACTTGGATGATGGCTGGAGGAGAGCCTGCTGGCCCCCACAAACAGCCAACCACAAACATGTTTGTGAACAGGGCCATGTTCGTGGTTGTTTGTGAGTCCCTGTTCATGGATGGCAACGAACAACGAACATCAAGTTCGGGGTTTTTTTTGGTTCGTGCTGCTGATCTCAAACCCAGGAAGTCATCTCATTGTATTTTCAGGGATGGAGGGGGGAGCCTCGTTTTGTTTTTTTAAATTGGTCTGCAAATATTGCTACAAAGCATGGTTGATCAGTTGTCTGGTGCTTAGCCTCTCCTGCTTTCTTTGAGGAGAGACGCCCAAATATCGGCAGGGGGAGGGGCAGGTACAGGATGTAGTCACCTGGGAAAGTGTCACTCCATCAGCAGTGTAAGGAACAGGAGAGTGGCTAAATTATCTCAGCCCTTTGAAAGGCTGCAAAAGTCTCCTGTTCCCTGGACTGCTGATGGAGTGCCAGTTTCTCAAGTGACTACATCCTCTACCCCTCCCCCACTGATATTTGGGTGCAAGAGCCACACTCTTGCTTTGCTTATCAGTCTATCAGTTCTTTTCAAGGCCAGATTTAGGGGCAGGCAACCCAGGTGATGGCTTGGACTGCTCAACTTAGGGGGTGATGGACTTGGGGCAGGAGGCTGTCACAGGTTATATTCCCAGGCTGAACAAATGGGAAGGGTGGGTGCCAAAGATGATCCTTGCTGGGGGCACCATTTTGGTCTAGCCTGGCTCTGCTGATGAAAAAGGTAAGAAGGATTTCCTCTGACCACCCCAACAGGTTATGCTGGGGATTGTGAATAAAAGCCATATGGATGGATAAAAATCATGTTATTACAAGGGCTGTCATAAGGGAGGAATTGGGCAAAACTGAGGGGAAAAGTCGGTTGGATTTGCCCCAGTATTTGTGCCCATTTGCAACCCACCTTAGATTGGCATATGACCAAAATTTGGGTCCCATCCCACCAGTTGAAGGCCAATGATTTAACCAACTGATAATTGTTACTTTTTTATAAGCCACCAATTCACCTTTCCTTCAAATCCTGGCAGATCTAGCTGGTTTATCCAGTCTCTATACTTTTATCCACCTATCCGTTCAGTCAGTCAGTCCGACTCCATCCATGCACTCCTTTTTATCAATACATCTAGCCAGGGTTCATTTTGTAGAAAAAGAGCTGGAGGAACACATCAGCATAACTCATCAGGATATCTCATTAGCATATGCCACGCCCTTTGCCATCACTGAAAATGTGCCATTAGCATGACTGATTTGCATATGCCACACCCCCTGACATTACCTATCCTGTTTGGACCCAATCCTGGCCATTCAGGGCCAAAATTGGGCCCAAAATGGCAAAAAGGGGCTGAAAATGGCTGAAAAGGGGCCCAAAATGGTCAGGATCGGGCCGCTGCTGAGCGGGAGAGTGATCCACCACCCATCAGAGGCCCGATCCAGGCCGTTTTGGTCCCAATCCAGGCTGAAAGGAGCCGAAATGGCCGAGAGTCAGGTGGACGAGGCCACCTGACATGTGACCTCTTTGGGGAATTGCCGGAACTGCGTTCCTGCGCGTTCTCCCTCAAAATGAGCCCTGCATCTAGCACTTCAGAGACAGAGTGTAAACAACCACTTGATGCCACCATGTAGGAAGGCAGGCCTTGATTTTCAACTCTCATCAGAAATATGGAAATAATAATTCTGGCCAATGTTTTGGGTGATTGCAAGCAATATAGAGAGAAATGTACATGAAATGCTTTGAGCACTTCAGAAGTATTATATAAATACTAACTATTCTTATTAAATTCCTGAAATCCATTCATCTCTCCACAAAGCCGTTAGTTCTAGCATCACACAGCGGAACTCCAATGGGATCCATTCTAGTTCAGACTCATTCAGTCCCCCAACAGGATTGTTTATGGATACTGTATTATCCCAGACAAATGTCTGTTCAAACTTCTGCCCACACCCTCCCTGGACAGTACATCACATTTCCAAAACTGCTGTTACAATCCAGAGATGTATCTCTTTACATTCCTTTCAGGGTTTCATTCCCCCACAAGCCTGATTTCTGGACTGGCAGGCAACCCTTACATAAATGTTCCATGTCCAGAAAAACTCTGACTGTTCTACCAGTGGCCTGCTATATTATTCTACTCTACAGATAAATTCTTACCTGTATGCAGGTGCCTGCCTTCTGTTGCTGTGCTAACTACTTCAGTGATTGTCCACAATCAGCAATCAGTCTGCATTAGAAATGGGCATGAACTGGGGGGGGGGGGGGGACAAACCATGAGGTTCATAGTTCATTGTGTTTCACGAACCACAAACTTTCACAAACCTGCCTTGGTTCGTGAACCTGTTTGTTTGGTTCGTGAAAACATCACTTCCAGGTCAGCAAATCATCACTTCCATGTCAGCATAAGTTCTTCAGAAAGCCCATCCCCCATTGCCTAGGAAACAGATTGATTGGCACTAAGCTGTCTGCAGTGACGAACTGAAAAATGAACCAAACAAACTGGTCTAAAGTTTGTGGTGGTTTGTCAGAAATGGGCTCTGATGAACTGCCAGTTCGCAAATCATGAACCAGCCCAGTTCATGCTGAACTTTGGTTCGTATGTTGTTTCATGCCTATCTCTAGTTCGTATCTCTTGAGCTTTCTCTCTGATCTCTCTTCACGCTAGGAATGACCAACCCTACCACCTTTGCAACGGCACATTTCAGTCTATGAGAATCCACAGTACTCTCAGTCCCTAACTGCTCCTTTAATATTGGTATTTTAAGAAGGAGGAGGAGGAAAGTTGCAGGAGGAAAGTTTGGTAGTCCCTCCAGAGCAATGCTGTGGAAAATGCAACCTTGAGCTGGGCTTGACATCTTGTCCACATCTCTCTTCTTCAGGAACTGGGTCTGTATTTGCAGAACACCTGACTTGACATTTGCACATCTCACTACAACACAGAAGTCCTCCTCTGGGCTTATCTGGGGAAGCAATCAGAAACAGCTTCCTGCATATTTGAGTAAATGCTGTATTTACTCCAAAGGAAGAGGACTTTGATGTAAGATGATCTCCCTAAAACAAAGTTAAACATCGAAGGTTTTAGTATTATTATTGCTGTACAGAACTGTAATGTGTATGCACATTTAACAAGCTCCCCACTCTTGACAAGAAAAAAATCCCCTAGTTTTCCTTTCAAATCAATAGGTACATGAACCTCTCTTGCGCTGAGTGGTCCATCTTAGCACTGTATGTCCCATCCTAGCTGGTAGCAGTGGCTTCCCAGGTTCTGAAGCAGAGATAGGACTTTGCCTAACACCTGCTATAAGGGAGCAGTTAACTGGCAAGGACAGGTCTTTGCCCTGAGAGGATCTTCATGAACTGTGCTTATTGGTACAGACTGCACCCTGAAAGAGGTTCATCTGGCACTGAAGAGGAAGGAGAGAGACAGAAATGGATTGAAGGAAGATGGGGGGGTGGAATGGAGGAGACGCCGTCTGTCGGGCTTAAGAAGCAGAGAGCCAGGAATTTAATCAATGTCTGGAGAAAGACAGGAGGGCAATGACGCAAAAGGCCGCTTCCCACGATGGATTCAAGCAGTCGGTGTAATCCAGCCCAGCGGTTGGTGACTGGTGATCCCAGTGAAAAGGCCAAGTCAGATTATATGTGAGGGTCGGGGAAGGGTGGGGGAGAAGCTTGGTGTGTGCGTTATGCAATCCATTTAAGCAACAGCAAAGACATCGAGGCTCTTGCAAATCATGCCTTCCATCAGTGATTAAAGAGATGGATGTTTGGCACGCCATGAATTTCTTCCTCCCTCACACTCTACTCCCCTCTCATCCCAACTCCATGCCACAAAGGAGATTCCAAATTTTAGTGGTCCTTTCTTCTGAATTGGTCCTGGAGCAGTTTAGAATGGCATCTATGATCCCACATTGCCATCTTCTGCTCATACTGGACATTACATTCGCTCATCACAATAGACCATTGTGCACCATGAATGAATGCCATAGAACAGAGTTGCCGACTAACCTGGGGGGGAGGTAACCAGGTGTGCTTTTATGACTTTTAACAGCAGCTTAGTGTGCAGAAATCAGCTAGTTTGACTCTAAACTGCATGGAGATATACATAATGACCTACAGCAGACCAAGGTGCTGTGGAAAGGCACACACACAGAACAGTTGGCAAGCCTGTTTTTCTAAAAGTGGGGAGGTTTCCTGCCCCCACCTACTAGATGGTGGTAGTATTCTCTCTTAATGTATGCAGAGCAACCCTATCAAGTCATGACTCTCTATGTCACTAAACTTTGCCTAGGGATAATCTAGACGGGGTTACCAACTTGTCAGCTCACCTTCCAACAGGTGCTTGGTCCACACTCACATTAGCAGATGATAGTGCTTATTTTCTTGCTGTGAAAGCTTTGCCTGCAAATGGTGTCACTCCGTCAAGACACATGAACTGAACTGGCTTTTCCTTAGTTACTTCTGGACAAGTTACGTTTCATCCCCCTGCATTTCCTGTTTTTACTCCTACTATCACGTCTATGTTTATGATCACACTGGGATCCTTTCTGCGCATGCATTCAAAGAAATAGCATAATCTACCGTTTCCCCTGTCTTAACCCCCTTGGAATGTGATGGGGTTTTACATACTTTCACAAATGAATCCCATGGTAAACAGACTGAATGTCTGTGCTTTTACCAATCTGAGCTATCTTTAAGCAAAGACAGAAGCATGTTTATGCATCACGTTTTATTAAATTTGCAGCCTAGAGCACAATTTGCACACTTTGATTCCATAACACGCCCCCCAAAGTAACCAGTAATCTTCACATCTCTAGGAACTCAGCAAATCCTTATGGGAAGGAGCCGCTAATAATCCTGTGTATGTTGACTTGGAAGTCCCATTGAATTCAATGGGATTCACTCAGAAGTAAATGTGTATAGGAGATCAGCCTAAAAGCTGGCATCCCCTAGAGGGGAGAAAAATAAAATGCGGGGGAGATCGATCCAGTCCAGTGGGTTTCAAACAGTGTGGAATGCCTCAGAATCAGGGGTGGCTCTACCCTACAGGGCAGGCTCAACAGCTGAGGGCAGGGGGGCAGGATTTAAAAAGGTACCCACCATAGCAACTAGTCTCATGAACTGAGAACAAGCCAAACTCTCTGTCCTCAGCCAAGGACCTCTTTATTCCAATTTGTTTAAGATAACAAAAAAATTTTTTAAGGAATCACACTTGCTTAGAAGCACATCAGAATTTCCTCCAGAGAAAGATTGGTATTTACAGAGAAGTCACCTGAAAAATGGTCTTTTATTGCATCATTCACTACTGGGCTTCCCTGCACTGGACAGTGTGGAGGAAAGGCAGCATGTTCTGGTTGCCAGGGCAACAACTAGGCCCAGCAGCAGGCCTAGCCACACACCACAAAAGCTGGGTGTGTACTCTCAAAACTGGCCCAGAATGCTTTGCATAGTACAGGGATTCCATAGCTGATGTGTACAGTGCTGGAATTTGGGGGGGGGGTGTTAAGGGTTCTTTTTATACAGTTGCCAACTTGGGGTTGGGAAATTCCTGGAGATTTGGGGGGTTGGAGCCTGTGGAGGGCAGAGTTTGGGAAAGGAAGGGACCTCAGTAGGGTATAATGCCATAGAGTCCACCTTCCAAAGAAGGTATTTTCTTCAGGGGCCTGGAGATCAGTTGTAATTCCAGAAGATGTCCTGCCTCTACAACCTGGAGGTTGGCAACCCTAGCCTTTAATGTATCATGGCCCATACTGCCTCTCATTGCAAATGGTAGGGGGGCCCTCAAAGGATTGCAACTGAAGTATGTAGAGATTTCACAGCAAACTGATTGAAAATATAGTTTCCTTGAGGCAGCTTCAAACCTACTGCTCTGGAGAATCCAAATTGGGGCAGGGGAAAGGATTTGCCCAAAGCTCAGACTTCTGGAGAAGATAAGCGCATCAGATGAAGTTTCCAGCATTAAGGTTGGCTGGGGACAGACATTCCAACCTCGGTGGAGATGGCTTGGTATCCAGTGCGGCCTCTGAAATTTCCAGCTTCCCTGGTGACATTTCAAGAGCAGGGGAAGGCTGTTTCAGAGCTGGGATGGAGAGCGTCTGGATTGTTTTTGGTTGGTTTTGAGAGGATGTTGGATAGACGTAGCCATCTGTCTCGTAGAAGAACCAGTCGTATTCCTTTGGGTTGTCTAGGAAGAGAGCTGGAAAGAAAATGATTAAATAAAAAATCCATTCTGCTGTCTGTTCTAACAAGGTTCCACTTTTGGCTTCTTGGACATATATTTATCGCTATATGCATTACATATATGGACATATATTTATCGCTATATCCTTTGGAATAGCCACATACATTTCAGAGTGCACAAACAAGATAATCTGGACTGGTAACCCCTTAATTCCCTCAAAGCACACTTTATAAAGGTGTAATCTCCTCATGGCCTAACTGCTCCAGAAAGAATGCCTATGTACCTTCATGGAGATACTTTCATAGAGTACCGATGTTAGTCTGCAGTAGAACAGCAAGATTTGAGCCCAGTGACACCTTTCCAGGATGTCCAAAGTACAGGCTTTCAAGACACCAAGAAGTTGTCTTTAGAGAACCAACAAGATTTTCAGAGTAAACTTCCTTCAGATACAAGTATCTGAAGAAGAGAGGCTTTGACTCTTTCATCTGAAGAAGGAAGATTTGACTCTCAAGAGTTTGCTCCGAAAACCTTGGTCTTTAACGTGTCACTAGACTTGAATCTGTGACCCTCAAGCATGTGTAAACCCCTATACGCTAATTGGTTTAGCCCAACAGGGCGGTGTCAGTAACTAGAGCAAGACAGCAGAGGAAGAAGCTGGTTGCTGAGGAGAATGAAAATAATTAATGTGCTCTTATCACTGTAATTCCCCAAGAAGAGGACAGAAGCCTGGGTTCCAATTGCTTCAAACTGGAAGGATTGTGGCAAAGGATTCTATCAATTGAAGGAATCCAACAAGTTGAACTATTCACCTTGAGTGAATAGTTCATTGGGTAGGATATTTTGCTTCATTGGGTGACTGCAAAATCTCACCAGCAAATTGGAGGGGAAATCCCTTAATCAAATAAAATTGCTTTAAAAGGAGCTAGCTGGCCTCCTTGCCTATCAAGCCAGCTCCCTTTCTAGATTATTTCTAGGTTACCACCTGACTGGAATACATGCACGTACATGTGATGACTTCCCAACTTCTCTCCTCTATTCAAGCCCCTTAGGGCACACTTCCTATTCCGAAGGCCCAACATATGATACTTACCAGGATCGTCATATCCATCCTCATACAGCCGATGGTGTGAAAAGGGCTCCTTCTTGGTCCCTCGGCTGTAGGTGCAATAGATGCCGATAAAAAGACATAGCAGCAAGCCACAGCCCCCGAGGAAGAGCCCCATTGCATGGCTGGCTGCCCCCTGGGTTTCCCCCATTGGCAGTCGTCCTGTAAAGGAAAAGATGTTGGACAGAGAATCTCAGCAGTACTGGTTTCCAATTTCCATTTGCGACAATCTATTATGCCCAAATCAGTCAGGTATGCATATGGCCCACTTGCCCAGGTTGTGTCTGGAGTCTGAACATACCACACCATGCATCTGAGCTAGCCTGCATTCCTCAGAGGAAAGGGTGCTTTCCCCCAAATAGAAAGCAGCATGCTTGTGAAATGATTGGGAGCTTCCACATGAAGGCACGTTCATTATTACCTCCTGTGATCCAGCTCAAAGAAGCAAGTGGGTGGAGCATCCATGTAGACCCCTCCACCCCCAACTAATAAGGCTGCAAGGGCCTTTTGAGGGGACCTTTGCAGGACTTTCCATCACGTAGAATCCTAGAGTTGGAAGGGGCCTTATAGAACATCCAACCTTCTGACCAGTGCAGGAACAGCCTAAAGCATCCGATAAGTATTCCTCCAGCTGCTCTTTGAAGCCTGCCAATGAGGGAGAACCCATCACAGCCCTAGGCAGCTGATTCCACTGCTGGATTACTCTTAACATGAAGAAGTTTTTCCTAATGTCCAGCAGACACCTTCCCTCCTGTAGTTTAAACCCGTTATTTCAAATCCGATCCTCTGTTGTCAACAGGAACAGCTCCCTCTCTTTCCCCAAGTGACAGGCTTTTAAATACTTAAAGCGAGCAATCTTGTCTCCCCTCAACCTCCTCTTCTCCAAACTGAACATTCTCAGGTCCCTCAGTCTTTCCTCACAGGGCTTGGTGTCCCGGTCCCTGATCATCCTAGGGCCAAGCTACAAGTGACGAATTACACTTGCCTGGCAAGTGAACAGACTCACGTGTATTCCTCCCTGTTCACTTGCCATTCACTTGCTCTCCAGTTGGCAAGTGTCATTTGTCGCTTGTAGCTTGGCCCCTAGTTGCTCTCCTCTGCACCCATTCCAATTTGTCCACATCCTTTTTGAAACGAGGCCTCCAGAACTGCACACAATACTCCAGACGGGGCCTGACCAATGTGGCATATAGTGGGACAATGACCTCCTGTGCTTTGGATGTTATGCATCTGTGCTTGTGTGCCAATTCTATGGAGGGAAAGAGGGAGGGGTGGGTTGGGGGCAGCAATAAGCAGGGCAGGGCATGTGGGTGCTACTCCTGCCACTTCCACTCATTTGATGTTGCTTTCACACACTTTTCTGCACTCCCATGTGGAAGCAGCCCAGACAGTTGAAAATGGCAGCTTCGGAGGGGGGAGTCTATGGCATTATATTCCACTGAGGTCCCTCCCTGCCGAACTTTCTTCTTCCCAGGCTCCACTCACAAATCTCCAGGAATATTCCAACCTGGAGCTAGCAACTGTACATAGCCCTTATAGAGCCAGAAGTCTGCCTGAGGTGCTGGCCTTATCCTGCCCAATCGTTGAGTGAGAAGCAAGCCCACTCCTATCTTCCGTCATTCTCACCAAGGGAGACAATAGACAGCAATAGCTGATGCACTTGCTAAAACTCGCTCCAACAAGTTTGCTACTATCTGAGCATGGTCTGTCTTCTTGAATAGATCATGCCCTATCCTCTCCTAGGACAGCCTGGACCTTTGCATCTGCTTGGTGAAAAATACTGGCTGGGTCTGAAGAGAAGGTCTGCTATAATCTGGAACCAGTGTGGAGTGGTGGTTAGAGTGTCGGACTAGGATCTGGGAGACCCAGGTTCAATTCCCTGCTCTGCCCTGGAAGCTTGCTGGAGGGTCTTGGTCCAGTCACGCATTCTTAGCCTATCCTACTTCACAGGGTTGTTGTGAGGATAAAATGGAGAGGAGAATGATATTAGCTGCTTTTGGTCCTCCTTGGGGATTAAAGTGGGGTATAAATGAAGTAAAGTAAATAAAATAAATGGTGTGAGCCAACTGCTGAGGTCTGACCCTGTCTCAATTTTGGGGCCAATTGCCAGGAGCAGACATAAAGCAACTGGCAGGGTATGCCACCATTAACGTGCTTGCTTTACATAATACACAAATTAGGATGCCTGGATTTGGGAAACAGAATACAGCAATCTTCTGGGAAACCCCACAATCCCAGTTCACTACACAGCCAACGTTCCTTTCAAGAAAACTCAGAAAACTTGCCTTTCGGCTGAGTTGTCTCACCTTTTGGTTCCATCAGCACAATTTCCACTCCCCCCGCTGCAGCCACCCACTGCTGACTCGCTTCAGAATTGTCTCTCTCAACGTCAACAGGAAATTTGAAGGGAGCACGGCCTATCTTCTCCTGGAACAGACTAGACCTTTGTGTCTGCTTGGCGGAGAATACAGGTTGAGTCTGGTTCTGCTGAGGCAGGGAAGGATCAGGTGGTGATGTGGTGTCAGGCCCAGGAGCAAGGAGAGACTCGGGATCTGGCGTGGATTCGGGGGGTGATTGAGGGGTGATGGACCAGGTGGTTGGCAATGCGGATGGAGAGGAAGGAAGGGATGTACTAGGAGCTGTATCAGCTACAGCATAGCTTGTCCTAAGGACGAGCAGGGAGCAAAAAAGGAGGAGGTGTCGATTCATTTTCAGTCACACCAGAAAATTTCTGCAAAGGACAACAAAACAGATTCAAATGCAATATGGTCGAGACAGGCTCTGCTGAACACACAAGCCCAGGATGAGCTTTTTCACTCAGAGCTTAGCCCAGTCAGGCCCACATTCACCCACCCCTCCTTGTCCTAGGCTAGCACCTTCTGAAAAAAACATTTGTCCTTTTCAGACTTTACGTCTATGAGTACCAAGAGCTTCCCAACTGCGCACAGATCTTCCCTGTGTAAAATTGCCGTGTTGTCTGCGTTATGATAGAAATGCAGGATCCGTTAATTTATTAATTAAGGTCTTGAGCTCCTTTTCCAGTGTGACAGAAACGTAGCCTGTCATGCCAGGGGTTGCTTTATTAAAAATCCCCCTCAAACTCTAAGTTTGGGGGTGTTTTTTAATGAATCACGCTACCCATAGCTTCTCGGTCATGCTGGAAAATGACGTCATTTTCCCCGCATGACAGGGGAATGCACACGCCTGCTCTGTGTGTGCGTGCGCCTCCCTCCAGGAGCCTTCCCCCCTGCCAGCAGGTGAGTGAGAGTTAGTTTATTGTTTACGGTCAAGGACCAATAAGAACCAGCAAAAACACAAGTCCTGAATTCCAGTATATAAAATATGAGATATAAAAATACATTATGTAATTTAAAATGCATATTTAAAAACATTAATATCGTTAATATCCTACTAAAAGGGAGGGAGCGATAGGTCTCTGTGTATGATCTCGTTACTTGCCAGCAGGTGAGTGGAGGTGGGAAGGGGACAGAGGCTGGGGACAAAGGATCCCCCTCTTCCAGTGGGGGGAGACAACTCTAGTGGGTGTGGGTGCTGGGGTGGGCAGGGGGCTTTGGTTCTTCTGTGGGGATTCCAATGACATAATTCCCAGTTCAAACCTGAAACAATGGGGTCTCGGTGAGGCCAATTCTTCAGGAATTGGCCCAAAATATAGCATTTTTGCTATATTTTGAAGAAGAAAACCCCACCAGGCACCCCCCCCCCCTCTAGTTTTAAGGTAGAGGGACCTGACAGTCCTGGTTGTAATCTAAGTCAGCCCCATACTACTCTCCTGCTCCTGGGAATTAAGATCCAATCACAGACTTTCTAACACAAACTGGTCTGCAATAGCTACAGCAAAAATGTGGGGGACAGAAGGACTTCAAATTCTGTAGCTATAATGCAAATCAGTAGAGTGATATAGTGGTTAGAGAGACAGACTCGGAGCAGCCAGGTTCAAATTCCAACTCAGCCACAAGGCTCTTTGCGCGTCCTTAGCTGAGTCACTTTCATGGAAGAAGAATTTCATTGATGGAAGACACTGTATGTGACAAAAGGGATTGTTGGTATTGTCTTGTCTCAGGTCTGTTCCAGACTACTGGCCTAACATTATGAGCTTTGCATGAACTGCTACTGCATACCAGCCTTGACTAGATAAGAGGTAGCGGGGTGTTCTATGCTGCTGTTGTTCGAAGTAAGAAGTATGCCTAGTGCATGATCAAGTGCTCTCAGGCGGTAAACAATCATAAGCTGCATGACATCAAGTTTTAGCCAACGATAACAACATATTCATCCATATAGTCAAATGATATATGGATCTGGTTAGAACTGGACCAGCAGAGCAGTAGAAGTGGAATAAGCACTCAACTCATTCCTCACAGACCATTTTTCTGGCCAGCTCTGGGTCGTGAAATTCCTGGATATTTTGAGGGTGGAGAGCTGCCAGACCCCCGGTGGGGGTGGGGAATCCCCCGCCCCCGCCCCCACCCTCATACCCCACCCCCACTTACCTGGCCAGCGGGGGGGTGCGCACCTTCCATGTGCGCCCCCCTGCAGAGCTGCACGCCCCCGCGCACAGCAGCCCCAGGATCAGGCCTGTTTTGGCCTGGATCAGAGCCCCTGTGGAGCGCAGGAGCGTTCCTGCGCTCCGCAAGGGCCCACAACGGGCCCAATCCGCGCCAAAACGGGCCCAATCCACGCCCGTTTTGGCACGGATTGGGCCCGTTGTGGGCCCCTGCAGAGCACAGGAACGCTCCCACGCTCTACAGGGGGTCCAAAATGGGCCCAATCCACGTCAAAACGGACCCAATCCGTGCCAAAATGGGAACGGATTGGGCCCATTTTGGCGCGGATTGGGACTGTTGTGGGCCCCTGTGGGGCGTGGGAGTGTTCCATATAATGCCATAGAGTCCATTATAAAGTAGCCATGTTCTCCAGGGGAACTGGGTCTCTGTCACCTGGAAATCAGCCACCTCTGTTAGTCTCTTGCCTTGAAAACCCCAGCAGGGGTTGCCAAAAGCCAGCTATGACTTGACAGCACTTTCTACTACCATCTGTAAATTGGGTTACCAACCTCCATGTGAGGCCCAGAGAACTCCTGGAATGATATCTAGTCCCCCAACCACAGAAATTAGTCCCCCTGGAGGATATGATATCTTGGGAGGATAAGCTCTATCATATCACATTCCTGCCGAGCTCCCTCCCACCCCAAATTCCACCCTCTCCACACACCACCCCCAAACCTCCAGGAATTTGTCAAATCACAACTGGAAACCCTACCTGCAAGCCATTTTTATTTCCGCTGGCTTTTGTGGCTAGGGGCTGACAATTAGTTGGACAGCCTGGCCTGGGCTTTTTATATAGCTATGGTTGTCATATAATTTAACTGTCGCCTGTGGTTGTAGGGCCAAGCCACAAGTGACGAATGACACTTGAACGGCAAGTGTATTTCTCCCTGTTCACTTGCCCTCCACTCAATCCACTTGCCGTTCAAGTGTCATTCGTCACTTGTAGCTTGGCCCGTAGGCAGGGCTTTTTTGCAGCAGGAATGCGGGGGAACGGAGTTCCGGAACCTCTTGAAAATGGTCACATGGCTGGTGGCCCCGCCCCCTGATCTCCAGACAGAGATCTGCAGCTGCAGCACGGAGGGTAATCTAAACTCCCCTCTGTCTGGAGATCAGGGGGCGGGGCCACCAGCCATGTGACCATTTTCACCAAGGGCGATTTAAACTTTAAAAAACTCCCCCCTTGTTCCAGCGGACCCAAAGTAACATCATTGTGCGGTGCTGAGTTCCGTCACTGAGTTCCACTACCTCTTTTCCCAGAAAAAAAGCCCTGGTTGTAGGTACCACTTATATTTTAAAGTGATTTGTGCATGCCTTGAATGACAGGCAGAAAACAGCACACACTTTTTTAAAAAAAAAATGAAGAGTTCATGGCTGAGCACTTGCATTCAGAATGGAACAGGTGCTGATGCCATGCCCTAGGTGAAGGTAAAACCCATCTTTAAAAATAAGCCTGGTTATCAAATGTTTCCTTGAACAGGCCTCTCAGCCAAGGTTGGCACAGCCCTAGATACAAAATGGGGAATCAAACTCTCTTGTGTGTCAACAAATCCCCCCTTGGGAAATCCCTGTTTACAGTTTTCAACTTCTCTATTGTTAAGCCACAGCAATTGCACTTCTAAACTGATTTCCAGGACAAGGCTCTTACCTGCCTGCTCTCCCTCAGGAAAGAGCCTTCAAAGGTTCAAAAGTCTTTTCTCATTCAAATGCCTTTTCTCAAATTCTAATTCCTTTCAGATTTGGGAGCCTCCATGTTGAGAAAAGCTAAGAATTTTGTAGGACCAAACAACAGCAATTGCTAGCACAAATTGAGCAGGCCAGGATTAATTCCCCAGAGAAAGACCACAAAGTAATTAGTTTACCTCATTAGGGGGGAGGGACCTAAAGACAGCAGCAGAGTGACTTTTAAAAAATTAGAACTAGCCAAAAAATAATGAGAAAGTATTCAAGTTTCCCAGAGGTCTTCTTCTACTGAACGCTCAGGGCTAAGCTACAAGTGATGAATGACACTTAAACAGCAAGTGAACAGATTCACGTGTATTCCTCCCTGTTCACTTGCAGGGAGGAATACACGTGAGTCTGTTCACTTGCCGTTCAAGTGTCATTCGTCACTTGTAGCTTGGCTCTCAGCTAGACAAAGCAATGAGAAGTAAGGAAGGAACGCACCTTCCTTACTTTGTGATGTTTCGGGTTATCCAAAACAAAGTTATTACACCACCTTTTTTAAAAAAAACCTTGTAGACTAGTAAAACCTGGAAAATTCAGTAAACTGGAGCTTGTGTTGAGAGAAGCTAGAGGATGGAGTGTGAACCTGGAAAACCCAAATCCAGATTTCCACTGAAGCACTACAGACCTATATAAATTCTGTTTGACTGAGCTCAAGAGAACAAATCAGCCTGCCTCAAGGAACTTAAAATCGAAAACTGGATAAAGGGAGAGGTATGGCTGTTTCCACAAGAGGACAATTCCCCATTCTGTTCTCCTTGCTGCAAATGAAAGTTGCCAGATCTGGGTTGGGAAAATCCTGCAGATTTGGAGGTGGATCCTGGTGAGGAAGGGATCTCAGCAGGCTATAATGCGATACAGTCTACCTTCCGAAGCAGCCATTTTTCTCCAGGAGAACTGATTGCTGCAGTCTGGAGATCCAGGAGATCTCCAGGATCCACCTGAAGGTTTGCAACCCTACCCCATGCCTGCTGTCATCTCACTCCTCACATGGAAAGTGCTGTTTCTCTACTTTTTTAAAAAGTTAGTTATATTGCTAGGGTGTAACACCATAGGGATGTATCTACTACCAATTTTAAAAACAGCCAGCAAAAAGCCTGCCTGTGGTGCGGGAGGAATGCCCGGCTGGAGTGCAAGTCAGGAACACATCAAGGCAGAAGTGCAAAGCAGGAGAAAGAATTCATGTGGAAATCAGTGTGCATTCCAATCACTGTATTATGTTTCACAAACTTGGCAGTGTTATTCAAAAACAAGAGAGAGAGAGAGAGAACTACCTTTAGGACACCGTGTTTACTTTTATTTTTATCTCACCCTTCTTCCGAGGAGGTCAGGCATACATATCCCCTCCTTGGTTTTATTCTTCAGCAACCCCGAGCAATAGATTAGGCTGAAGATCAAACTAAATGTTCAGAAACTGAGTCATGTTGGGGAAGTGAGTTAGCCCTGACTTATCAAAAAATGTGATCTATTATTGTCCGGGATCAGGCTGGCTCTCAGTGAGCTTCATAGCCCAGAGAAAATTGGTCTCCCCCTCTTCCACCTCACCCTCCACTCAGACTCCCACACCCTTTGCTCTTGGTTTAACTGCCTTGTGGGACCGGGAAACTCAAGTGTTTCTACAAATATTCAAATCTTAGCAAATATATTTAATCAGGGGGGGGGGCGGTGTCACACAGAGAGCTAGTCACCTTCATTGCCTCTACTGAAGAATTTAACTAGGGTGCATACAAAATACGTCAGTCCAGAGATTAAAATTAAGAAGGGCTCAAACAACCCCTGGAAGTCTTCTAAAGACCTTAACAAGGAGAAAGCGTTTAGGATATTTTGAAAAACATAAATACAAAAGAGATTATAAAAGATTAGCATACCCACCACCCAGTACAAGATTAAGTCTCCCATCTGGAGACCTTTTAACACTTACCTGTAGAATAGAAACAGGCAGAGATGAAGTCAAAAGAAACCACTGGCGATCAAATGCAAGGAAGGAGAGCAGGCCACACCCCAAACATCCTATCCCCCCCCAGAGAAAAGAATCTAACATAACATAAGCCCCAAGGGAGACAGGAGTCCTGCTTAGCAACCCAGCTCATGAGGGCATTTTTATGAAGGGATTAGAACTGTATTAGAATGAAACAGTTGTGGAGGTCACCTTTATAACAGAACAGGATCCTAGCCTCCTGTAGTGATTATGCTAGGTGTAATCCTGCTTTTACTGCACTGTCTTCTGCCTTTGTAATTCTACTCACTATTGTTTATATAGTATTCCTTGTCTTAGGTACTTTGTTGCTGGAGTTGCCTTTTACTTCTGTACCATTTGTTGGTTCATTGAGCCACTTCAATATGCAAAAGGTCACAGAACAGCCAGCTGAGAGCTTTTAACTTGCAGCCAGACAGCTGCACGTAATGTTTATTAGGCTACAATCAAAATATGTGCAAGATTCCACTAGGTGAATGGCGATCTAGCTACACAGGAAGGATCCATTCTGGAGCCAAATTCTATCCAGAATGATGCAGTGGGCTTGAGATGGAGACGGTTCACAGCGGTCTCAGAACCAGGGCTAGTGCACCAGCTCCCAGGAGGAGAAACATTCCAGTGCTTATTAATGCTGTGATGAACACCATCCCAGCAGAGTGGCCTCCAAAGTCAACATCCATGGTGCGGAAATCACGGGGCAGGTCTAAAGCAGGAGGAAAGAAAAATCAGTGGATGCAGTTTAGGATTTCTTTTTTATAGCAGTTGTCCAAGGAGAACAGCTCCCTGCTTCTCTCAAGGGTTGAATTAAAGATGAAGAACCCTTGAGGACTCTTCATCCAAGTTATATCTACATAGCGTAGCCATCAGGGACTTTTTAAAAGAAAAAAAATTAAAGTCTGTAAGAAAGTAATCCAAAAAGATCCAGCTTGCTTTAATATAGATATTGGGGAAGGGGCTGTGGTTCAGTGGCACTGCACATGCTTTTCATGCAGAAGTTGCCTGGTTCAATTCCTGGCCTCTCCAGCTAAAAAGGATCCGGTAATAGGCAGAGCTGCCAGCAGGACTGGTGGAAAAGTGTCCTGTATTTTAATAGCTAATTAATGGGATGTTATTTACCTCCATGCCATGAAAAGCTTCAGCTGACTAATTTCTACATATTTATTAAAGGGACAGGACGTTTCTCTCTATGTCTGCTCGCATGGCAACCACAGTAGCACATAGCTCAAGATGGGTAGTCGGTAGCAGTAGAAAAGAACAAGAGTCCAGTAGCACCTGAAGGTATCTGAAGAAGTGAGCTGTGAAGTGAGCCCACAAAAGCTCTTAAGAACCACAAATTTTGTTAGTCTTATAGGTGCTACTGGACAGTAGTACATGTTTTTTTTAAAAAAAAAAACCAATTTAACCATTTATCTTACAATGGTATTAATGATTTCCAAGGGGCCAGGTTCCCACAGACTCTTATGGCTAAAACTTTAGTATCAAATGAAGCAACCTAATTGCATATGAAAATTTACAGAGCAGACAGTAGGGATTACCAGAAGTGATGCAATCTATCTTCCTCTCTCTGGTGCTTCTCTTGGAGCAGAGGCAACAGCCCCCCCGCCCAATCTTACCCCGTGTATGGAAATGCCCGGACCAATCAGTTGCAGCAAGCAGGGTCTGGTCTTGATTGTAGAGAAGGAATCTGATGCTGTCCAGGTAGGGGAGACAAGAAGAGGTTCGAAGCATTTTGAGATGCTAGCCAACACATACGCCCCTCTCTTCCTACATGCACCCCACGCTTCTCCCAAGGAACCTTGGAATCCCAGCATTTAAATCCTTAGAATCTTCCACACGCAATCCATTCATTGTAAAACTGCCAACCAGTTTCCCTAGAGGGCTAATAAACAGAACTTCCCTGATGTTGCTCTCAGCCACCCACTCCTGTCCAAAAGTTTACTGCCTCTCTTAACATGGAGGTTCCCTTTGCTTACCATGGCCCTTAGCCGTTGATGGATCTCTCTTCCACAAATCTGTCTAACCCTCTTTTAAAGCCCTACACACGTGGATGTCCCTACCTTCACCAGTAGTGGAATCGCACAGTTTAATTACTTGTCAAGTAAAGAAATATTTCTTTTTGTCTGTCCTGAATTTGAATTAATTCCGTTGTAAAGCCAAGGAAGAAGTGAAGGAAGATACAGGACTTTTGCTCAATAGGAACTCCCTACTGATGACTACTCAGAAGTATCTTCCAAAGAAGCCCAGTGCTGCTGGCCTAAGATGTTCTTTATTACCACTCACTGCCATCTCCTGCCATCTCTATCTGGGAGCCAGAGAAGTTGACTCTCCTTTGCCCTCCCTCCAGCTCTCTTTAAAGGCAACCCGGAGAGTTTTCTTAGCGACCAAAATCCAAATGCTACCATTGCCCATGAAGAAGAAGCTGGTTGTGATTGACAATTTGCCCTCCAGTCCGACCTCCCCCCAAATCCTCTCACCTGTACTTTCGACCAGGAAGGACAGCTCTCGTACAGGTATCATTGAGGCAGGCTAGGGTGGGCCCCATCTCATAAGCATGGTCTCCCGCGGCCAAGGACTGGGCCATGGTTGGGCTGCAGATGGGGACAGGGAACCCCTGGGGGGCCTTGTATGTGCTGTTGTCCCCTAGAAGAAGAGAGTAATCCCAAGCAGGCCTTCTCAGAATTATTTGCCACTTTATTCAGTGGGGTTTACTCCCAGGAAGATTTACAAAGACAAACATGCTCTAGCCAGTCTACTTAACTCCTGGGAGGGTGGGCAATTCCTTTATACCAATATTTAGCAAATCAGAACTTCCCAGGAAGGTCCTTACAGATATATATATACAGGGGTCATTTCACAGAAAAAGAGCTGGAGGAACTCATTCTTAGCATAACTCATCAGCATATGCCACACCCCTTGACATCACTGGAAGTGTGTCATTAGCATAACTGATTTGCGTATGCCACACCCCATGACATCACCTATCCTGGCTGTTTTGGACCCAATCCTGGCCATTCAGGGCCGAAATTGGGCCCAAAATGGCAAAAGGCGGCTGAAAATGGCTGAAAAGGGGCCCAAAATGGTCAGGATCGGGCTACTGCTGAGCGGGAGAGTAATCCACCACCCGCCAGAGGCCCAATCCATGCCATTTCGGACCCAATCCAGGCCAAAACAGGCCAAAAATGGCTGAGAGTCAGGTGGGCAGGGCCACCTGCCATGTGACCTCTTTGGGGAACTACCAGAACTGCGTTCCTGCATGTTCCCCCTCGAAATGAGGTTCCCCCTCGAAATGAGCCCTATATATATATATATATATATATATATATATATATATATATATATATATATATATATATATATATATATATTATATATATATATATAAAGACACAAGAAGCTGCTTTAACAGACCATTTGTCCATCAAGACCAGAATTAGAGGTCCCCTGACTGGTAGAGCAGCCAGACAAGGAAACTAACCTAATTTTAGGCACTAGAATGTGCAAAAGAGAGTCAATGCATAGACAAAACCCTCCAGCCACTTTTTATATGCTACCTCTCTGCCCGCCCGCCCCCCAATACCTGCTAGTTTCACCTCCATCTCTATGGTAGCTGCCTGCCGGGTGGTCTGGCTAGGATCCAGGGCTTCCAGAGTCCATAGCTCATACAAGCAGTAGGGAGGACGGAACCAAAGCAAGGTTGAGAGCCGGGAATCCGGGTAATACAAGGAAATGGGATAATCTGGTGTGCAGGAGATAAGATAGAAAGGATAAATAAGGGAAAGGAACCCATCTCTCAAACCCATTTCAGCTTTCTAAGTGTCCGTCTTGAAGCAAGCTCATAAAACATACTCTGAAATTCAACTCCATACACGTGAATTTGCATCATATTAACTAATCAAAATAATTGTCAGGTCTGTACATAATCTTGCAAGTAAATTACTGCAATGCCTTTGCACTCGTTGGCTAGTACACTGGAAAGACGGCCTCTTTATTGCGGAAGGGGTAGAACATTAACTGCCCATTTAACATTTTTGCAAGGAAAAGAGCAACAATTTTTTTTTAAGTTACAAATTCTGGCAAGGGGCCATAAATCCCCATGAGAGGACCAAACTCTTGCATGCACACACAGACGGACAATCCAGGTTAATCATCACAATACGGCCTTGTACTCAGAGTGCTGCCCATCAAAAATATTCCCATCCTACCCCTACCACAGTTACCGCCCGGAAATGCTTTCCTACCTAACCTGCATAGAGCATAGAAATGCAGTTAAGTGCGGCTTTTCTAAACATAAACATGCACTGACACAGAAAGGAGATGAAAAGTGACTGTTCCGTGAAAACAATTGCTACAATGGCCTCTCTAAATCACTGACCCAGAGCCAACAGGGAAGAAGACCCAAGAGGCACTAAAAGGCCCACACAAAATAATGCTCCCACCGCCCTTTTCATCTTTGACCAGGCCAAGCAAATCTCTGCTAAATCCTCTTGTTGGTTGTAACTGATAGGAGGTGAGGGTGGGTATTTAAAGGGAAATGAACTGATTGTGCATAGCGTGCAGTCAAATTTGAGAGGACAGCTTCCTGGGCCCTTCTGTGATTACTCAGAAGCAGGATCCACTGAACATACTGTCAAATAAGTGTGCCTAAAATTGTAGCCTTGAACTTGGCAGCTGCCTGGGAAAAAGAAAATGTCCTGTTCCTTTAACAGAGGCTTAAAGGGGTGTTATTTAATATCAAGTGACTTCAACAGCCCATTTCTAAGTCTACTTCTAAATGGAACAGGACATTTTTCTCCAGGCTTGTTGACAACCCTACATATGCTTTTTTACTTACTTGGCTATACGTCCCATTGAGTTCATTAGTTCTTACTTCCTTGGAACAATGTATATTTGCATAAGCCTTAAACTTTCACTCTTCTGCAGACTCTATGTACCTTTATGTTAAAAGGTAAAAGCAAGCACTGAGTCATTACTGACCCATGGGGAGAAGTCACATCACGACGTTTTCTTGGCAAACTTTTTTGTTACAGGGTAGTTTGCCATTGCCTTCCCAAGTCATTTACACTTTACTCCCAGGAAACCGGGGTACTCATTTTACTGACCTCGGAAGGACGGAAGGCTGAGTCAACCCTGAGCCAGTCTCCAGGCGGTAGCTGGAGATCTCCCAGAATTACAACTAATCTCCAGGCAACAGAGATCAGATCCCCTGGAGAAAATGGCTGCTTTGAAGGGTGAACTCTATGGTATTATACCCCACTGAGGCCCCTCCCCTCCACAAACCCCACTCTCTCCAGGCTCTACCCCCAAAAATCTCCAGGAATTTCCCAACCTGGATCTGGCAACCCTACCTGAGCTAGCTACCTGAACCCAGCTTCCACCAGGATCGAACTCAGGTTGTGAGCAGAGCTTGGGCTGCAGTACTGCAGCTTACCACTCTGCACCACAGGGCTCTTTGAAAGCAATAGTATTTCCCAAAAAAATGTGGATCAACTATTCTTTCTCGTTTTCTACTCCCTCCTCTGCTTTAATTTCACTTTCCAAGGGAGGCAAAGGAGAAGCGAATTCCCCAGCCAGGATATGTGCACCATGAAGATTGGGTCTTCCAAGTCTGTCTGAAAACACCAGTTGCAAGAAAGGATCCCAGTCCTCATGCAACCCCCTTGCTTGTGAAAGCACCATGCAGACCAGCTCTGTGCTTTGCTCTCTGGCATGAACAATTGAGTGGAACGAGTGCTGGTGGAATTGAGGCTCTGCCTTGGGGCCTTGGCTGTAAAGGGATCAGAGCTTGACTCTCCTTTGCCCTCCCTCCAGCTCTCTTTAAAGGCAACCGGGAGAGTTTTCTTAGTGACCAAAATCCAAATGCTACCATTGCCCATGAAGAAGAAGCTGGTTGTGATTGACAATTTGCCCTCCAGGCCGACCTCCCCCCAAATCCTCTCACCTGTACTTTTGACCAGGAAGGACAGCTCTCGTACAGGTATCATTCAGGCAGGGTGGGGTGGGGGGTGGGCCTCATCTCATAAGCATGGTCTCCTGCGGCCAAGGACTGGGCCATAGTTGGGCTGCAGATGGGGACAGGGAACCCCTGGGGGGCCTTGTATGTGCTGTTGTCCCCTAGAAGAAGAGAGCAATCCCAAGCAGGCCTTCTCAGAATTATGTGCCACTTTATTCAGTGGGGTTTACTCCCAGGAAGATTTACAGAGACAAACATGCTCGTTTTAATAAGCTAGTAAACAAATGATTTAGGTGTTAACACTCTTATAGAGAGTTTACATATGTTTTCATGGCCAACGTCTGGTATGAAAGTGTGTTTTATTGTACTTTGTTTGGGTGGTTAGAACTCTTTTGTCTCAAAAGGCTGTGTGTGTGTGTGTGTGTGTGTGTGTGTGTGTGTTTATGTGTGTGTGTTGGGCTAAAGATCAAGTGCCTACACTCCATCACTAGCTACGACTGAGAACATGGCATGTCCGGGGGTGGTCCACAACTCCGCTAATTTATTAAAGTGATTTTGTATCTGTCTCTGTATCTCTGATCCCAAGACCCAATTAGCAGCACCTGGGGTCAGCTCTGGCAGCCGAGTTGCTATTGATAACTCTGGAGGCATCAACTCCTCGCTTTCCCTCCTATAAAGCCTGCATCTGAATATCTGATTAAAATATGAACCAAGAAAAACTCAAGACAGCAGCTGAGATACTAAAAAGAAAACAGCTGCCACTTGCGTCCTTCATTCAGTCCATTCCTAAAGAACCCAGAAGCCCTGGGAATCTATCCCTCTGTGTGGCTCCCTATGGTCTAAACTACCAAAACCCATCACAAAAATTTAATATCGCTTGTCCTTCTATATATCAGAAAGAGTTTATACAATCAAGATCTAAAAACCTGTTAGTGGATAGTTGCTTACTACAGAGTATATTGCATTTCCCCTCAAAACTGTACAAAAACTGTGTACAGAAGACCCATGTCCAAAGGGCAACACCAGTTAAAGAATGACAGCCAGAATGTTGCAGTGTCGAGCTAGGATCTGGGAGATCCAGGTTCAGATCCCAACTCTGCCATGGAAGCTCACTGGGTGACCTTGGGCCAGTCACACACACTCTCAGCCTAACCTACCTCACAGGGTTGTTGTAAGGCTAAAATGGAGGAGAGGAGAACAATGTAAATAATTTCAGGTCCCCACTGGGAGTATATAAATAAATATATAAATCGATATAAGTTAAATAAATCTATATAAATTAAGTAAATCTATAATAGTAAAAGGACCCATCTGTTTGACCGTCTGTCTGTCTATGGCAGGCATAACACCTCAGAAAAGAAAGCAAAGTGCCTCAAAATTAGCCATTGGCCGCAGGAATGATTGTGGGAGTTGCAGTTAGGACTGCCAGGTCCCTTTACCCTCCTAGTGGGAGGGGGGACCCAGCACTCACCTTTTTAGGCATTTTCCGGGGTGGCACGATTACATCACTTCTGGGAAATGACATCATTGTGCAGGGGCCAAGTGTGCTCCTGCGCTTTGCTGAAGGCTGATTTGAGTGCTAGATAGAGTTGCCAGCCTCCAGGTAGTGGCTGGAGATCTCCCGGAATTACAACTAGTCTCCAGGCCACAGAGATCACCTGGAGAAAATGGCTACTTTTGGGGGTGGACTCTATGGAATCATGCCATGTCAAGGTGTTTTCCCTCCCCAAACCCCACTTTCTCCAAGTTTCTCCCTCCAGATCTCCAGGAATTTGGAGCTGGCAACCCTAGTGCTAGACAGGCCCAATTTTGTCCATTTGGGGCCCAAATCGGCCTGCTGTGAAGCATGGGTACGCTTCCAGGGCAGCACAACCACGTCACTCTCAGGAGTGACATCATCGCGCTGCCCTGGGAGTGTGCCCAGGAGGCCTGTTCCCCTGCCTCCCCCTCTCCCCCGCCAGTCAGGTGAGTGGGGGCAGAGGCAGAGGGTGGGAGTGGGGGATTCCCCCACCTCCACCAGTGAGGGAATCCCCCAGTTGCAATCAAGAGAATCAGAACATCCAGACCCATGCAAACTCCAGATATACATATACCCCGTTAAAAGCTATGTTTGTCTCTGGCAGGTTTAAGTCCTCTGAAAAAAAGCTAGGAGCCTCAAAATGTGCTAGTAGCTTCTGAATGATGATGGGAGTTGCTGTACCCAAAAAGAAGGGAACTGGAACACCCTGATCTAGGTTATCCCCAGATTACCCACCCCACCCCCACCCCCCACACACTATTTGCACTGGAAGCAGGTTGTCTGTGGCAGGCGTGACTCATCAGAACTCATCAGAAAACAAAGCCAGGAGTCTCAAAGTGGGCCCCCTGCTTCAGGATAATGGTGGGAACTGCCGTGGCAAAAATCAAGGGAATTGGACATCCTGGCCGAGGTACACTCTCAAACTTGCTTTCCTTTGGGTTTGCAATGGAAGCAAGGGGTCTCTCACAAGAAGCCAGCAAATGGCAGGCAGCACGGATAGGGAGGGAGGATGGAAAATATCTCCTCTATGACAAAACAAAAGGGGTTTAACAACTTCCCTGACTTATCAAAGCCTGTGTGGTTCCAATCTCCACTCCACCAGAAAGGTTGCTGGCTGACCCTGGGCCAGTCACATACTCTCAGCCAGAGGACGTTTGTTATCAATCTAATTTTGGCTACAGATCACCAAAAAGATGATCAGTCTTGCTGTTGCGACATGAAGTACATGAAGTTCTTATTCAACCATTACATAGCTTGAGTTCAGTGAGCTACAGGGTTGAGGAGGGGAGTGAGTAGGAACGGCTCTAGTAAATAAACAAAAATCTCAGGTAGCAGAGCTGGGAGAGACCTTTGCTCAAGGCCTTGAGATCCAGATTAGGTGGTCAAATTAGATGAGGGAGTCAAAAACTGGAGCCCCTTGAGCCAAATCAGAGCCTTTAAGTGGCGCTTTACTGCCCTTCCTCTTGCCCATCTCAGTGGCATAAGAGAAGTGCGTATCACCATCTGAAGCAATGGGCCTTGGCATTTGTATTTTTGTATTTGTATTTTTAATTGTATTTTTAATATGTTGTTATCCGCTCTGAGCCTGCTTGTGGGGAGGGCAGAATACAAATTTGAAATAAATAAAAATAAATAAATAATTTTGGGGGGGTAGGCCTTTCATCTCCCTAATTTGCAAACGGAAGTGGCCTTCTGTCCAAAGCTGGTGCTGTCTGCAGGAAGCTAGGTGTCTTCGGGATCTCACTTGGTACAAGGCAGCTGTTCTCTTTCCCCCCTGATTGCTGGAAAATCGTTTGGTGAGAATATAGACTTCTGCTCTAGAAGTCACTAGCCTGCCTTCTCTTCCTGAATTATTAGTGGAGAAGGTATGGCTATTAAACCAGTTTAGTCTGCAATGCAGACTATTCTCGTATGCTCGTGCTCTCTCTCCCCCCCACCCCGCCCCACCTCTCAGGATCAAACTCCTTGGCATGTTTTAGCTATACCCTGACTTTCCTTCCCAGACAGCTTTCAGCATCATTCCTCCTTGCTCTCCTTTATCCTCACAGCAGTCTATGAGGGAACGCAACTGTCCAAAGGTCACCCAGCAAGTTTTCATGGCAAAGTGGAGATTTGAACCTGGTTCTCCCAGATCCTAATCTGGCACTCTAACCATTACACTACCCTTGCTTTAATCAGATTAGTAGAATTCTGATCCCCAGGAATATAATTTAGCTTCTCGAAGCAAACATGCAAGCTCTCCTAGTGGCCAACCATCATTTGGTTTTGCCTTGACTGGTTGGGTTGTTTCTGAGAGGGAAGTTCTTGCAGTTTCAACAAGAATTTATGAGATCCTGAACCACAGTTCACATGAAGTATCAGTGCAGGCTCATTGGGAGAGCTCGGATGAAGGCCGATTTGTGATCTCCATCTTGATGTGCGTGCTTAAGAGTTGGGCGCAGTTGAGGATATGCTTTTTTCTCTGCAGAGGCACAACTCCCCTCCCACCATGGCTTGCTAGCATGCCTACTAATGAACCCTTATGTTAATGAGGCTGCATAGAAGACCACCAGCCACCCACCCTCCATCGATACCCAAGATGTGAGTCATATCTCAGCGTAGGAGAGGGCTTCATTAATGGCATTGTTGAACATGACCTTTCTAGAGGGGTCAATTAGCTCCAATAGAGAAGTTTTAATAATAGGAAACAAGGAGAAAGCGGACAGTCTGATTTCCATCTTGCTAGTATTCACATCATCTCCTAAGAAATGTCATTTTGTAAAAAAAAGGATCTTCTGGCATTTATGTCTGACTTTCGCACTGATATTCCTGTCCGTCTCTTGGCAACACCATCATTTCTTACTCCAACCTTTGTGTACATCAGAAGGGCAGTAGGTGCAGTGTTTAGAAGATGGAAGTAGGCCTAGGGAAACCAGTGTCCAACCCTGCACTCACCCACAAAGTTCACAGAAGATTAGGAGGATAAAATAGAGGGGGAGAACCAAAGTAACCTACAACATTCGTTCTTCCTGCCTCACAACAGTTCTGTGAGGTAGGTTAAGAAGGTTGTCAAAGATCTGGAGGAAAGAAAATCTCCTCTCTCTTTAATAGAAGATTAATGTGTGGGGCAGGTGAAGCTTTTCATGGCAAGGAATTAAATCATTTAATCTGGTAAAAACCCAACCCATTAAGCCTCTATTAAAGGGCAGGAGATATTTTTTCTCTAGGTTGCTGGCAGCCCTCCAGCTCACACAAACAACTTACTGTGTTAGGTCCTATGTTCTTGGTTGAACATTGGATGGGTGGGGTGGGAGTGCCTTTCTAATCTTCCTCCTCGCAGTCTGAATTGTCTCTTGGGCAAGTTCGAGCCCATCTCGACAAGCCATTTGACAACACCTTCTGCCAGAGGTGCCCAAAGGGTGTACTAAAATCATCCTCACCACATGACAAGTTAATGAACATAACCAAACTACCCTGACCTGAGAGAGTCAAGTGGCTGGAATATTAGGAAAGAACTGTAGAGATCCAGGTTCAAATGTCTCTTCAGCCATGAAGCTCATTGGATGACCTTGGGCCAGTCACACACACTCAGCCTAGCCTACTTCACAGGGTTATTGTGAAGATAAATGGAGGGTGGGATGGAGGAGAGATAATAAAAATGTAATTGATATAGACTCCCTATCTATTCTCTCTCTCTCTCCCCCCTCCCTCCTCTTAAATTGTCCCTTCTGTCTACTTCCATCTCTGATCATCTTTCTTTCCCTCATATTTGCATTTTAAAAACTAACAATTCTTTTTCCTGAACCTCCACCATCATAACTCGTGTCCCCCCACCCCTGGCTGTTGTTCCATTCTCACTCTGCCTCATTATTTTCTTGATCTGAGTGAAAGCGGATGGCTTGCCTTTCCATTGATCGGGACCCTAACGCCTTCACCTGCCCCCAACACTGCGCTCCTTGTTTGCGTCACAAGCAAAGACACAAGGATATAAATGCTCCTACAGGAGGTGGCTGAAGGAGGACACAGATTTTGGCGACGAGAAAACTTTCCTGTACCCACACACACTGGTAAGGATTCCTGGGCAGTCGCAAGAAGAGGAGGCTGCGTTGTAAGTAGATCTGCCCAAGATCAGCCCTGACTCCATCTCTGTTGTTGTTTTTCCTCCTAGGATCGGGGGTAATGGAACACACAATCCGAACTTGCAAAGGCCTCTGTCTCGTCACCTTCTTTCTCACCTCATGCTTGCTGTTCTCATCAGGCGCCTTGCTTCCCAAGCTGCATAACTCAGGCAGGTAAGTGGAGGGGCATTTCTCCTTTCTTCCCCAATAACCACTAGAGAACTGGCCAAGAGCTCAGGAACATGACCAAGGTCCTCCCAGAGGGTCAGCGGCAGAGAATGACAATGACAATGACATTCGATTTATATACCGCCCTTCAGGACAACTTAATGCCCACTCAGAGCGGTTTACAAAGTATGCTATTATTATCCCCACAACAACAATCACCCTGTGAGGTGGGTGGGCCTGAGAGAGCTCCTAGAAGCTGTGACTGACCCAAAGTCACCCAGCTGGCTTGAAATGGAGGCTGGAGAACCAAACCCAATTCTCCAGATTAGAGTCCCGCTCTCTTAACCACTACACCAAACTGGCTTTCTCTGGAGACAGAACTGGAGATAGAAGGAGGCTGTCTCTACTAAGCAGGTTTTTAAACCATGTAGATTTTAAAAGGAGAAATAACACACATGCATACGCCTTTTTAGCAACTTCCCAACTCTCATTTCTATTCCTTGGCTGCTGCTGCTTTATCTGAAAGGGGTCTTCTTACCTTCATCATTTTCACATTCAGGCATTATAATTTCAGTTTACATGAAGGCAACTCACATAATAAGCCGATAGCTCACAAACACTTCTGCTTCCCGTCTGCAGAAGGAGAGACTATCAGGAGAAACAGAAAGGAATACTGACAACGGGAACAGGTTCATAAAAAGAGTTGAACAATTTTGCTGACACATTTGGTCATTTGTTGGGAAAGTTGGATATTTGGGGCAGGAATCTGACTAGAAAGGCTTGGGCAGAGTGCAAACTGATTGATAGTGCAATCCTAGACAGGGTTATACCCTTCTAAATCCATTAAAGTCAATAGCCTTAGAACGGTGTAATTCTGCATAGGATGGCACTGTGAGTAGTAAGACTAGAGGCAATGGAGTTGCAAAGAAAAGACACTTTATTACACACACACACACACACACACACACATTTTGGAATATCTTCAATGCACATGGCACATTATATGCTACAAGAAGACAGTATTCACCCCCAAGGAATTTACAATCTTGTTAATTCCATAATTTAACTTAAGGATTTCATTCTGTAATTAATGTACAAAAGATTATTGCCATATGATATAGTCACTAGTTTAGATGATTTGAGAAGGACAAATGCATGTAGGATAAGCTACTTGCCATAACAATAACAACAACAACTATGCTTATATACCACTCTTCTAGACAGATTAGTGCCCCACTCAGAGCTATGAACAAAGTCAGCGTTATTATTATTATTCCCACAATACAGCTGGAGAGCTGGGGCTGACCCAAGGCCACCTTCTGAGCTCATGGCAGTAGTGTGAGTCAAATCAGCAGAGTGCTGCTTCGCAGCCCAATCACTTTGCTACAGCAGCCATGATGGCTAGAAACAGAACTTGCATATTCAGACACAATCTACCCATGTTGAGGAATGACTGTAAGGAATGGCTTTTTTCCATCAAGCCCTAATTTGTGAGCATCCCAGAAGCACTGGAGCACAGCTGGGGACAGAATGCAGGAAACAGAGGCATACCAGCTTTGCGCACAGCAAAATCTAATTTCAGAGGGTCCCTGATGTTACTGCTCCATGTGCAGAGCATACTCCATGTGGGGCAGCAAAAACAGAGACACACCTTGTTTGCTGTTTTGCAAGACAGCTTGAGCAGGGAAGCAGGAGCCCTTCCTCTCCCCATGGTGGCATTCTGATGCCATTTGGGTTCTCCTTTAATTTTTAACAGCCATTCCCTGTAGCCACACATCAGCTGTGGGAATCCAAGTTGGGTCTGGGGAACCCAGATTCTTTAAAAAACCTGCAAATCTCATTAATTGCTCACTAATTAAACTAATTAACTAATTAAACTAAGTTGCTCACTAATTAAACTTGCATGATTCCCCATCACACACACCCCCCAGTCAACTTGCATCAATCCCAGTTAACTACCAGGCCATGTCAGGGGTAGGCAACCCCCAACATGCGTGCTATGACACATCAGGCCATTTGCCCAACAGATCTTTGCAAGATCAGCTATGGTGGTCTCAAGGTGCTGCTGACACAGCTTCTAGAATTCCGCTTGTGTCAGTCAGCCTCTCTCTAACCAATATACTGCCTGCCTGGTCTGAGGTAAGCCCCTGAGAAGCTGGCAGTATTGCTGAGTCTCTGTTTGCTCATGCAATATCAGCAGCAGAGAAACCCCACAGCTAGGGCTGCCAGCCTTCAAGTAGGGCCTGGAGATCTCCTAGAATTACAACTGCTCTCCAGATGACAAAGATCAGTTTCCCTGGAGAAAATGGCCACTTTGGATAGTAGATTGTATGGCGTTATACCTTGCTCCCCTCTCCAGGCTCCATCCTCAAATCTCCAGGAATTTCACACTCTGGAGTTGGCAACCCTAACCACACCTGCCTGTTTCTGTGTGGAAACCACCTTTGTTGGCTGGTACAATAACATTTTTGCACATTGTTGGCTTTTGGCATTTGGACCTAAACAGTTGCCTACCCCTGCCCTAAGAAGACACATGAAACTGCCCTAATAGTGAGCTAGACCATTAATCTTATCAAGGTGAGGACCGTCTTTTCTGACTGGCAGCAGCTGTCTAGGGTCTCTGGTGAGGGTCTTACATATTAAAGGAGTTAACAATTGCCTGGAATGAGAGCTTTATTGACAAGCTGCTCCCTCTTCTCTCTGATTGGCCAGTCAGAACCAACCTTCAGGATGACTCTTGGTTGCTGACAGGATTTTGAGGAGAGTGTGAGGGAGAAGAAATCTTTGGCCCTAATGGTATCATCATTGTCTTGAAGGAGAATTCTAGTTAAGAATTCCAAGTATAAAAGCCAGCACAAGCTGAAACCTGTTTACACAGCCATGATAGAACTGGGGCTGTGTTCCTAGTTCCTGACCCTTTCAACTGGAGATGCCAGGGACTGAACTTGGGACTTTTTGAATGCCAAGCAGATGCTCAACCAGTGAGCCATGATACCTCACCTAACTTCAAATTTCTTCATTTTGTATGTCAGAAAAGCAAAAGTGTAACAAATTGTGGGCAGTCATACATGATATTGTGTAGGCTAGCCCTTAGACATCTGAAAGATCATTTGCAACACTTTCTTCTCAAAAGAAAATAGTCATTTTCCCCCTTGTTCAAACCCACCAGATCCCATTATCCATTTGGAAAACTGAAGGACCCCCTCCCCTTTCTTTCCTAGCCTGCTTTGGAAGAATGATGCATCGCAGCCCCTTTCACCGGAGAGCAGTGTTGACCTCAAAGCTCCCCTGGTCCCCTGGAGCAGCCGCATCCCTTCCATCACCCTCCATGACTGGAGCCTCAAGTGGACGTCTTCAGGTGTCACAGCTCCACAGGATGAAGAGAAAGACAAGAAATGGCAAAACAGGATGTCCCACCCCTGGGACCCAGTGAGACAGAAAGCTTTGCCTCCTGAAGGCACGAAGCTGGCACTGTTCTCACCTAGCTGGATGCAAGGATGGGGCGGGAAACGGAGTCTTGTGGTAGCGGATGATGCTGCCTTCCGGGAAAAAAGCAAGATGCTGACAGCTATGGAGAGGCAGAAATGGCTCAACTCCTATATACAAAAGTTTTTGGTGGTGAACTGAGTGAGCAGTGGTGGGCAAAGGGAATGGCAAAGCTGAGGGCAGTGAGGGTCCAGCTAGCTGTATTATGCCAGTTGTTGAAAACCACCAAGAACTAGATTGCTGTATCAAACATTGTCATAGAACAAGGACAGGCCTAGGGTTGCCAACTCTGGGTTGGGAAATTTCTTGATATTTGGAGGTACAGCCTGGAAAGTGACCTTAGTGGGGTATAATGCCCATAGAGTCCACCTTTGAAACAGCCATTTTCTTCAGGGGAACTGATCTCCATCATCTGGAGAGCAGTTGTAATTTGGGGACCTGTAATTTTGGGAAATTTCCAGGCCCCATCTGGAAGTTGGCAACCCTACAAGGCCTCAGCCCCCTTAGCTTCCATTTCCCTTTCAAAGGCTTTCCATCCCTGCCATAGCCTCTGTCCACACATGCAATTATGCACTCAATTACCTTCTCCCCAGCGAAGACATGTACAGGGCTCTTTCCCCAAGAGATCAGCAGAAGAGACTGAGGGGAAGCCTTCTCCATGTTCTGGTATTTGCTACATTGCACAAGCCAGACTGGAGAAAATGAAAGTACAACCTAAAAGAAGCTTTGCTTGGGTCTCTTTTGCTATTCATACTGGGAAACCAAGGCTGCTACACCTTAGCATACCCACCACACACATGTATGTGTGCATGTGTGCAACAGAGGGTTTTTATTTTAAAAATTGGGAATTATTGAAAATCAATAGCATTATAATGATCTATTGCCATAACGTATGAGTTCTCAACATTCATTTTTAAGAGTACATCTCTAGCCATTTTCATTGCACAATTATAAGGGGAAATGTGCAGCTAGAGACTGCTTTTTTTTAAAAAATGAAAGATGGGAACAAGTGGATCATGACAATAGATAGTTATAATGTGGTGATGCTCTAGTGACCTAGAAATTCCTGCTTTTTTTTAAGCCTAGAAAAAGGCATCCAGCTCTTCCAAAAAGTGTATACTAAGATCACAGAGAAATGGAGGGGGTAGAACAGAAGCAAGGCAAATAAAGGATGCCATCACATAGATTCTCCCCAAAACCATGCTGCAGTAAGGAAGCTAATGTAGAACAAAATATCCATGTGGGAACAGCCTTGGAGATAGAGAGCCAGTATAGTGTAGAGGTTCTAACCTCAAAGGGTTGTTGTGAGGATATAGTTAAGAGGAAGGACTGTGTACACTGCCCAAATATTCTTGGCAGAGAGGTAGGATTAAATGTTCTAAACCAAGAGATAAACAGCCCTTTGCTGTTTATCTGCAGTGGGCAGACCCGCTGAACAGCTGAAAACAGAGCCCCTCTTAAATTTAGTTTCTGATGGGATGCAGAAAATCCAGCAGGTTCAATGTTCTGGCAAATTTTAAGTGAAAGAGGTGTTTTAAAGCAGAACTGCAGACCGTTGCAAAGTAGCAGGCAATGAAATGGAGAAAATCTATTGCAATACAATCCTTGAGCAAAAGAACCATTGTCCCTTAAAATGTGTTAAGAGTGGGGAAACAGCTGGACTTTTTACTGGAGTAGCATCAGGAAAGACTTCTTGAAACAGTAGCTGTTATTTGGTTTCAGTAAGGGGGAGAGAATCCCAAATTTCTAGGGTTTACTGACCAGGGTTGTGGGAGACCTCTAGAGGGCCTGACTACACAATAAGTAATAAATTGTTCACAGGTCCATCCCAAATCCTGTTGCCCAGGCATGTGCAACATGCCTGTTCTGGGTTAAAACTGAATTCCCATGCACCTGGGAACTCTGATTTCAGATCAGAACCCTGGTGCCTTAAACTCCCGCCTGGTTTCCAACCTGAAACTGTCTTGGGGAACTGCTATAGGTCCCATTGGGGAAACTTGCTTTTAATCCATCAGCACATGTAAGTTCCCAATAGCAGAACAGGAGGGCCCTTTCAAGTTGGGAAACAGGCTTAACCCCTACCTGTCATGCTCCCAAACTGAATTGGGCCCCCACATGTCTGGGAATTAAATTTTAGCACAGAACTACCACCAATCTGGTTGACAGCCCCCGGGGGTGAACAACAAGGCTGAAGCTAAGTCCCAGCTCCCTATCTGCAAAACCACAAATATGGTTGGCACTTGAAAAGCTCTGAGACCCACAGGGAGCTTTTGACCACCTCAAATAGTGCATCCTCCAATTGTGGGGACTGTCCCCTGAAAGGTGGCAGATACTGGTGCCTGGTCCGATGTATGATTTTAGAGTTAATTATTGCTGCTGGGAAGGGAGGTACTCCCAAGATAAATCAAGATGAAGAAATCAGGATCTGGACTGGGCATCATGTTGCAGGGGAGTGTCCCCAAAATCTGTGGGTGTATGGTTTGGGGTGATCCAGAGCTTACTTTGGGGTGCAGCTGGCTCCATTTTCTTAAACTTGATTTCTCCTGTGGGCACCAGTATATATTTCATATGGGCTCTTTAATCCACCTTGACTTCTGAAGGCAAATGGATTTTTCATAAGGTTTCACACACACCTTAAGGATAAAATGCCATCTCCTTGCAGTTAATGAAACCTTAATCTAAGTTTTCTAAAATCTATTTTGATCTGTTGGGTGTTGTTGTTGTTGTTGTTGTGCTTTGTGCTTAGGGTTTGTGAAACCTTTATACAAATGCGTTTGCTTTCAGAATCCAAAGAGCCCATATGAAAGGGATTTGTGTCACCTTGTAGGCTGTTGTAAAGCAGCACAGTGGTTGCAGCAGAGTGTGTGTACATGAGTGCAGAGTGTATGCAAAGGAACAAACTTCCACATGGAGCCTGCTTTAAGCTTTTGAAAAGAAATATGAGTCCTTTATTTATGAAACTCCACTGAGGATAAGAAAGGAGTAGAGATTCTGATTAACAATCTAGTCTACATGCTGAGAGAGGTGGGATGGATGTTCAGACCTCATCGCTGCAAGATGGAAAAAAGGAGGAAGAGAGGAAGGTGCAAGAAGGAGGTCCTGAGAATACCAGTCTACATGTCGAAAGGATGTCAGCAGGACTAGAAAAGAGTGATGCACAAGCCCTGGCCCTTCTATCCCTCCTACTCTATTGTGTCCCTCTCTGGACTGTAACCTGAATGTTCTTTACTGCTTACATAAACAGCATCCCCAGAATCGGGTGTATGATTTTGAGAGGTCCAAAACTTACTGTGGGGTTCTGTGCTTTTTAAGTATGAGCAATATTTGTGGTTGGAGGAGTCATGCATAAGAAACTGGGACCACCCTCGTGGGTGGACACCGAAGGGACCCATACATACTGTAGTGCGTTCTTTGTCCCAATTTAAGCGAGCAGGAAACTTACAGGGCAGAGAGAGTCTTGTCTATCTTTGCAGCGCATGTTTCTTACAGGCCCCTTTGGGCTATTTTCTTCTTCTGTACTAATAAAATAAGGCTTGTTGTTCGGTTTCATTTTCCTCATTCAGAACCAATATGGAACCAATGCAAATCCAATTGTTGTGTTTTATTGGGGAAAGAGCAGAGATGCAGAAGGGGATGGGCAGGACTGAAAGAAAGCGGTATTGGAAACAAAACAAGGGGAAGCGTGAAAGAGAAATAATAAGTGGCCAAAGGACAAGTTATTAGTGGCCAATCTACACAACGCTCACGATCTACGACTGGCCGCTAGATGTGTAATTTGGGCTGCTTCCAGACAAGGGAATGAAACTGCACCCCCTCTCTGGCAGCAGCAAGTGGGGGGGGGGACATCCATTCAATTGTGTTCCTCCGATGCTTGCTGCCATTGTCAGCTGCTCCTCCTTCCTGAGGACTGAGGCAGGGAAGAGACTTTCTAGCACCTGCAACTGGGGAGCCTACAGATGCTAGCAATTGAACCCAGAACCTTATAAATGCAGGAAATGTGATCTACTGCTAAGCCACACCTCTTTTCTGGAAACCGGAGGAAGGGGGCGGGATCTTGATCTGTGGATGCAGAAATCATGAGAACTAAAACTGGGGCCAACAAATCATCAAGCAACATGAACTAGTTTTTCAGATAGCAGGTTCCAGCGTGTTTGAAAACAGGAGTCACAGTTCACAGGTCAGCAACTGTATGGGCACAGAGTGCCTAGATATTTAACGATTTTCTGGGGTTCAAAGAAACATATGGTGACCTCAAGTTTGTTTCCCCCTTGTTCCTCCTAACAGTTCTGCTTTCACACATAATTTTGTAAACCCCTCCCTTCAGAACTAGGGTTGTCAGCTGGCTCTTGGGGCTCTCCCTTTATCAGAGCTTTTATCTGCAGGAATTAGAATTAGAGTAGCCCCTGGTGGATCATAGCAATGTAAGGTTACCAACTTCAGGGTGGGGCCTGAAGCGTCCCCATAATTACAACTGATCTCCATACTGTAAAAATCAGCTCCCCAGGAGGAAATGGAAACTTTGGGATGGGGGGAACGACTCTCCAGCATCAGCTCTCTGCTGAGCCCCCTCCCCCAAACTCTGCCCTCCCCCAAAACTACTCCTAAACCACCAAGAATGTCCCAAGCCAGAACTGGAAACTCTATACTAAGGATTGATCTAGTCCAACCAGATATCTTTGTCTGGACTAAAAGCAAGGTTTGAAGACAACAGCTCTCCCCCCCGTTGCACCTCCAGTCATATGGGTATTCAGAGGTACAGTCCCTCTGAACATGGAGGTTCCATTCTGCCATCATGACAGCCCGTAGTGGACCCTGTCCTCCATGACTTCATCGATTTTAAAGCCATCTAAACTACATCCTGCAGCAGAGGGTTCCACAAGTTCATTATCCAAGGTATGAAGAAGTGTTTTCCTCTGCCTGCCCCGAATCAACTTCATTGGGTACCCCCAAGTCCCAGCATTCTGGCAGCAGGAGAATATGTTCTCTCTATCCACTTTCTCCACCCCATGCATCATGCAACCCACCTCTATGTCCTGCCCCCTTCCATCTGTCATCTTCCTCTAAACTGAAAAATTCCCAATGCATTATGCTTTCCTGTGCGGGGAAGGTAACCCAGCCTTCAGTTAAGAGGTGGCCACTGCAGTGTTTGCCTGCTGATTTCTCTGCATCAAACCTCCCATTAGAGAGACAGGAGCAGGAGGGAGGGCAACCTTAACCCCAGCCCATTCCTGTCAGAGAATCCACAATCTCTTGCTGCGGGTTCAACCTAGCCCGACTTAACCCCACTCTTCCTGCAGCCGCAATCCCCAAACACATCAACACTGGAGAAAAGCAATTTAGAAGAGAGAGATTTATTCAGCTAATCCTTTTACAGAGCCTCCCTCACTTGAAAGTGCACAAAACCCAGGCCCAAATTCCAGTCTCTCTGTTCCCACAAGCAGGGTGAAATTGGCTGGTTTATAAAAGGAAAATGTCCTTGCAGAAGGGAGGTGGGAGCTGCTGAAGGCCCCTGTGTATTTATTTTTTTGTATGCAAGTGTTGATCTAGGCAAGCAGCTCCAGACAAGCATGCAAGAACCATGATTGTGCACAGGAGGAGACTTCCATGGCAAGTATGATGGTATGGCGCCATAGTCAGAGGACAACAAGGGAGACCCAAGTTCAAATTCCCACTGAAGGCATTGGATGACCCTGACCCAGTTTCTGTCTCTCAGAGCTGAAACAGACGTTAAGAATTACACGTGGTTGTGTGAGTGCCAGCGTTGCTGTCTGTTTCGGCCCGCCTGTGCCCGTTCCCGGGTTTTTGCATGTGTCCTGCCCCTGCCGAACCTGTGTGTGTGTGTCCGCGTCTGCACATGTCCCTCTTCACGACCAGCGAGTTGCCCGCACTGAGCGGCTCTTTTTCCAATCCAGCGGTTGTATACATTTCACTGACTGCCAGATGGCGCTATTGCCCGTGCCTTGCGACAGTGAATGGGTGACGCAGGCCGTGGCCTCCCTTGATGCGATGCCCTCTTCCGTGGGCCTTCTACTGGCTGAATTTTGTGGGTCGTGTCAGAGGTGCCACCGTGGTTGAGCCCCCCCCCCAGGGTGTTCTGCTATTTAGGCCTGCAAAGTAGGGGGGGGGTTCCCGACTGTCCTTCGTCGGCTTGCTGATGTTCTGGCTTCTGCTCACGTTCATCCCATTTATAATTTGGGAATTTGTTTGTGGTTTATAATTATAATAAGGGGAATTTGTTTGTAGTTTGTAATTTATACACGGGGTAGCTGAAACACAGGGTCGGAAAAGATATTCAGTTCCCCCAGACTGGGGGAAATACACTGCCCGGTCTTTCCGCCTGGGCTACCGCGACTGTTGCGGAGACTGTTGCAGCGTTGCGGCCGCTTTGAAGTTCTGGGGTCCGGGAGGTTTCTGGAGGCCATATCAGCTCTAAGCGGCGCACGTTGACCTGTGAGATGAGATGTCTCCGGACCAACCAGCTTCCAGCGGCCGCGCCGTGCACAGCGATTGGCGGCCTCGGTCATTTGCCCGTCATTTGAGAGCCTAACCTACCCCACAAGCTTGTTGTCAAGATAAAATGGAGGTTAGGGTTAGGGTACACTGCCTTTGAGCACCTTGGAGGAAGGGTGGGCTACAAGCAGACAAATGGATGCGTACAGAAGGGTATCTAATAGGAGAAAGGAGTGTATGAGTTGGCAAAAGGGCTCATGTTCAAGTTTATGCGCTCCCAAGAAAAAGCCAGGGACAATGGTGGTAGGGTAGATACATGCCTAGAAAGGAACAGAAATGGCAGGAATAAACGTATCTTTTGAATAGGGTGCAGGAATGTACAGGGCCCCTTTCACACTACATACCTGCTTCCAGGGCATCTTGAAACGCAGCGCAAAAAATGCGGAAGATAGCGTCTTCTCGTGAGAGTTTTGCCCGATGTCATGGTTTTTGCGCTGCATTTCGCGATGTTCTGGAAGCAGGTATGTAGTGTGGAATGGGCCCAGGTGCAGGAGGAAGAATTACAAGGGACCAAGACGAGAGAGCGCCAGAGGCAAGGGAAGGCTGCTCCTGGGAGTGAGCTGCTCTTTAGCTAAGCTAGGCACCCTGCGACTCTTGTCTGCAACCAGGGATCCACCTTCAGCTCAAGCATGTAATATAGGACCCACTGCTTAATTGTTCACTGTAGCTGGGTATCTATTTAGATATTTGGGACTTAAAGCGACTTACACCATCATTCTCCATTCCTCCATTTTACCCTAACAACAACCTCTCTTTGAAAGAGCTGTCCCCAGATCATCCAGCGAGCTTCCATGGCAAAGGGCGAAATCGAACCCGGCTCTCCCAAATCCTGTTCTGACGCTAACGGCTACACCACATTGGCATGGTGCAACCTACTTTGGGTCAGACTCTGCTGTGGAATTTTTTACTTTGCTTAATTTATTTACTTCTGTTATACCCCACTTTTCTCCCCAAAGCAGCTTACGTTGTTCTCTTCTCCTCCATTCTGTCCTCACAACAATCCAGTGAGGTGGGTTAGCCGGATTTGTGACTGGCCCAAAGTCACTCGGCATGCTTACGTGGCAGGGTGGGGATTCGAACCTGGGTCTCCCCGATCCTAGTCCGACAAGACGGAGGCCCCAGTTTGTGGCACAGACGACAGAGCATATTGACAAGGGTTTGTGTCAGAATAACAATTCCATGGTTGATTGGGAGATGGGAGGACAGAGAAAGAGAAATGGGGCAGGGGCTGTGGCACTAGCAGGCAGCTCTGGAGGTCATCGCATAGGAGAGACTACTGTTGAATGGATTCTTCCACCAGTGGGAGAGGCAGGTGGGAAACAGTTCCTTGGCCTGTGAAAGAAAATTGGGTTGGGGGGGGGGGGAGGAAGGAAGGAATGAGTTGTCAGGATCTCAGCAGGACCCCCATTTCCTCACATAGGAATCCCTGGCTCCCAGAATCTTTTGCTCTAACATATCTGAAGCGCATACCGTGCTCACAGCAGCTCCACTGAAACTTTCCTTTCTTATGCAATCGCGGTCTGCATACGCACTTTTTGCAAGCAGTGACCCACTCCAGAATTGGGGGGAGATTTGAAAGCCCAAATACACATTGTTTGTGGACATGCAGAAAGGCAGGTTTTAATTAAGAAAGCCCTGATAAAAGATTGCGAAAGAATGGAGGGCCAGCAGCCCAGACAGAGGCGACTACAATACATTTATCCAAACTGCCATTGATGCCCCGACCTAGATGGCCCAGGCTAGCCTGATGATCTCACGAGATCTTTGAAGCCAAGCAGGGCGGGTCCTGAGTAATACTCAGATGGGAGACCACCAAGGAAGTCCAGGGCCACCATGCAGAGGCGGGCGTTGGCAAACCACCTCTGCTCATCTGTTGTCTTGAAAATCCTACGGGGTTGCCATACGCCAGTTGCAACTTCACAGCACTTTACACACACAAATTGCCATTTATACCAGTGATGGGTATCACTGGGAAGTTAGTTCTCATTTTGAGAGGCACTAACTTTGCAGCAAAAGAAGAAGCAGATTCCTAACAGGGAGGATGCATGGGGCCGTACAAACTATTGGGGCAGCTTGCCGTGAAAATGTCCTGGTGCAAACACGCCCTAATAATCTACACCCCTCCCAGTTCAGAAGTCGGTTTCTCAGGCCATGAGCCCCTCTCCCTATTCTCTTCCCACAGAACCTGGCAAAAGTCCTCACCTCGAAGGTGCAGGAAAGAGAGAAAATCCATCAGGGTTTGGAGGGTGCTGTCTTCGGCAGGGCGAGCAGCAGCTGCGGCTGCAAGAGGAGAGAAATGAAATTGAAGGGCAGAGAGGACGTAACGGAGCAGGCAAGTTTTGAGGAGAGGGGGTCAAGAGGGAGTGCTCACCAAAGGAATCCTGCCCTAATGAATACAAGTCCTCCATAGCTTCTCGCTTACCAGCTAGGCCTCCTTTATCTGTCAGCGTCTGGTGGGCATCTGCTTTGGGAATTGGAAGGGAAGAAAAAGCTGGATTAAACCAGGCTTAGAAAGAGCTGCTCGTCTGGAATCCTGGGCACATTAAGAATAACCCTTCCCCCCAGTAAGGAAAACGTTTGTACACTGTACAAAAGGGGAGGTCATTGTCCTCCGTTTGTCCCGATTTGCCTGCTGGGGGTATCTTTGAAATATTTTATAAGCACTACAAGTGCTGACATCCTCCAGGGTTCAGTCCCTTTTTATGTCTCTAGAAGTTAAAAACTTCAAAGTGTATGTAGGGGGAGAGTGTATCTTGTTTTTGGTCCACATGTAGGCACATGCACACAAAAGAGGGTCAGAGCAGGCCCTGATGTGATGCTGGTTGGGAAACTCTGAACAGATCTTATGATGCCTTTTTAAACCTTATTGTCCTGCAGCAAGAGACTCCCTTTCCCCACCCCTATACCTTTCCCACAACCTCACAAAGGCCCGTGGAGCTGCCACTTGGCCATCTAGAAGGAAAAACAGATAGCCAACCAGTTTAGTTTCCCCAGTGGGACTAACAGCTCCAGGGGGTTGATTGAGGTTAAACTCCCCTCCCTCATGCCATGGCCCCGATCCAAATTCCACCCCCCAGCTGCTATTTATTAATTAGGAGACCCACTCAAGAGACGCATTCATGGATCTCCCAGCACTTTGCTGAACACGCCCCACCCCCAGAGCGCCAAACCGTATACAGCCTGCTATTTATTTATTTATCTACTTCATTTATACCTTGCCTTTCTCCCCAAAGGGGACCCAGAGTGACTTACATCATTCTCCTCTCCTCTCTTTTATCCTCACAACAACCTTTTTAAAAAATTATTTATTCCCCACTTTTCGTCCCAATGGGGAACCAAGGTGGCTTACATAATTCTCCTTTCCTTCATTTTATCCGCACAACAACCCTATGAAGTAGATTAAGCTGAGAGAGTGTGAGTGGCCCAAGGTTACCCAGCAAGCTTCCATGGCAGAGAGAGGATTCGAACCTGGGTCTCCCAGATCCTAATCCAACACTCTAGCCACTATGCTGCACTGAATCTCATTGTCAACTTTTTGATCAGTTGATAACATATTTCAGAACAATCCTGGTCAAAGGCTAGTGAGTAAATTGATCCTCCAAGCAATGACCTTTGAAAATGTGCAATATCAGAGCTCAAGATTATTTTTGGCAAGAGAATTGGGGTGATGACCAACAGACCCCTGCCAAACATTAAAGAGGAGGGCTGGAGCCCACCTCTGAAATCAAAAGAGCTGTTTTGTAAAGGCCAAGCTTTTAGAAACAGCAAAAAGCAACACAGAGGCTTTCAAAAACTGGTTCAAGGTATATTTCATAGAAACACAAAGGTTTCATTTTATCACTCAACCTATTCCAAAATTGCTGTGAATATTATTTAGCATTAGGGGTGTGCACTAGTGAAATATTTGGAATAACCTGAAACCCGAAGTGGCAAGCCGCTTCAGATTCGGGTTATTGGAATTGCTTCAGTATGCTTCGTAATTATTCGGAGCATACCGAAGTGAGGAGGGAAACTATCACCAAGCCCCCCAGCCCCCCACTGAGCCCCCTTCCCCCAACTCCAACCCCACTTACCTGTCCCAAAGGCAGGAGTCGGCTCCTCTGCAGCAGGGAAGGCCGGAGCAGGTGCCTCCATGGCAGCCAGCAGGGCAGCGGCGAAGGCCGGAACCGGCACCTCCACCACTCATGCCGCCGCTTCCGCCTCCACAGTGGACAGCTGGGCAGCAGGGAAGGCCACAGCCAGCGCCTCCATCACGGGGAAGGCCGCAGCCACAGCCTCTGCCACCTGCACCACCACCACCAGGATGTCCAAGGTAAGTGGTGTGGTGTAGGAGGGAGCCTTTAAATAAGCCCCGAAGTGACCCAAAGCAATCTGGATCACTTCAAGAAGCTTTGATTTGGTATTTCCGAATCGGGGCCATTATACTGGCCCTGATTTGGAAATACCGAATCTTTACTAATCAGGCCTGATTCGGGTTTTTCCCCCAAATTGGGAACCTGAAGCGCACACCCCTATTTAGCATCTATACAACACTATACTACAGTATGCTTTGTGAACCCTACGTATCCTCCAGAATTTTACAGATGAAGACACTGAGATGCTTGCAACATCTCCCCCATGCCCTTCCCCTCCCCCATGAACACTGAGAGCCAGTTTGGTGTAGTGGCTAAGAGCGCAGGACTCTAATCTGGAGAACCAGGTTTGATTCCTCACTCTTCCACTTGAAGCCAGCTGGGTGACCTTGGGCCAGTCACAGCATCTCGGAGCTCTCTCAGCCCCACCCACCTCACAGGGTGTTTTGTTGTGGGGATAATAGTAACATACTTTGTAAACCACTCTGAGTGGGTGTTAAGTCATCCTGAAGGGCGGTATATAAATCGAATGTTATTAAAGCCTCTTTTCTATTGACTATGTTCCTTTATTTCAGCTCTGCTTTAATAGACCAAAAGCCTATTTGGTTTTTAGGTCCAAAACACACCAGTACAGCATTCCTACAACCAGCAATTCAAGATGAGCCTTGCCAGTAAGTGAGGCTCTGCATTGCATGGTGCCTTAATGTAATGTTCATGCATGCTCATTGGAGATAAGATGCAGCTACTCCCCCATTCAGAGATTTAACTTCTAGGATCCCTGGAGAGGGAGATGAACCCTGAAGAACGACGTCCTTAGGAACTCACACTAACAAAGTGTGTCCCAGTCAAATGCTGTCCTTTTTCTTGGGGAACACTTGGGGATTCCAGAAAAAAAGACACTGTCCTTGGTAAATAGGAACAGTTGGAGATAGGCTAATATCTCAGGAATAGCCGCATGTCCGTCTAATGTTATTATCCCCATATTACAGGGTGGGAGGCTGAGGCCAAAGTTTTTGTAGCTTGTTTAAGACCGCCTAGTTAGTTCATGGACATTGAACCAGGAATTGCCCTGACTCTGCCTTAAACAAACAATAATGGGGCATAACTATACTGTGATCTTAATCTCTCTTTGGTATCCTTACTGAAGTGGTGACTGTCTGGACTGTCTGTAATAAGCTTGGTTTTTAAAAGGGGGAGACTCTTTCCTGGTGATTTATGGAAGAACAGTTATTGAGAGAATTCAAGATGGTATGATAGAGGCCTGGCTAATTTTGGCATACACGTTTGTTTCTTTTTACCTATCTCTGCCCAAACAGACTTTGCAAGTTTCTGAACCCTGCGAAGCCTACTGAACACACTAACAAAGAGTCCTGTGGTCTTTATTGCAGCATAAGCTTTCTTGAGCCAAAATGTATCATCAATCTCTAATGATGAGACCTGGCCTTCCATTCCCCCTTCCATGTTCTGGTAGCCGACTGCTTACCAAGATCCCCTCCTATACACCTCGGCCACATCTGTCCATCTTTCCCACCCCAACCAAATACTTTTGGACGGAATTGACTTACGAGGGCCCAGCAAGTATCCAGCGCTGTTCAGAGTCCAGCCACGTTTATCCTTGGGCTACAGGAGCAAGAGGCAAGGAAAGTCCCATGAGATTAGTCCCATCCTGTCCTAGTCTCATGAAAAGGATGGAGGGGAATCGCAGGCAACATCCCTGGTCATGTGGATGTCTGTCCATAACAACATCAGTCTATGCCACCCCAGCCCACCTACCCCCAAATACAGGCAAGGTCAATTGTAGCAGACTGACTAGTTTGGGGAAACAAACTAAGGTCACCAGCTTCTGAACCAGCCCCTGTAGCTGTTTTCTGAACAGCAAGCTCTCCAAAAGCAGCCAAGAACACTCAAAGCCTATTTTCGGCATAACTATTTGGCAACCTAAACTAACCAAGAAAGTGGAAGAGTGCAAACTTTGCATGCAGGTCCAGTCAGTGAAAGGGGATGGGTGCTGGCTCCTTGGCATCTGCAGTTAAAAGGACCAGGCAGTAGGTGACGTGGAAGACCTCTACCTTGATCCTGGAGAGCCACTGCTAGTCTGAGTAGACAATACTGGCCTTGACAGATCGGTGGTGTGATTCAGTATAAGGTAGATTCAAAGGATCAGGTAACTGATGATGGGAAAGACCTCCTTATGCCTGAGATCTACTGCTGGTCAGACTGGATTAGACTGAACAATAGTCTCACTATGCGTAAAGCGGCTTCATATTTTCACACAACTGTGTAAAACTAAGGCAGGTCCTCATGGATTAAAGGAAACGGAAAGTTCACAACACAGATTGAACAATACTTCTTAGTATTGCTAGAATACTATCCCCTAAGTGAAAGCATTTAATGTCAATTCTCAGATGAAATTTGAACAAGAGCGGGATATTAGGTTCATAATTCATGCTCTAATATTATGCTAGTTTTTTAATCCAGAGCAAAGGGTGGAGGGAGAATCAGGATTTGCACAGTATCACATCAAATGAGAATTTAAAAAATGACCTCTGATCCTGCAAGAGGAAGGGGAGAGGAACTGAGTGATGGAGCCATCTGAGCTCAGCTTCTGGACCGCCCCCCACCAGTGAAGGGGAGATGAAATTAACAGACCCTCTGAGGAGCATCTTTACCTGCTCTGTCTTTTTAAACTATGCTTCCCGGCTAGCATTGCATCTCCTTACACTTGAGCATCCTCGTGTAAGAGGTCTTGTGTAGAGAGACCCAGGTATTGAAATTCAGAAGGGAATCCAATGTCTGGCATCCAAGATCAGCAGAATAGGAGTGTTGCCCAGTTCCACAACCCAACAGACTCCTGGTCCATTCGTTCCAGTAGATGGGAGATGGCTCATATCCATGGTGAACTCATGAAGTTGCCTTATACCAAGACAAACTATTGGTCTATGAACATCGGTGTTGTCTACTCTGACAGACAGTGGCTCTCCAGAGTCTCGGGTGGAGATCTTTCACATCATCTACTATTTGAGATCCTTTACCTGGAGGTGTTGGATATTGAACCTGGGGCCTTCACCATGCAAGGCAAATGCTCTACCACTGAGCCACAGCCCCACCTCAAATTGCAGTCTGGGGCAATCGCTTGTCTCATGGATGGGAAAAGCAACTAGAGAGAGTGGAGTGTCACTCCTTCCCACTCCTTTCAGATTCTCTTAGGCACTTAAAGGAACATGTAGTCCAGACTTTTTCTTAAGCATGGAAAATAGACTTGTCAGCAGACTGGGGAAAAACTAAGATCTGGCCTAGGCCGCTTCTACACGTCTTCTCCCCCTCCCGAAAAATGGTGCAAAACTTACGGAATGACGTGACTTCATGGCGCGATTTCCCAACATGACTTTGCTTCATGATGCGATAACATCAGAAAACGCGCCACGAAGCAAATTCATGATGGAAAATCGCGCTATGAAGGTGCGCCGTTCTGTAAGTTTTGCACCATTTTTCGGGGGGGGGGGATGTGGAAACGGCCCTACCCTTGTGTCTTTAACCACAGCTTAGCTTGTGGAAATCAGCAGGGAGGACTTTGCATTGTGCAAAGGTGCACAGGGTCACCTCCAAATGTCTGCATATTGAGTTGCTGATAAACACACAGCAGCCAGGGGGAAAGTTAGCAGCTTGAGGCAAGAGGCATTTACAGGAGTTGATGTGCACATTTTTTGCCCTGCCCGTGAATCCATTTGCTTTCAATGGTTACCTCCTTTGAATTTGTTACTAAAGACTCCTCCGACTTCTGTCCCAGTGAACTTAACTCCCTCTCCTCCCCTTGCTCTCTTTATCATTTTCCACGCACATACAAAATGGTGGCAGGGATTCCCCACCTTCCTGACTTTGAGGCCTATGTAACCTCGTAAAGATGCATGACATAAAAGATCAAGGGGTGTGCAAAAAATCTTGAAGGATCCCAGAAAGGTTTTAGGGCCTGGTATTACATGGCACCTGCCAAGGCCCACTGCCCACTCCTGGAAACTCCTAGTCCGTCCACTGCTTCTCCCCGCAGAGGCTGCCTGCCCTCTCTGACAAGAGCGGGGAGAAGGAGTAACCAGCCCCCTCCCCCCCCCCCCCCGGTGCCTCTGGGTGGCAGTGAGAACTAGGCCTGGAGGGCGATGGGAAGCAGGAGAATTCCCTTCATCCTTCCCCTGACGAAGGAAGAGGGACAATATAAAATCAAGGTCAGAGGAGCTGGTCTAACTCACCACAAGAGCGATTCCAAAGCATTCCCCAAGGAGGCCACAGAGGAGCAAAGAAAGACACAACATGGACCGAGAATGCCACATCTGAGAGAGAGAGGGAGAGGAGAAACTGAGGGAAACAAACCATTTTGGGGGCTCACCAGTCAATCCTATACACACTTTCTAGGTAGCAAGTCCCACTAAACTCAGTCAGGAGGATTGACAGCATTCCTCCATCCCAGGGCCTACGATAAAGAACTATCGTTTTATCCCACCGTCATCTCCAGACAAGCCAGTTTTGCAAGGTTTTTTTTAAAAGCACAAGAGAATCCTGCACGACCTGTATGACCACAGACAATAGCAGAGTGAACATGTGCACCAAGGCCAGCAATGCCTCCGGGATGCATCTTCAACTCTCTGAAAGAGACTGCTGTCCCGCCTCACCTTCAAGGGCCCTACTGCACCCCCGGCAAATGCAGGTGTCTTGGATTGACTATAGTTACCAACTAGAGTTGCCAGCTCTAAGTTGGGAAATTCCTGGAGATTTTAGGCATGAAACCTGGAGAAGGCAGGATTTGGGGAGGAAAACCCTCAGCATGGTATAATTCCATAGTCTACCCTCCAAAGCAGCCATTTTTTCCAGGTGAACTGATCTCTGTGGCCTGGGGATCAGTTGTAATTCCAGGAGATCTCCAGCCACCCACCACCTGGAAGCTGGCAACCCTATTACCAACTGCTTGGAGGGAAAAAATGTCATCACTTTAATAAAAGCTTAAGACGATGTTATTGACTAGGTGGTGGTATTTTCCTCCATGCTATGCTGCCCATTTCCACCCCACAGGACACTTTTCTCCAGGCCTGTTGGCAACTGTAATCCTAGCCCCTCTCTCCTCTACCCCATAACTCACTTCTTGGGCTGTTCACCAACATTATGTGCACAACCCCAAATCTTCTTATGCGCATACCATTTTTTTGCCTGGCACAGTGCTTGTGCTTTTGATTGCTATGCAATAGGCAGGCATTCAGCAGGTGAGGTATAGCTTCACCCAGGGCTTTTTTTCAGCAGGAATGGGGTGGAACAGAGTTCCGGAACCTCTTGAAAATGGTCACATGGCTGGTGGCCCCACCCCCTGATCTCCAGACAGAGGGCAATCTAAACTCCCCTCTTTCTGGAGATCAGGGGGCGGAGCCACCAGCCATGTGACCATTTTCTCCGAGAGCAACCCATTTTGTTCCACCACCTCTTTACCCTCAAAAAAAGCCCTGGCTTCACCACTGTACTGCTAAATGCCACATCTGTTGAATTTCAGCCTGTTACACAAAGAAATCCCACCCCCTGAAAGTGAAAATCCCGCTGAACCCCATTCTAATGTTTTATCAACCCTGCTATCAGATCTCAAAGCCAGCTCCTCATCCACAGTTGCCTTTAAATTATAAACTTCCAAAGATCCGAGGGACCCGTACCTTCAAATCTGTCCTGAGATGCTGGGCGTCTGATCCCAGAAAGAATAAGGAGCCAGGATTTATAGGGGAAGGAAATAGGGGATTGGCTGCGTCATAGACAAAAGGCGGGGAGTGGTGGTCTGTATAATTGTCCATAATGGCCCCCTGAGACCCAGTTGGATGGGGAAGAGAGATGCTCCAATCGCTTTTAACGAGCAATTTATTCGCATCCTTTGTCCGAAAATGGCTGGAAAAGTGGGGGTAATTAGTCCTAATTGACTCCTCAGAGTGAATTAGAGGAGGGCTGTTGCAAGCGCAAGACACATTCCAGGTTCTTTCCCCTTTTCTGAAGCAGGGACCTCAAAGAGTCCAGGTTCCCATGTCCCTTTCCACGCTGCCCTCCTAGGAATCCAGAGTTTCGTTGTAGGTACGTACAGCTAAAGGTACAGCTTCCTAATACAATACAGTCTGTACAATGTAATTAATTCATTTTAAACATTTAGAACCCAATGGAATTAAGAACTGAACTGCTCATGTTTTCAACTTCATTTTTGCTTTTCCCAACTGTTCCTCTGCTTTTTCAGCCTGAATTCTGACGAGCGCTTTGTATCCAACTATATATTTTCCAACAGTATGTTTCCAACTGCAGTTTCAGGGGTTGCAAATGTTTAAACTGGTCCCTCTAGTGGTCCTTTTAACATCGGTTTGATCTGCAAGCAATTCTCAGGCGATGTACAACTTCACGCCGTGAAGAGCTTCAACTGCCCACTGCCAAACACTGAACCTCTGTGGAAGAGACTGTCCAGTCCTGGCAACCTCATTTCCAAAACACTTTTACAGCAAGAGACTCTCTGCTTCTCCGTCAGCACAGCAGCAAGTTGCTTCGTTCATCTCAATGACTCTGGAGTGACCTAAACCCAAAGAAAAAAATGAAATCCTGCCCTCAAATCATAGCGGACTTCTGGTGACCGCTGGTGGGGTTTTCATGGCAAGAGATTAACAGAGGTTGTTTGCCATTGCCTGCCTCTGCAACCCTGGTCTTTGCTAGATGTCTCCCATCTGTTTACTAATCAAGGTAGACCCTGCCTAGCTTAGACAGAGGCTGAAAAGAGATCCACAGTTTGTTATCTTTGAACAGATGAAGTTTTGTCTGGGATCTTCCAGAGAGTTCCTAGTTTGTCCCAACTCTGTCTCTGTGTGTGCATGTGTGTGAACATGTGCATGGTTTTCTTGCAAAATAATACCTGCCCCAAGAGAAATAATTTGCAGAAGAGATAACAGAAGGGGTAGGGAGAGTAACAAGGTACGGATATAACCAATGCAGAGATAAGATCCAAGTAGCCACATTGGTCAGAAGTCCACAAGCTAAGTCCATGTAATAATGCCTTTAATAGACAGCCACTTTACATCTTTCTTCTTTTACGAGTTCTCCGTGGAGCCAACCCATGTTCTACGCAGACACACATCATCTTGGGAACTGGCTTCTATTAAAAAGCCAGCATGAAAATGGGCTCAAAAAGCTGCCACCGGTGGAGGGAACGTTCCTGCCTTTCACACAACCTTCCCCTGTGCAAAAATAGTGCAAGAGAGTTTTCCCCTTTCTGCTGCCGCATGTGCATGAAATACTTACATGTGGAGCAGCAGAAATGGGGAAATATCTCCCCACCGCACTGTTTTCGCATGGAGATAAAAACTTGGGAGAAAGGCACAAGCTTTCCCTCGCCGGTGGCTGCTTTTTGCGCCCATTTGCATGCTGGCTTTTTTATAGAAGCCAGTTCCCAAGATGATGTGTGTCTATGCAGAGCACGGGTTGTCTCCATGCAGCACTCGTAAAAGAAGTAACGTGTAGAGTGACTGTAAGACTGATGCAGGTGCAGTCCCACACGTCCAACTTCTTCAGAACAAATCCAGCCACTTCTTTGCCCACCGTGTTTTTTTCCTCACTGCCCTGTTATACCTCTCTGAGAGTTCACCATAATTGCTGCTCTCTCTCTCTCTCTCTCTCTCTCTCTCTCTGGCACAAGGACCTCATCCTTGCCTAGCTGCTGAAGTACCTGGGGACCCTTCATCCTAACAGCGCAATTAGAGCCCCTCTGTGAATCCCGCCCCCAAACTGGAGTGACGTCTTTGACAGCCCCATGAAGAGCTTTCAGGGAAAAGGAGGAGACTTTCCCCTCCTAAACGGAGTCCAGGCCCCTGGGAAAGGGGAGGGGGACCCAATAGGCTGGAAGTGCCACTCACAGTCTCCTCTTCTAACATGCCAAAAGCATATCCATCCATCCACTTTTCACTGCTTGTTCTAACAGCCCTTCAAGTGGTTTTGGATAGGGCTGTGAGTCAGAACTCCAGGGTTCTTAGGAACAGTCAGAAGAGCGTCCAGTGGACATAGGCTTGGCTTGGAGTCAGGATTCCAGGGTCCTCGGGGAAATATGTACATTATAGCCAGGGGTTTGGGAAGAGGCTAACAGTAAAGATTTGAAAATGACTGTGGATGAAGGTTAATCTAGTTTGGTATTAAGCCCGGTGTTAAACCAGGTTAAGGCAGGTTGGTGTAATGGTTAGGAGCAGTAGGACTCTCATCTGGAGAACCAGATTTGATTCCCCACTCATCCATTTGAAGCCAGCTGGGTGACCTTGGGTCAGTCACAGCTCTCTCAGAGCTCCCTCAGCCCCACCTACCTCACAGAGTGTCTGTTTGTGGGAATAATGACATTGACTTTGTAAACCGCCCTGAGTGGTATTAAATTGTCCTGAAGAGCGATATATAAGCACAAGGTTGTTGTTGCTAAAGGAGAAAGTGCCAAAGCAGGATTACAGCTGAACATCAAGAAGACAAAAAGTAATGACTACTGAGTAATTGCACAACTTTAAGGCTGACAATAAAGAAATTTATTTACTTTTTATTTATTTACTTTATTTATAACCTGTCTTTCTCCCCAATGGGAACACAGGGAGGCTTACATAATTCTCTTCTCCTCCATTTTATCGCTACAACAACCCTATAAGGTAGGTTAGGCTGAGAGTGTGACACTGGCCCAAGGTCACCCATCAACCTTCCATGCAGGGTGTGGCTTGGAACCTGGTTCTCCCAGACCCTAGTCCAACACTCTAACCACTACACCACCTTGGGCTCAACCATCAACCAAGTGGAAGATTCCAATCAAGAAATCAGAAGGAGACTGAGACTTGGAAGGGCAGCCATGAAGGAACGAGAAAAGATCCTTATGTGCAAGAAAGTGTTGCTAGGGTCCAATATAACTGATACTATGGTATTCCCCATTAGTATGTATAGATGTGAAATTTGGACAATGAAGAAAGTGGACAGGAAGAAAATTCATTCAAAATGTGGTGTTGGATGAGAGTTTTACAGATATCATGGATCGTCAAAAAGACAAATAAATGGGTTCTAGATCGAATCAAGCCTGAATTCTCCCTAGAAACTAAAATGACTAAACTGAGACTATCGTACTTTGGTCACATCATGAGAAGACAAGACTCTCTGGAAAAGACAATCATGCTAGGAAAATTTGAAGGCTGTCGGAAAAGAAGAAGACGCCACACGAGATGGCTTGACGCAATAAAGGAAGCCACAGGCTTCAGTTTGCAAGACCTGAGCAAGGCTATCAATGATAGGAAGTTCTAGAGGTCATTCATTCATAGGGTCACCATTAGTCAGAAGCGACTTGACAGCACGACATAACACACCCCAAAATAAGCTCACCACCCAGTCAAATGGGCTGTGAATGCAAACACAGGCATTGCATTGTTCGGACATGTTATTTAGTACATCTGGCAGGTCGTGTTGGGCATTACTACATGAGGAACCCGCTTGGGTCTGAGTAAAGGTCCATGTAGTCCAGCATCCTGTTTCCCACTTTAGCCAACCAGATGCCCCGGAAGACCCACAAGTGCTGCCAGCAGCCAGATCCTCCCCCTTCCATTGTTTCTGGGATTCCCCAGCCTCCAGGGGGTGCCTGGAACTCTCCTGGAATTACAACTGATCTCCAGACGACAGAATCAGTTCCCCAGAGGAAATGGCAGTGAGCTGCTTCTGCTCTCCAACCTCACCTCCACTTCCCCGGACACCAGGGCCAAATCTCTAGGAATTTCCCAAAGCAGAGCTGGCTTCCATATTCGTTACTTCCCTCCAGTAACTGCCATTCGGAGATATACTGCCTTGAACTATGGAAGTTCCAGTTAGCCATGACTAATAGTCATTGCGGGACTTCTCCTGTATCTCGTCTCATCTCCTTTTAAAGCCATATAAGGTGGTGGGCATCATGTGGCAGGGAGCTCTACAAATTAATGACACATTGTATGAAGAAGCACTTATTTGTGTATGCCCTGAAGAATCTACTCTCGGTCCGTTTCAGTGAGTGCCCCTGAATTCCAGTATTATGGGAGAGGGCGAAAAGCATCTATAAATTTTTTCCACATATGCGTAATTGTCTTTCCCCTCCTAAACGGAAGCATCCCAAAGTCGTCAGCCTTTCCTCATAAGGAAGGTGCTCGGACTCCTTGATCGTTTTGCTTGCCTTTCCTGAACATTTTCCAGCTCGACATTTTTTTTTTAGATGAGAAAAGCAAAACTGTACAAGGCATTTCTAATGAGGCTGCATTATAGATCTATCCAAGGGTATTACAAATTACTGAACATTTTCTTTCTGATCCCTTTCCTAATAATAAGGATCTAATCCTGTTTCACACAGTGGATTACGAGGTGCCCTCGAAACCCCACAAATAGGAGTCCGGAAGACAAGGCTTCCCCCAGTATTGCCTCCCAGCACTGACATTCAGAGGTTTACTGCCTTTGGATGTGGGGGTTTGCTTTGGCATGTGGATGAACTCTATTAATAGCCACATTAAATATACTTGCGGAGAGGCAAGAAGGGAAAAACCCACGGGAAACTGAAAAAACTCACGGTCCACCGCGTATTTTGTATAACAAAGTGAAAATTTTTAAAGTGCAAGTGCTACTATAACCATTCAATTATTATACAAATACATTCTTATACAACTGCATAAATATCAGAGAATCCAACAGAATAAACTCTACAGATATAATTGGTGCAACATTTGTAATATCTGCCGGGTACAATAAAAGACTCTGACGAAGTGGGCACGAAATCTGACGTTCGCAGCCGGCCCCAGGTTGAGCGTGACGGAGGGCTTTTCCAAGCTGCCTGCACATCCTTGCCTATCCCGTTGGAGGAATTTATACATTGAAGGAGTCCGATGAATTGAAAGAACGCAGAGAATACACTTAAAGGACCTTTTTACCTTCAGAGTCTTTTATTGTACCCGGCAGATATTACAAATGTTGCACCAATTATATCTGTAGAGTTTATTCTGTTGGATTCTCTGATATTTATGCAGTTGTATAAGAATGTATTTGTATAATAATTGAATGGTTATAGTAGCACTTGCACTTTAAAAATTTTCACTTTGTTATACAAAATACGCGGTGGACCGTGAGTCTTTTCAGTTTCCCGTGGGTTTTTCCCTTCTTGCCTCTCTGCTGGTCAGTTACGGGAACGGCCATTGACATTAAATATACTTGGCAGACTCATCCCCACCACATTAATTTTCTAGATGTGGTAGTCTATAGAAAACTAGGTAATAGGCTAGGGGTCAGGTTATTTAGGAAACCTACTGATAAGAATTTGTACCTCCTATATTCTTCCTTTTACACACACACCTTACTTAAAGGACAACATTCCATATGGCCAATTTTTATGTGCCAAAAGGAACTCTTCTTCCCCACAGGACTGTATGATAGAAAGTTCAACATTAGTTAACCAATTTCGGAAGAGAAGATATCCAGCAGGTGTAGTGGAGAGAGTTAGAGTCAGGGCTAATGCTCAGACAAGGTCTGATCTCTTTAAGGTCAGTATTAACCATCTGATAGGATTCATTGGGCACTGAACTATACTCCATTAGCGAGTACTGTGAGTAATATAATAAAAAGGCACTGGCAGCTTTTAGATCAAGTGCCAGGCTGTACATTACTTTCATTTATAGGTTATGAACGTACACACAGTTTACGTAACTTGTTGGTTCATTCTTTCAAGTACAGAGAAAAAAGAGATCAACCTGTTGGACACTATCAGTGTGGCCACTGGTAGAGCGTTCAAATCTTCTACTCTTAATTGTTCTATCCCTCTTCATAGCTTTTCCACCTGTAGTACCACCAATGTTACTTATGTGATAGAATGCACTTATCCTAATTTATATAGGTATCACCACTAGATCAGTGAATGTAAGGGTGCAAGAACATCTTTCTAAAATTAGAACTAAACAACTAGAGGCACCCCTAGTGGGACACTTTCAACAGCACCATAGGTCTGAAAGGAGTTGAGATGTTCAATTTTGGAAGTTTGCAAGAGGGAGGATTGTACTGAGTCTCAGTTTTCCTGTTGCAGCATGAAATGTTCTGGATTTTTGAATTGGGAACCAGAGAACCCCGAGGTCTTAACCAGGCATGGGACCTATCGTGTTTCTTGTAATCCTATGTATGTATTTATTGCAGCCTGTTTAAGTTAGTTTGGTGACTGGTCCCTTTAAGGATGTATGTTGGTAATTATCTGGATACTCATTTAATGGATGTGAACTGATGGGTTATCTGGATACTCATTTAATGGATGTGAACTGATGGGTTTACTATGGGAATTATCTGTTGACACCTGTGAGAGATGATGTCCATGTCAGTTATCTTTTGATTGCTCTGATTGTATGTGAGTAACTTTTTGTATGGGACCTTTATAATCATATTTAATTTTTATTATAAGATGGTACATTTTTTCTATATATTGTATATTGAATTATCAGGTAGACTACAGCCATAGGAACCCCTGAGGAAGCTCTGCGAGACTGGCTACTTGCTAGCAGCCTGTTGGGGCCACCTTGTATTCTCCAGCTTCTTCTCTGGACCTGGGGTGACCTGGAAAAGAAATTATTACAAAGACTATCTTTATGAATTACCTCAAATCCAGGGCACAGCATCTACTAACTGCAGGATGAGAATTTTCTCTTACATGTATTGTATATGATAATTGATTGTGAATTGTATTATCTTGGTTGTCATTTATGATAATGTTATTTATTGATATATTTAACAACTTTTATAAAATTGTTATTTATTTTATTATAGCACCCTGCACTTTTGCACTTTATAAATTTCATTTATATACTTGTTAGTGTTATTTATTGTATACCACAGGGGCATTCCCTTTGTTGTAGCTGTAATCCCCTTTTAAAGCCACCTGTTATAGTGGCCATCTCTATGTCCACTGGTAATGTATTCCATAGCATAGAACTCGTCTTTTTCACTGCCGCAGTAGGTTAACATTTTTATCAAGCTATCTGCCATAGCCATTAACCTCCATATCGCTTTCCTGGAACTTACCACCAGTTCAGGCCCCATCAGAATATATGCAGAATTAGAATTCTTAATGTCTTATGTTGCATAATTCTGCACTTGCTTACACTGGACCTTATTTATTTGCCACCTTGTGCCCTTAGCCTTCTTACCTAGTTTAATCATCTTCTGCTTTGTTTTCCTAAGCAGTAGCCACCATGCAGATAAGGAGCATGTGTGCATATGCACACCATCAAGTCGCAGCCGACTTCTAGCGTCCCCTCATGGGGTTTTCAAGGCAAGAGACATTCAGAGGCGCTTTGCCGCATTCACACCCTAGCCAAGCACAATCAGGCAGACATAGCAGTAAAGTTCTCCAGCCTGTGCAGCTGCCCCCTTAAAAGAATGTTCATATTCAACAATGATCTGATGGCCATCATGTTTGTGTCCACGCCATTAAAAGCGTCACTTGCAGATTTCTACAGACTGGAGAGATATCAGCAGCAGGCGACGTCAGGGATGGGGAGGGGGAGTGCCGGCAACTCACACTAAAGCCCATCGTTTCCCCAGCCAGCTAACTACCTCTTGGAAAGTTCCTAATGAGCATCTGATATATTGCGCCTGAATCTGGAGGCTCCATTTAGCTGTTGCGGTCAACCGCCATTAACAGATCCATCCTCCATCAAATCTGTGTGCCCTGTGTGTGTTTATCTCGCAAAAACCCCACCCGCAAAAAACTCACGGGAAGAATCAGCGGCGCTGGCCCTTTAAGTCCTCCCCCTCCCCTTTGCATCCACCCCACCGCCATTTTTCCTCCCCTCCCGAGCCCCGCCCTAGTCCCTCTACCCTCTAGCAACTTCTCTAGCCTCACCCACGGCCCTCATCTCTATGGCGCCAGGCCACTCTGATTGGATGATGTGGGGCGGTGCCGTGTTCCGATTGGCCGTGCGGAATTGAGAGGCGGGGCACCGAAGGGAGCTGTCAGGCTGTCCGAGGGAGGGGTTTTCCGTTGCCGGCCCTGGGCCCGGGCCTTGCCAGGAGAGTGCGTGCGCTCGCCGCCGCCCCAAGACCCCCTTGCCTCCTCCCATGGGGGGCGCGTGAGACCCCCAGCCTCTCCTGCCCCTCCCGCGGGGATTGGGCGGGTAAGTGCCGAGGGGGTGATTGGAATGAGGAGGGGGCTGCTGGGCAGGGGCTGCCTGGAGGGTCAGTGCGTTGGGAAGCGGCGCTGGGGAGAGTTTGAAGGGGGGGGGGAGAACGGATTTGCATTCAGTTCCGACGGATGGGTGTGCACCGGAGTTGGGGGATTGTATCGGGGTGGGTCATTTGTTTGGGGAAAGAAGTGCATAACAGTAACAACAACGTGAATTTGTATACTGCTCTTCTAGGCAGATTAGTGCCCACCCAGGGGTTGAACAAAGCCAGTGTTGTTGTTATCCCATAAACACTGTGGGGTGGAGTTCTGAAGGACCCAGTGTATGGGGGGATGAGAATATAGAGCGGGTTGGGGTTTAAGGGAAAGGGGTTGCAGCTTATAGGCAAATGTATCCCAGGATGCCACTCATCACCCCCAGCACTGCCTCCCCGCTCGGTAGTTCCTAAGTATCTTCTTTTTATTTTATAGGGTTGCCAACTCCAGATAGGGAAATTCCTGGAGATTTGGGGGTGCAACCTAGGGAGGGCAGGGTCTGGGGAGGGACCCCAGCGGGCTATAATGCCCTAGAGACTACCCTTCAGAGCAGCCATTTTCTCCAGAGGAAGGGATTTCTTTAGTCTATTGTAATTTTGGGAGATGACAATAATAACTGTGCTTATGTACTGACGTTCTGGACAGATTAGTGCCATGAACAGTCAGTTTTGTTATCCCCACAATACAGCTGGGGAGCTGGGGGTGAGAGGAGTATCTTACCCAAGGCTACCTGCAAAGTTCATGGTAGTAATGGGGTTTGAATCAGCATAGTGCTGACTGGCAACCCAACCATTTAACCACTATGCCACAACAGCTGTCTCTAGGCCCTGCCTGGAGATTGACAAGCCTAAATCCTACCCCTTTTTAAACTTCCTTGGCCTTTCACATGTGTCCCCCCCAAAAAAATATTTAATAAACAAGAGGAAAGGTGTATGATGTATAAGCATGTTGTTGGTGCTGGGTTTGGTTTATAATGTGACTAGTAAATGCATCCAGATAGCACTGTTGGGAAAAGTCTGCCTGGATGTACTGGTGGGAGGAGGAGGGGCATGAAGGGTTGCAGACAAGGACAGCAGTGGCCAGATGGTACCTTTCGTTAAGGCTGATTGAGGACTGTAGCCCTTAACCGGAATGAAGGAGAGGGTATCTTTGTAGTAATTGGCCCATCGGAAGGTTTCAGCTGCATTGTAATGCAGGTCTGTACTGCTTCCAACGATCTTGCTAGTCCTGCTGTGGAGGATGCACCACAGTCGTGAAAGAGATTGACATAGATCCCCATGTGGCATGTGTGTCTTTGTCAGGTGTACTGATTCAACAGGCCTTCACTTGCCAAAGATTACCAAGATTGGGGTCTAAAAGCTGGTCAAGTCTAAGTTTCACATTGGCTCTAGCCCGTCAGTTGACTCTAAGTGGTACCTTTGACCTGTCAGTTTCAGGCTTGGTTTTAGTCCATCCAAGGGGGCCACTGCATCCGATATCAGAAACTGGCATCTCTAAAATGCCTCACACTTGAAATCCTGCTGTCTGGGAGTGTTTTGGGTGATATAGAAGAACAAACCAGGGAGTACCAGTCCTTTCTTTGTGAAAAAAAATCTATGATATTGTTCATACATAGTGGCAAACCATGTTTATTCCAGGAACCAAGGCTAGGGGATCTTTAGGCTTGTAAATTCCTTCCTATCTTCTTTCCCTTCATGTACAGCTCTCTCATGAAAAACTTGTGCTTTCATGAAATTCATCATTTGTGGTTAATTCTGAATCCAGACCTGTTGTTGTTTGCTCTCTGTTTTACAAGCCAGGATTTAAACATGGATTAAGCTGGAGTTGTGGTTTGTCATTATGTCCTAACACTGCCTGAGATCTCTGAACCCAGTAGTTTTGATTTAACATCTTTGCCTATTTTAATGTGAAGTCCTGGATTTGAGCAAAGATCTAAGGACCTCCTGCATGGTGGGGAGGGAAGTGGGAGATATCAAACTAGCAATGGGTGTTTAAGAAGATGCAACAATAAAGTGATGTAAGCTCACATGAATTGTTGATGGGGAACACAGGACTCCATTGCAGTGCCTGCTTTATTAGTCCTACTTTCTCTTCCTTTTCAGTTTGACCCAGTACCCAGCGGAGATGACGGAATACAAACTGGTGGTGGTGGGTGCTGGTGGTGTTGGGAAGAGTGCATTGACCATACAGTTGATCCAGAATCACTTTGTGGATGAATATGATCCAACTATAGAGGTACATGATCTTGCCAAGGTTTCTGACAGCTTTCTTATGACTAAATACTTCTTTGATCCTTTTTCTGCCTCCAGCACTTTTGATCAAACTACCTGTTCAGGATTCTCTGTTTTCAATACACTGACCTTTCTCTGTTCTCCAATCATTCTGTCTTCTGTTGCCCAACGAACTCTTGTTCATTCTCTGGGCTCATAAAATGAAGTCCTTTCAGCGTAACCAAGATGTGTGCCCTTCTTCTACGTGCCTACCGCTAAAATGGCCTTGTCTCCACCTCCTCCTTGGCTTTCTCTTGTTGTATTTTCCACCCCATTGAAATCAGACTGTGCTAGTTTCAGTTGTTAAATTGCTTTGCCACATCTTTGTGCTTCTGAACCTCAGGATTCCTACCGGAAGCAGGTGGTAATCGATGGAGAGACATGCCTCTTGGATATCCTGGACACGGCTGGGCAGGAGGAGTACAGTGCCATGCGTGACCAATATATGAGGACAGGAGAAGGCTTCCTTTGTGTCTTTGCAATCAACAACACAAAGTCTTTTGAAGATGTTCACCACTACAGGTAAGAGGACACTGAAGCTTTAGTAGCCCATCACTTTAAGCCATTCTGTTATGGTGGGTAAGGCAGGGAATAAATATTTTAATAAAAGCAAAAAAAAAATTGTTCAGTCTCTCCAGCCAGCAGGGAGAGTGGAAATCAATACCAAATTCAAGTAGTACTAATACATAGATTTATGTTGAATATACAAACTTATGCAGAGGTGATGCTTTTGCTTCATTTATCCTAATTGCCAAGTAATCCTTTCTTTCTTTTTGGGCCAAAATAGATGTGGCACATAGTTGCATGTATCTTCTCTTCCTCATCCCCTATGACTTTCCCTGTAAGGTTACAAGTTTGAGTGGAGAAATGAGGTGTGGGTGTGTACTTAAGCCTTCCATCCCTTTCCAGTTTTCTGCTTGAAATCTATGCCCCCTCAGTTCCTTTTCTTTTCAGTGCTGAAAAGCTGTAAAGGGAAATAATATAATTTTGAATGGGAAAATAGAGAGGGAAGAGTTAAGCACCATTCCTCCTCTTTAGCCACCCAAGACTGGTGTTTTTTTTTTAAGTTGGGAGGAGAGACGTGATGACCCATCCTATTAATTTGGACGTCACTCAGTCTGTACCAGATTTGGGAGAGCATGTGGTGCAAACTAAATTCCTGTATATATTAACAGGGATGCTGTTCAAAGATCTTTGGCTTATAAGTAGAAAACTAGGACTGAAGCTAGGAATTCTTGGTCTAAGCAATTCTAAGTCTAGGTTAATTCTTCATGGCTAGATTGTAACACCTTCTCTTGTGCAATTACAGAGAACAGATCAACCGTGTGAAGGATTCTGATGACGTTCCCATGGTGCTTGTTGGCAATAAGTGTGATCTCCCCTCTCGGACAGTAGATACTAAACAGGCTCAAGAGCTTGCCAGAAGCTATGGAATTCCCTTTGTAGAGACCTCTGCCAAAACCAGACAGGTACTGTATTGTGCAAATGGGAAAAGGTGCTTGACTTGCTGGCTTTGCAGTTAGTCCAGTGTGAGGAGAAGTGCCAGACTCCAGGAACAGCAACCTGCAAATGCTGTTTGTCCTCTTCTCCCCCAATCTAGTTTTGTCCTCCTACATCGTAGCAATGGAGCTGCATGACTTACTACCTGCGTTATCTTAAAGCATTTATACCCTCCATTGGGGAGAAAGGTGGGATATAAATAAACAAATAATTTTTCCCCACCCTAGAGGCAAACCCGCTGATCTACTGAGTGGTTCATAGACGAAAATAGCTGGAATTTTTAAAATTCCCTGGACATAGCCAATATTTGAACAGGATAACTAATTATGTCATCTGTTTGTGTCTTTTCTCCCCTCTTCGTATCATCTGTGTATCTTAAAGGGAGTGGAGGATGCTTTCTACACCCTCGTGCGAGAAATCCGAAAACACAAAGAAAAGATCAGCAATGGGCGCAAGAAGAAATCTTCCAAAAGGAAGTGTGTTATCCTCTGAAGGAGGAGAGACTTTATGGCACTATTGGGAGTGCAGAAAAACCCTTTGGAGTTTGGGTTTTTTCCCTCCCAAGTGGCAAGATAAATTCTGAAGGCCATGCCCCCTCACCCTTTTTGGCTGGAAGGAGAAAGCAGCGGAGCTCTCCAAAACGTCTATTATTTTCTTATTTTTAAAACTGGGACACCTCATCAGATATGTGGAGGATTTGTAACCACATTTTATGTTCCTGTCACTTCTCCCGCCCCCCCCCCTTTAAAGATCATTGTGTTTCCAGTCCTTAGGATTATAGAGGTCACTCCCTAAAAAGTGGCCTGATGTAGCTCAATCCTGCCAATTAGATGGAAGTTATAGCATGAAGGCAACGTCCCAGTCAGAAACTTAGGGGCCTTTCTTATTTTGTAGCGTTTTCCCCTTCTTTGGTTCTCGGCAAGACTGAAGAGCGAGCCAAATAGACTTGGTGCCACGTTTCTTGCTGGCAGAATAAGGGGGTCACTTTGGGTGGAGGTGATCTCATGGAGGTGGCAGTCAGAAATGCCAAGATAGAAAATGTGGAAAGCCAAACCCTCTGTGTAGCTGAATACTGCATCCCATTGTTTTGAAATAGATGGTGCTCAGTTCTTTTTCTTCTGGGTGGCTGAGTTGTGTATTTTGTTGTTTCTCTTTCTAGTTTTGTTTGTTTGGGCCGTTCCGCATAACTTCTGAGCAAAGGCTCCTGTTTGCCTTCGAATGATAGGCTCACCACGTTTTATAAAGAGTGTGTGGTGTGGGGAGTTCAAAGTGAAAAAGAGTGTGGTATTTTGGTTACTAGTAAAAACAGCTATTTCCATCCAGAGGCAATAGCATTTAATAACTTTGTAAAACCAACAGTTCATCTCTGGAAATGGCTGAACATTGACATCAAGAGAAACATCCTAATATAACTAGCTGCTGCTCCCTCCTTTACTAAATGGTTGTCCATGCTTGGAGTAAAATGGTTGACACTCTTTAGAAACAAGTGAGAAATTTGATCCAAAGGTCTTAGTCTCCTCTTGTCCCCAAATGTTTTGCCTACTCCTTAGGTGGGACATAACAATTCCTTAAAGACTAGCAGGGAGAAACCAAGAAAAGTCATAATTAACCTTGAAAATTATCCCGCAAGTGATTAAATAAGGCATCAGTTTCCATCCTAACGTATATTCAACCTTCCCCCTAAAAACACTCAGAATCCTATGTTATCTGATTTGGTCTTTTCCCACAGTCCTAAGGAACTGTACAATTAAACCCATCACTGGGAATAAACCTGTGAATAAGCTAACTGATCTGTGAGGTCTGATGTCTGTGGGATGTCTATTTCCAAACAATAAACAGTGAAGCAATCTCTCTCTTGGTTTACAGCCTCTTATGTAGTTAGCATTTTTTCCTGGAATGGGTTGTCTTGGGAAAGTTTATGAAATCTCTGAAGGTTTTTAAGGAAATGATGGGAAATAGTCCTGAACGGTTCACAGATAAGTAGATCCTTACCTGAATGCATGACCTCTTTCAGTCTGGATAGTCGTTTCTTATCAGACTGAATTTTGTGCAACATAATTCGTTTGTTGTGCATTCTCCACACACATGCATCTCTACTTGATTAAAGATCCCCAGAATGCCCCCAAATTCTTTCTTAAAAATGCTTCTGGATGCTAGTAACATCTTTTATGTAAATAACTCCAGCTCCTTTTTAACGCTTTAAAATATATATGTATATTTTGTTAACATAAGCTGTGCTCCCTTTTAATATTTCCAATGGGCATCTTAGCCTGTGTGTTCAAACGTCACATTGGGGGCTTAGAAATTACCTTCTGCTTATTCTTTGCTGTATTCTTAATGGTCTGATACTTTTAATCTGACGTAGCTGACAAGAGGAAACCAAGCTGTTCTGTATTATAACGGGTCTCTTTAAGATACCCAGGTTCTTGGTTGATTGAGGGAAGGGGTTATGCCTTCTGGAGTCTATTTGCTTTAGTGGTTCATTCTTTGTCAAATTTGTTGGAAGAAATGGGGTTTCCTGTTGTCAAAGGGACTCAACTGGTATGTACAGGCAGCCCCTTGCTCTGGGGTCTGATAAAACTCTGAAAATCCAGATGTGAAATATAAGAATTTCTGCAGCCCAAAGTCAGCAAGTATATGATATGATCATGTGCTGTACAGAAGATGAGATTAGTGTCTGTCCCTTTCTGATGATGCAAATCTAAACATTGGTACCATTGGCCTTCCTCAAGGGGAGGAAAAAAGTGGACACAAGAGAGATGGTTAAGGGAGGGGACAAGTATAGATGTATTCATACTCATTTGGGTTACCCTCTTCTATCTCTCAGAATTTTTGAAGAGTTAGAATAAAATAAAATGGTAGGTAACAATAAATATCTCTTCAAAAGCATGCCTGAATTGGATGTCTTGGGACAGAACTGCATGTTTTGCAATCATGGGTGGTAGGTAGAAATGGTAATAGTTTGGTGGAATTTGTTGAGAATCAAGGGGAAGGAAAGCAGATGACTTAATCCACCCAAATAGTATTTTTCTTCAGCAGAAGAGCAGGAGGAGAGACTTAAGGAGAAGCAGGAGGGCTCCATTCATCACTATTACATGTCAAACACAAATTTTGGGACCGTTGTTGGAAGCATACTTTATAGATCTGCCCATTTGGTTGCTGACAAATAGCTGGTAATGCAAAACTCAGTTGTCAGGTGCTCCTGGAAGGTATTAACTTGTTCAGAAAAAGTTGGTATGTAGGGTTACGTATGTGTGCCTGCAGAGGAGAAACTCAATGAAAAATTTTCTTTTAAAGTCTACTCTGCTTTCCAGTAACATGAGACCTTTTTGTAGTAGACTACAGAGAATTCTCTTAGATATGTTGACCTTCCAAAAGGTACACAAACTCCTGAAACAACTGAAATTGCTTACCATACTTGATGCACGTTTGGAAGTACCATGCCCTTATCAAAGACTGTTCGGTGGCATTGGCTCTAGCTAAGCCCTTGGCTTCAGAGATCTAGTCAGTTTATTTTCATGGATTACTTTTATTTATTTGACATTGGTCTTCCTAGTCAGCTTCTTTTCCTTTACACAAATTGAGGGGCAAAATTAGACTGGTGGTGGTCGCAGGTACTGAAGTTGTAGCTGAGGCCAAGGATTTCCCCTGGGTTCAACCCAAACAAGATGGTGGCCATAGGGTGGCACTAAATAGACTATTGCCAGTAGCAAAACACATGCAAGGAGGAGGCCAGGAAGCACCAGTTTCTGCAAGATGTGCAGTAACACGTACCCTAAAGGGACATCAAGGAACCTGTGTAGAGAGAGAACATAGTGTTATTTTCAGGATTTCTGGAGGATTCCTTATCCAACAAGGCCATGGCAGTTACAGTCTTGGTTGTGGACAACTCTTGGGTGAAAGGGAAATGAGACAAAAACCAAGCAGGTAAGCAATAATTGGAGAAACTCTGGAGTGGCCAATGAAAGGAGCTACAGATTTTAGATAAGTAATGGAGTATCTATAGGATGCAAGTGGGTTTTCTTAGTCTGCATTGGTAGCAACATGGTGTTAGCTGGGAGATCTTACTTAAACTATAGCTTGAGAGTAGAGGATACTTGACCTTTTTAAAGGGAAAAGGTGACATTTCAGTACATTTACACTGTTCAAAACGGCTACACTATCCCTGTATTTACAGTTGGGTAGCTAGACCTCAGTCCTGCTTTCCTAACATAGTGCAAAGAAAGAACTTTTCCACCTTCCAAACACTGAGCAAAGATTTGTTAAAATCAGCAAATTTCAAATGAATAAAAAACCCTGTTGGGCATCCCCACACAGTGCCTATCTCAGTATCATTCATACCCCTGCAACCATTTCAACATTCTCAGAATCCATACAAGCAGATAAAATTGACCTGCTTTATGTAGTAGGCTTGAAAATAAACTGAAAGTATTTACCTACACCTAGGAAACCTTATGTCTAGAAATTTGAGAATCCCTTGGGGTTTTACAGCAAATAATACCCTTAGTGTCTGTGCCACAAAGCAAATGTGGTTTCTAACCCCCTAAATCTAGCCAGTGCTTGCCTGTACCTGCACGTGCCCTAATTTCAAATATGTGAAGCTAGTTATTGTAACTAAGATGTTCTGGCTTTGGGCTGAGCATTTCCACAGACAAGGATTTCTGGCCACCATGTGACTTTTTGACCTTCTTATTACAGCTCCTAAAATACAGCTTCTGGAGAATGGCAGACCCCCAGGAATAGCATTTAATGGGGTGTTTGAGGCTGCAGGAGTAAGGGGAAGGTGGGAAAGTTGGGCGTGAGCCAGATATCCTGTCCACAGGGATGTTCTGTTAGATCTAACCCACAGGCTGTGCTCAAAGTTTCCCCACTGGCCGTAGTTCCTAGTCTAAATTGTGGCAGGCAAACTCAAAGCCAGATATGTTGGAAAATATCTTGAATTGTCTTCAGGCTAGTTTTAATCCATTTCAACTTTACTTTCAACACAAGGAAACATTAATGGAGGACAAGTCTATTAGTGGCTACTAGCAATGGTGACTAAAGAGAACCTCCACATTCAGAGGCAGTAAAACATCTGAACACTAGTGCTATGAGGCAACATCAGGGGAAGGTCTCTGCCTCTATGCCCTGTAGTTGGCCCTCCAGCATAACTGGCTGGCCACTGTGTGAGACAGAATGCTGGACTAGATGTACCACTGGTCTTGATCCAGCAGGGCTCTTCTTACATCAAACTACATTTTAAATATTTTATATTTTTATCTTTCTGCAGGTCACTAGGTAGAAAGGGGGGAAAGCTCCAGAACAGGCTTATCCTTTGGGGTAAGAAAAACACCTGCTGAAATTCCTTCCTCTGTACAACTCTTACAAGTAAAGGAGTTCTTTCATGCGTTAATTGTGTTAATTTTTTTCTTTCTTTTGGTTTTGTGTGTAGATTAGAACTCTAAATAGTTGTGGTACTGGTATAATCCACTTATGTGGCCACTAGTTGACCCCCAGTGGCTCTAGGCTATACAGAGAAGCTGTACTGAATAGCAGTTAGGTACAATCAATGTTCTTGCCAAAATTTTGTCGTGTGTGTGTGTGTGTGTGTGTGTGTGTGTGAGAGAGAGAGAGAGAGAGAGAGAGAGAGAATCAATTGCAGAAGATGCTCACCATTCTATTAGACCAAACCACTTGTCGAGTGATTTCTTCCCACCAGTTGGCATTAGCTCATGATGCACGGGGCCTAAAGCTTGTTCCTCAGGTGCTAGTTCAGGCCTGCTGGAACAGACAGCCAGACATATTGCTCCATTTCAGACATTAAACCACTTCACAATGCTAGCAAGGCAGCTCATATTTACTTCTCCAGCTGGCATTGTCTGTACCAAGTGGGGAGATACACATGAAAAAGTCCCAGGTTGATTCTACACAGATGTGTGAAAATGCACCTCTGCCTCAGTGGTAGAAGCAGCAAGCCGTATGGGAATGACATCCACGCACACTTTCCCCATGCTGCTGGCTGCTGTTAATGCTCCATCATCCTCTTTCCCCCACATCACATACATGCAAAAGTATGCATACAACTGTTTGCACCAGGCCTCCTGCAAACCCAAAGTCCCCCTTTCCTCTTCCTCACTGACCTGTACTGTAAAACTATGGCACAGCTTAGTGGTCCAGAAGGGGCAAGGAAATATAGAGTTTGGCACTATCCCCTTATGCATAGTGCCTGGGGGTAGAGCTTCCGCATGGGTGCTCTGCCAGCAGCCCCGCTGCAGTTTTTCCTTTGAACTGGATCAAAAGAGGTTCTTCTTTCCTCTGGTTTAAAGAAGAAAGGCCCACAAGCTGCTCAGAATAAGCATGACATTCCCATTTAAACTGGGGGCTTGTATTCCACGTGTGGAAAAATTTGCATGTGGAAGCAGCCACAGTGTCCCTTTGCCACCATGGAGTAGCAGGATACCAGAGGGCACTAGAATGATAGGCTACAGGTTGCAAAGCATATTTATTTTTCCCATGAAGTTAATTAGGACCAAACCGTTTTCCTCATGCCTTCCTCTGGCTGGCCACAAGAACTTTTGATCAAATGTACACTGCAACTTTTGCACTCTGAACTCAGTTGCCAGGTACAGAGGAGCCGGATTCAGATAAGGACCACAGTGCATGAGGAGAGGTTTAATCTTCCCCCCAGGGTGCTTTTCTGACCCAAAATGGCTCTGGACAGCTGCTGTTTGCCCCACTGGGGAAGCCTATATGTAGCCATCAGTACGTGTAAGTTTCCCCAAGGGGGCAAACAGCAGCTCTCATTTGGAGTTAGAGGAATGGCAGGAGGGAATGGCTTAAACACTCTCCCCACAGAGTCCTGCTCTGATGTCCTCATGGTGAATCTCGAGTGGGGTGGGAATGATGTAACATACAGTTAGGGCCTCAGTATATTTTAACTTGGTAGCCCTCAAAACTGCAAGAAATTATTCCAAGGAAATATGCTGTGTGTGTGTGAGATGAAATGCAGTGTGACTAAAAAGCCTTTTTAAGGTAAAAGTTAAAGGTAATTGTAGAAAAGGCTGTGGAGAGAGTCACAGAGAGAATTAAGAGAAAGGAGTGATTTAATTAAAAGGGATTGATCTCCTGAGGTAAAAGTTTACAGTAAAAAGTAAGGGGGAGTTGCAGTAAATATTTATTCATATTCAATTTTTTACTGCTTCTCTTCCATTAAGATCTCAAAGCAGTTCACAACAATCACAACTGTTAAAAATCAATACTAAAATATAATATATTCAATAAAATCACAATAAAACATCAGCCTAATGCAAATTAAAAACCATTCTAGTCCCAGCCCCCAGAGCATTTAAAAGAAACAGAAGGGGTCTGCCAAAAAGATTTGATGCTCCTGAGGTAAAATCAGAAAGAGTAAAGTGTAAAGAAAACACAGCCAGACACAGAAAAAAAGGCAGGTGCTGAAGCCATAGGAAGCAGAGAGAATCAGGCACTGTGGAAATTTTCAGTTTCATATTAATTACTAAACTGAGTTACTTGAAATGGATAAATAAGTTTTTCTAGGTGCAACAGATTGTGCTTCTGTACTGCTGTGGAAAGAGCTATTACAGGAAACCAAGTGGTATAGGATTCTTCTAAAAGGGGCCATTTCTGCTTTTTTGCATGAAGTAAACTTTAATGCTGTGGGTCAGTAGTGTCTATTCTGAGTGTCATTGGCTCTTCAGAGATTGAATTTTTATTTGCAAAGCATGTCCTCTATCATAAAGACTAGACCTCTCAAAGTCTACCACCTGAGGAGCCTCACTCTGCCAGCCCTACGTATGGATGGATCTGGCCAACATGGACACTTACTGTTCTCCTGGGCTGCCTGTTGTGGTTTCTGGAAGAGTAGTGCATACAGCCTTTGGGAGGAAATTGATTGACATGATGACAATGATTTTAATACAAGTTACACAAATCTATTACTTCTCCTGACATGAATTTTCTACCCTGATCCGCAAATGGAACAACTTAAAATACATTTAGAAAGAGCTTCACTTCATATTCCACTTGTTCCAGCTACTCATCATAAATTTTACTTCTCAGTTTCATCTTTGGGTCTTTCATCAGCTTTCCTGCTCCAAACAACTCTGCTTGGGCCCCAAAATTGAAATGGTGACTGCAGTGTTTCCTGTTTCTTGTAGAGAGAGATTTTTTCACCTTAATCTTTGCAAACTTTTCATTAATGGTAATACTTCTTTTTGGACTGTTGCACTTCAAGTAAGGGAAACATCACATTTCAGTGTTCCTCCCAAAGGAAAGAAACACACACTGCATGTAGGAAAAAAAGCATGTAGTAGAAAATGCTATGCTGAACCCTTCTCCTTTGCATGCTACTTTTGTATGGCCAGGGAATTTTTTTCAACATTCAGACGGGACACTTCCCTGCCTAAAGTGGACTAGTTCAGGTGAAGTTCTATTATTTTTATTTTTCTGGATGTATAACCCCACCACCTGCCACCCCTTTGAAAGGGGTTCCAATTGTCTCATCCCAGAGAGGCTCATCAATAAGAGTGCCCACCCAGGATAAGCATCAGCTGTGCACTACCCTACTAAAGGGTATGAGCAGGTCCCTTCTGTTAGAAATTGGGGAGCTGACTGCAAGGACTCAAGGCAGAGACCACGCCTGAATTGTTGCCCTTTTCTATTGGTGTACCATTCAGAAAATCAGGGTTGGGAGTTTTCTTTTCACTAAACTCCAGTACAATCAAAATTATAAGAAGGGGTCAGGTCATTATTACGGTAAGCAAGCTCCATTTGCGGTAAATACTGCATGGCTCATAATTGTGATAGCTACATAAATGGTACTAGGCACCCAAAAGGATTTTTTCCCCTATCAGTGTGGCCTCTTCTCCCCTCCCCCCTCTGAAAACCAATTACTTCTATGCAAGGCACAAACCACCTTACCTACGTTTGTGCAGATGGAAAAACAGCTTTTACCCAGGAAAGGGGTAATTAACAAACACAATAGTACAGATTTCACCATTCCATTTAGCCTAATGGAAAACTCCTTCACAATGAGGAGGGGGAATGGTAGGTTGTACAGAACAGACATATAAGATCAGGACATTCTTTGGTTTTATTTTCATATACCTTTCTAGTTTACCTTATAAAGGATTATGTCCTAAGAACATTACATTAGAAAAGCAACCATTTGAAAGTAAGCTTATTTCACATTTGTTCAACCTTTGTGTTGCAGTTCAGCAAACAACACTATAGAATGTATGATCTGGCATTTGGACATGTTTTTAAGAGCACCACAAGAAAAGGGGCCATGTCTACTAGTTGGGGTAAGCCGCCTATCTCAGCTTGACAAGTGGTTGTGAGAAGGAAGAAACCAATTTATACTGCGCTGGACTACTTTGGAAGAACATAGGATTACAATCAATAATGTTTTGAAATAGGTACTTGATAACAAATTATGATCCTTCATGTGCCAACAACATTTTTAAAAGTATGTTACGGTTTTCATGCGCACAAAAGTGTTTGTTTTGAAGGAATGGGAATTGTATTTTTGTGTTCCTGCTGCAAAAGACAAGGGGAGCAAAATAAGTTTACTTTCAAATGGTTGCTTTTCTAATATAATGTTCTTAGTTGGTCTCTTCTGCAAGGTAAAAACAGGAAAAAATACACTAGAAAATGTCTTCAACACTAACCCTTTTTGTGTTGAAAAACAAGAGGAGCCAGTTTTGAAGTTTACATTGCAAACAAGTGTTATTTGAAAAACAAGTAATTTTATTTGGGGGGGGAGCTGTTTAATTTTTAAAACACAGCTATAAATCTCAAAGGAATAAACATTTTTCTGACATGAAATCTATTATCAATTCCTTGAAATCATCCTTTCTTGCAGGACAATAACCAGAGTAGAGTCCAAGTCATGTGAAATTGCAGAATAATAACCAAAAGGAACTGTAGGGATTTAACCAGCTGAAAGTTGTCTGGTTTGTTGCAGCTTACATCAAAGCACAATAACTCTACTTGGAAGCGTGCAGTAAGTATTTTGATTTTTCTTCTTCTTTAGACCTTTAGTGGCCTTACCCTTCATCCCCACAATTGGTGCTTTTTCATACAGCAAGAACACTACTTTTTACTGCTCCCCTTGTCGTTTTGTGACTTTATTTTTTAATCAGTTTAGCAGCTATGTTTTTCCTCTCCTTCTGCTCCCCCGCCCCCAGCCCCACAGCAAAGTTGCCTATATTCTATGAGAGAAAATTTAAAAAGTGATTGGTGTTAGATTTCTGCTAGGTGGGTTCTCTTTGGGTTTTTTTGGGAAATCACATGGAAACACCCTTATGTTAAAAAAAAAAAACCCATGATATTATCCTTGCTGTGGACAGGCTTATAGTGCATCAGAAGCATTACAAAGCACTGTGACTATTCCGTTAGTGTTTCATATAGCATTTTACAAGAACTGCACCTAACCTTTAAAGTAGATCCATGTGAGGAGTGGACAGGGCCGGGGGTGGGGGAGGGAGTCAAGAAGCAGCCTAAAATGCATGAATGTGAGTACCTTCATAGAATAGATTAGGCTGTAAGTAGGGCAAGAGTAGAAGGATTGTGACTCCTGGCTGTGAATAAGCTGGGTGGAAAATACGCATTATAATGTACAAAAGGGAGCAAAATGTTATTGTCTATACTGAAAATGTAGGAATGTGTGTAGGTGTAGAATGATGGAACTGAAAAATATGAAGGAGTAAAACTTCAGAACAGTTCTGTGACCAGCCATCTGATGAATTGGATATTGTGGATGATGACTAGGGGGTCAATCATGTGCTACCAAGCCTTATTTGTAAAGAATTTGTGTACGGGTGCATGTGCAGTTGAGTTCTTCCTTTATTGTGCAAGTGTGCAGCAGCAGCTCTGTTAGCGTGGTGTATGGACATAGGGTCACATGGACACAGGGAAAAGAAATGTCACATTGGAGGTGGCCAAAGCATGGAAAAGAGCAGGTGGTATGAGAATAGCCCACACAGTAAGCAATACCAAAATTAAAATCCCACAGATGTCCTAATAAGTTAATAAGGTATACATAAGTTGACTGAAGTCAAACTGTTTTGCATGTTGCAGGGGAAGAGGATCCTTTTTCCTCAGTGTAAATAATCAGTGTAAATGGATGTCTGTGCTGTGTCAGCCAAAGGAACGGAGCTGACGTACAATGGTGCTGAGGTCTAGAGGCAAGCAAATTACCTTATTAGTATGAAAGAGAAAAGGAGCAAGTGATATTCATGATGTCAAGGAACTCTGATGTTGGAAGCAGAAAGGGGAAGGGCCCATTAAATTTCAAATAATGTTCATCCACTACGCAGTCTATTGCGAAAGAGTCACCATCAGAGTTGAAGAGAGGCATGATTAACACCAGGGAATCTTGATAAAAAGGATACTAACAAGAAGACATTAGTCACTCAGCTCCTCAGAAAGCAGCAAACATTTGAATACTGATATTGGTCTGGAGGTTATAATTCACATCACCAAAATCAGATTCATCTGCTTTTTCTAAGTACAAAGCAACATCAGAGAGTGACTCAAATTATTTATTTACGGGTAATGGATCAAGCACCATTGCGGTTGGTGCTGCTGTGTGCACCTGCACTGCAGTTTCGAAGCCTTCATAAATGCCCATTGCTTTGGAACCAAGTTCCACTGAGCTGTTGGGTAAACATGAAGTGATTTGGCTGCAAGATTCTCTTATTTCTTTTAAAGTAAAAACAAAAGTTCAACCTGTGGTTTTCAAGATTTTGGCAAAACATTTGAAAACACATTAGTTTGTCTTCAAAAATTAAATGTGTTTAATCAAACCTTCTAGAAGGGCAGGGCTTTTTTTTTCCTAGTGATATTTAGAGATACTGAGTATCAGCACCTTTTGGGGGAATCTTCCAAGTCCTGAGAAGGGAATTGGTGGAAATCACAAAACAGTGCAACCATATGAATGAATCCAGCACCTTTTTAAAAACAACAAAAAGCATTAGAAGGGCGAAGGGATTCTGAGCCATTATGGTTGCTCCTCTTTTAGCAAAACAATTTTTAGATTCTGGAAAATGAGAATAATTTAAGGATAGTTTCTCAAGTATGAAACTGAGAGATGAGGGGCAGGACAATTAAGATTGATTACGCAACTCCTTCCCAAACAAGGCTAAAGGCAGTAACAACAACCAACAACAACTACTACTACCAACAACATTCGATTTATATACCGCCCTTCAGGACAACTTAATGCCCACTCAGAGTGGTTTACAAAGTATGTCATTATTATTCCCACAACAAAACACCCTATGAGGTGGGTGGGGCTGAGAGAGCTCCAGAGAGCTGTGACTAGTCCAAGGTCACCCAGCTGGCTTCAAGTTGAGGAGTGGGGAATCAAACCCAGCTCTCCAGAGTCCTGCACTCTTAACCACTACACCAAACTGGCTTAGAATAATAATGCTGGTATTATTCTAAGTAGGACCTATTATGTTCTTGTGTATGCCTATATTTTCTGTTACAAAAACTCAGCCACGTGTTCTCTTTAAACTAGATTTTCTCCTATCAAATAAGAAAGCTGGCAATCCAGATTAGCTTTGAATCATGTATATTACTTGTGTCTTGTTTTAATAACACAACAGTGGGATATAAATCCTCCCCCCCACAAAGCCTACCTAAAAAAGGAAACCCGAGGAAGTAAAAGTCGGTACAATGGTAGAGACACCTCAGTGAGTCTCAATATAGTAAAAATCCTGAGAATCCTGTTGCCCATTGCTTGTTGGAGCAGGGAAGGAAAGTACAGAACCACTAAACTGGTAAAAAATGTATAAGTCATAAAATGATGGATGGGAGTTGTAAAGCGTGTTCATCACTGATGATTTCATAGGTGCTATCCAATCAGTAACATTTGCAAATGCATTTGGCATTTTCAACTTTTTGCCATTTTTCCCCCAACAACAAAATGTGCTGTTTGAGTGTAAGGAAAACGAGAGAGCCCTATACCAGAAGTATTTCCTTGAAAAGAAGGTGTCTGTGCAATAAACAAGTGGAAAACACTACAGCTATAGTACCAGAAATGAAGATTTAGATGCAGCGCCTGCCTTCTGCTTTGTGGAAATACACATTGCGGGTTTACCTGGGGATGCTCAAGTGCAGAGTTTTGTGTGCGGTCCTCAGTTCATGTGCAGGCTGTTCTTGCTCGGTGATTGCTGCTTTCACAGGAGCTCTCTTTGTGTGATTACATTTGCAAGTGTGCCTGGAGGGCAGAGCACCAAATTAGCTCTGTTTTTGCTGCGAAAACAAGTACTGTAGGCTCCTTTGACTTGCAAATTTGCATTTCTTTAAGGTGTAAGAAACCATCAATATCTGCATTTCAATGAATGGATGTGGGAGGCGGGGTGGGGGGGAAACTGGGATACTTTTAGCAGTTGAGGAACTGATAACACATGAATGTATTCACGCAGAGCAACTGAACTGTGCGAGTGAGTGCATGGAAAGGTGGAGGGAAGACACGTGAAATGAGGTTCACTTGAGTGTCCCTAGGTACTTAGCAACAAGTATTTCCACCCTAAGTGAGGAGTCTTTCACCAACAGAAGACACTGGAAAGTCTTCCTCTGAGGGTAAGAAAGCTGCTGGAATAGTTTGGTTAGGTGGCTGGACTACAAATCAGCACTCTGCTGGTTCAAAACCCACTACTGCCATGAGTTCAGTAGGTGGCTGAGAGTAGTAGCTCCTCCTCTCAGCCTCAGCTCCCCAGCTGTAATGTGGGGATAAAGATAATACTGACTTTGTTCATCGCTCTGAGTGGGGCACTAATCTGGTTAGAAGAGTGGTATATAAGCATAGTTACTATTACTGTTACTCCATAAATCTGGAGAGGCTACTGAGTTAACTTTTGTTCTCTATATTATAAACAGTTACTTGGCTACTGTCTACCTCTTCTCCATATTCAGAAAGTGTTGGAGTCTCCATTTTGTCTGAGCAGTTCAATAACTTGCTGTTTTTTTGAGTCACTCCCAGCCTGCTGCTCTCACTACTCTGTTCACTTGTTAAATTGACCTGTTCTTGTTCTTTTGTGCTGGGTTGGAAGAAAACAAATGATTATGATGATTAAAACTGAAACACATACAAAAAATCATTTCCAGTAATCAACATGAAAAATCATGAAATCTCCCAGAATCTAAAGACATGCATTTCAGATGTCAAATGTTTTGCAAAAGCTAACTGGATCTAAATTATACAAGTGGGATCCAGTGATCTTTTCTGCTGATAAAAAAGAGAGGAAAGGTTCTATCCCCCTTTGACCATCCAAAAAAGCTACACTGGGGATCATGGGACCAGCATAGGCAAAACTCATGTACGACAGTGGCTGTAATAAGGAGAAGAATTGGGTGAGGTTGAGCTGGTTGGATCCAAACCAATATTTATTTTTAATGTATTTTTTTGTTATTACTGAAGATTACTTTTACGGACATTTAATTGTTTTTTCACAAAGGATTATCTGATTTTATTCTTGTCTATTGCCCCATACAACTGCTTCTTCAACATGTGATTTTTTAAAATACTGATAATAGGGGTTTTCTGCACAGTTTTTTCCATAGGTTCTGGCCCCATACTGCTGTGATTAATCCCAATTTCAACATGCATTTTTTGCCTTCAGTTTTCACTTTAGGTTTTTTGGCTTTCCCCTTGTTTCTTTCCCCTGGTATTTTTGAGGCCACTTTTAACCTGATCTTTAACCAAATTTTGAGTCAATTTTTTCCTCATGTCTTATGTTTGTTTCAGTTTTGTTTGTTCCGTCCACTCACCACCAACCCACTTTCTGATGATTGGACATTTGTCATTTTCAAAACACTCTTCGCCTCTGCTTTCCTTCCCCCCCCCCTCCTTTGTGGTGCTTTCAATTTATTTTAAAATCATTTTCATAGCACTAAATCAACCTACCATTGTAACAATACATACATACAGCAGACTCTGAATTACCAGGTTACATTTTTTTAAAAAATGTCTCTAGCCCCTTCCATTGCAGAGATATGCCCTTTTCCTTGTATCTCCATAAGGGAAGGGGCATCAGAGACTTACTTTTAAAAAAATTAAATCAGAGAATCTGCTGCATGTATTGTTACAATGGTAGGTTGATACACTACTATGAAATTGAGATTCTTTAAAAAATTACAAAAGGCTTGGTAGTGGGGGTGGGCACTTCTGGTGCCAGAAAACACAATGCAGTTTGAAAAGTACATAGCTGCTGCTGCTGCTCTGAGCTCTGTCCTATCAGAGGTTGGTTAGCCCCGCCGGTGCCAGCCTCTGTCTCTTGGCTCTGGGTCAGCCCAGGTAGGGGTCTCTGGTTGGGATGGGGGGAGGGCTTAGTTATGGGTGGTGGAGCTGCTCCCCTTTAAGGCTTCCCCATACAAAGACTGGTAGCATGTTCATTTTCTACCTTGTTGTTAAAAATCAGCCCTTAGATTGATATAGTAATATAAGCATACACAAAAAATAAAAAAGGGTAGTGGTGCTGCGATGATGCCACCAATGATCGACAGCTTCCTTGCTTGAAAATTCTGACTATTTAAGGTATGTGAGGAAGAAAATAAACCATCTCCACAACTGTAAAAATGCAAAAGGAGGGCAGATGTGCAGAAGAACCATACCCAAACCAATTTCAGTGCTTGGGGATCAACTGCTAAGAAAATCAAGTTGAGTGTTCAGGGAAGCCCAATAGTTACTGACAAACATCCCACCCTTTGGTATCCACATATATTGCTATCATATGCGACTGTACTTCTTTTATGGTTGTTTTCCTCATTTTAAGGATATATCTGTTAGTTGAGGGGTGTCCCTTTGCTTCAGACTGTTTCCACAAATCTTGAAACATTTTTTAAATGTTTGATCTGGAAAAATTACAAGTAACCAACACATTACGTTGGGAAAAGTTACGGGTATATATAATAGAGAGCAGCAGCAAATTAAAAGTGTGAGACTGGGCGGGGGAATGATCTGTATAGCATGTACCCATCTCATCTGTTTTGACATGATTTAGGGTTAGAGCCTCTGCAGCACTAGCAGAAGGCAATGGTGGCTCCTTCTGCCTTCCCATTCCACAGTTGCTACCTGCAACCACCAAAAAAGCAATGCTGGGGGATGGGAGAGCTGCATGGCCTAAAAAGGGCAGGTACAGTGATGAGGAAGAACTGGCTGAAATTGGCCCTCTTGTATCAAAGGAACTTTTATAGCATGCAGAAGGAGGCCTACCAACCAGTGTTTGCAATATAGCGAGACACTGTAAAAATGTAAATACAAAGCAGTGAAGGAAGAATATTGTTATTTATTTATATAAGGCAGCACAGGACAGTGCAATTAGAAGGAACAGCAATTCTTTTAGTGGCCATTAGTTCCTGTCTACTGACTTAACCAGAAGAGCAAAGAAACTTGGTCTTTGGGGAAAAAAACTTTTGTAACTAAGGCTCTCACCATATGAGCCCCGGAGGACTCTCCGCTCTGGCGGAAAACATCTTTTAAGTGTCCCTGGCCCTAGGGAGGCCCGCCTGGCGTCGACCAGGGCCAGGGCCTTTTCAGTCCTGGCCCCGACCTGGTGGAATGCTCTGTCTTGCGAGACAAGGGCCCGGCAAGATTTGCTTGCATTTCGCCGGGCCTGTAAGACAGAGCTATTCCGCCAGGCATATGGCTAACGCCGGGCAGTGCCCGCCCCCCCCCTGTGAAGGGGGGGTTAAACCATCACCCCTATGCAAACACAGAGGCATGTATGAACCACTGGGCAGCATGAATTGCTATATTTAATGTTTTTAAATGTTTTTAAATGTATTATTTAATGTTTTTAAATGTTTTTAAACATGTTTGTATTTGTTATCCGCCCTGAGCCTGCGAAAGCAGGGAGGGCGGAATATAAATATAATAAATTAATTAAATTAAATTAAAAGAAATGTATAGGGTTTATTGTCATGAGTCAATTTGTTTGTGGAAAACCTAGCTGATAGGAAATTGGTTTGAGGCAATGTTTTATTAACAGTATTTCCATTGAGAATAAAACTGAAGTGAGGCTGTGCACAAAATCAAGTGAAGTTGACAGGTACCACAATTTCTCAGTAAAAAAAAATTGTCCATACCTTTCCACCAGCTCCCATGTACAATGCTGCTGCTGGCTGCGTTCCTGATTCTTCAGTGTGGACTGAACATCTGTCACAAGGCACAAATGAAATGAGCTATGTGTCCTTCGCAGTGACATTTTGGTGCTCTTTGCCTTTGAACTGCTCGATACCTAAGGTGGAGAGAGAAAGTGTAAGTGTAGATCTACTAGGACAATGAGTTCTGTACTGAGCTCTTGATATTCATGTAAGTCTTGACAAAGACAATGAATACTGAAGTTCAAAATAAGGGAAAAAATGAAGGATGAACTCTGTTTTCTAGTAAAAAGAATGAATACAGCATCAATCCCAGTAGCACAAAGCTAAGCTAGAGCTGGAGATCAGCAGTTGTACTTTGAAACATAAAGGGAAGCCGGGTAGTCTACAAACTCTATGTATTAGGGAGAGGGAACAGTCAGATCAGGTTCTTCAACTTCTTCTCATTGTTACAAATCAAGAGTGGAGGCTTAAAAGTTCTACTTGGACCTGGCACAATGAACACTTTTGTCAGCATAATGGTATCTTGAATTCAAAACTAAATTGGGAGCAGATACTTTTTTAAAGTTAAAAAACAGGCCAGGAGTTTCTACTATGGATATTCCACATGTGTTGTTTGATCCTCAGTAATCATGCCCTCCTCAGAACAAAAGGGGGAAAAAACTTGTCTCTCTGTTCTGCTTGTAATTGCCATGCTCACCAGATCTCCTGTCAAAGCTCCGAATTCCTCTGGAGCAGCTGCAGGTGCCACAAAGAATGGCAACGTCCCACACAAAGGGCTAGGCAGACCATCTTCTTCATCAAACTCCTGCTGAACACAGCAAGGACTTACCAATTTGTAACACAATAAATACTGCATGTGATTTAAGTGTCTTCCCTCAAAGTAGTGCTTCTGTTGCAGAGATGTCATTATTTCCTAGCACCAAAACTGCATTGGTTCTTCACTGAGTAAATGCTGCTCTTCTTCCAGCTGGCAAATCTATGGTATTGCAAGTGCTGAGTGTGGAATATACTGGACAGTGTGACATCACTAGCAATAAGTGATAACTCCCTTCCCATATGCCAATTTATGAACTTATATTTTATAATTAAAAGTAACAGTTCTGTGTCATTGTCCTGGGATGATTATTCAGTATTCACGTTAAAAAATTCAAAGTAACTATAGTTATCCCCAATCTCCATGTACTGTTTTGCCAGTTCTGAAATTCATACTGATTTCTTTTAAGCTTCCTTGCTAATCAGGGCTTTTTTAAAATTAATACTCCTCTTGTTCCCACAATGAGGACCCAAAGCTCATCTAAGCTGATTTCTAGGGAAAAGCTGAAAACAGCAACTCTCTACAAGGTTATTCCAGCCCATTCCAGAAGAACAGGATATTTTGTTCTGAGTGCTAGGTCAGGACTTATGTGAGAACAGCACTTAAACTCCGGCTGAATGTGTTACCTTTTGCAGCCAGCAGAAGCCCAAGACACAGGGGTACCTGAAGTGGGCCTCCCTTTGCATGGTCAGAGCAATGACGTAACAGTGCAAGAAGAAACATTAATGTGTCAACTTCTTACTTTCCGTGTTTCTTCAATCTCTATAGAGAGTGGCTGCACTGAGGCCTGTATGCAGGTCTTCATATTTTCTAGACAATTTCTTGGCAGCCTGCATCAAACAGATAGCTGTTATAACATTTACAGTAAATAAGTACATTGAGTTTAAGTATTTATTTTGGTGAGGCACATACACATAGGAACCTACCAGATTTGGTATGAAGCAACATATTAGAAAATATTGGACAGAGCGTGAAGAAACCTTGCTGACCCTTCCCCAGAGTTACATTTTAGCCAAACAACAAATTGATTGTTTTTCCTGAGAAAGGGGGAATGGCAAAATTCTCATTGCATCATGAAGGGGCAGGATAGGGCAGCAACTATTTGTGAATCTATCAATAACAGTTTAGATAAGAAGGAAGTTTAAATCAGATCACCCTCAAAGTTATTTTTTCAATACTGAGTTTACACATCTAGTAAAAATGAAGACCCAGTAAACCACACATATGTTCCCTTCTTGCTGAAGCCCTCACAGAGCACACAGACCTGACCTCAGTGTCCTCCTAGCAAGTCAAAAAGATCATTTCAGAACCTCATTGACACAAAACTGGGACATGATATGCATGCATGAGAGAGTAAATATCAAGAATGATGGACAGATCTCATAGATGACAAAACTGCTATCTCTGGAGACAGCAAATCGAGCCTAATCTGTCCTGTAACTTCAATCCTCTCAGGTGGAAATACCTGTGACAGAAGAAAGAGTCCCCACATATTCCAGCTCCCTGCTCAGCTGCTTTCTGGATTTATTGTTCTTGGCAAATCACATTTAAAGATAGATAGGATAGATAGCCTCATTTGTTCTTGACAGAGTAAGTAGCTGAGAACTGCCTCTTCTACAAAAAAATGAATTCTCCAGCTCAACTATTATCAATGTGATGCACCTGGAGGCCACTAATTTTTTTTAATTCACAGTTGAATATTGCATTATTGAAACAAATAATGCATCATCATCTTCTTCTTCATTATTACATTGTGATTCTATGCAAAATTCTCCCAATCTAATCCTAGTGGGCTTGGATTGGAGTAAGACTAGGACAACTTTGCATAGGATTGCACTGTAAATTATTTACAATCTGTATCCTAAACCCTCTCTAAAGCTTAGGTTGGATCTCCACAGCTTAATATTAACATGTTCAGATGCAATCCCATGCCCTGAAAGCTTACGCATGGCTACCATATACCACCCAAACAAAAAGGTTTTTTGAGCAATGCTGAGAATGTAACAATGACTGGGTTACTTTCTATATATGCGCCTTCACAGAGATTAAAGGGGACAAAGCTGTTATGATCAAGTAATATTTTATGACTAACAATTTTAGAAATACAGAGTGCAGATAAAACGTTACATCCTTGTGTATTTGCTCTGGGGTATACTTTATACATTCAAAAAGGACTTTATGGTGATTTTAAGGACAATCTTGACAAAAATCACAGAACAATAACTGGCTAGATACTATACCTTGTATGAGAGATAGCTGGGCATTGGAGCCAGCTGGGTGACCTTGGGCTAGTCATGGCTCTCTGGAGCTCTCTCAGCCCCTCCCACCTCACAGGGTGTTTTGTTGTGGGGATAATAATGACATACTTTGTAAACCGCTCTGAGTGGGCATTAAGTTGTCCTGAAGGGCGGTATATAAATCAAATGTTGTTATTTTCTCCTCATCCATCCTCACCACCAACAAAAAAACCATCAAAATTTTAACAGTACTTACACTTCTGCATCTTCATGTGAATGGCACAGCTGACCTTGAAGCCTGTTAATTTCCAGTTTCAATTCCTGTACAGAGATCACAAAACGACCCAGGTACACATGTTTTGACAGCTACTACAGCTACACAGCCAGAACCAAGGGAACTTAATAGATAAGTTATATGTGCTTGCCTACAAGTCTGTAGGGAGTCTAGTTTTCTAATGGCGACGTTCATTTCTGTGAGAATTCCAACATTTCATGTTCGAAAAGAGCATGATTGTGTTAGCAGTTTTTGCCTCTTTGTACCTATTATCCCCCACCTGGTAGTCCACAAACTTTCTATCTTCGATAAGATGCTAAGATATCTGCTGTTGACTGACAATGCTTATTTGGAGTCTGCATCCCTGGAACCTGTTCTTCATCACTGCACACATATGAGTTGGTGGCAGGTGGTTGTTTTGCCAATTCTGACAGGATATTATGGCCGAAGAATTAGATGGGGGACTGTTGAGGGTTCTGGTATATTTCAACATCCCAACTAAATCAAATGCATGTTGTATAATATATATGGCACTCTGGGAAGACGTCTACTGGGTACCAAATAAAACTCCTGTTACCTGTACCATCATTTGGTATTCATCTAGGGTCACAGTCAACTCTTCAGTTCGTTTCTCTTTCTGTGAAAGTAAAAAATAATTGTAACAATCAACAGAGGATTATGACAACTTTGTGTTAAACCAAACTACCATCTTACAATTTAAAAAATGATTTCTTTTCATGGAGTTATGCCTGGCCATAATGTTGCAGTGACATCTAGTGATTCAAGAAGGTAGGAACACTGTAACACCTGTAAAACAAGCTTCTGTCTTCTGTTATCCATGCACTTTGCAATACCAGTGAAAGACTACATAACATACTTCAGAGAAGATCAACACAAACAAACCATTTCAGATTGCCACTTTGTACATGCAATCATGCAAGCAGCTTTGTCTCTAAATAAAAATGCAAATAACTGGAATCATGATAATACATTCCTCACCACAGATACGGACATGACACTGACACCCTGTATGTGCTGCTTAAAACTACCACTCACTAAATGGTTGACGGAATCAACAGCATGCAAAATGCTAAGACTTGGATTCCATGAACAAACTCCATGAGCATGAGACAGCCTCAGCCACAGGACTTGCGTCCTCTTCCACTAGCACTTCCATTTGCACACGATCAATGGTTTGCAATGAAGTTTTGTACTAACGGAACAGAAGTGCTAACAGAAGACGCAGCAGCACAGGGGCTCTATAGCATACATTGAACTTGTTCATGGAATCCAAGCGTAAGTTTTATTAAACCCATAAAGTTGCTTGCCTTTTCATTGCAACATTGCACCACAAATAATAGTTAGAGCTACCACTATGACTCCCATTCTCAATGTTACTAGACCCCATTGAACAGAGCTCTCAATTCCATCAGGATGTCCTGCAGTGCCATCCAAATTACACTCTTCTTAACCCTCTGAAATCAATGGCCTTAGAATGGTTAACTATATTTAGGATGGCACTTCTGATTTTCAATTTGGTGTTTTTTTCCTTAGATGCCACTCACCTTGTTAAGGGCAGTATCTTTGCAGGAGATAAGATTTTCACACTCAAACAGCTGAGACTACAAGAAGGAAACAATATTAAGTGTCTTGCTAAAAGCTTACAAAAATAAGTTATAATCCAAACTACAAGAATAGAAATTATCAGACAACCTCGCAGAGCACTAACATTTTAAGAATGTTGTATATACTCCTCAGTTCATTAGTACCTTTATTTTGGCCTTCTCTGTACACAGCTGTTTGATTTTATACTTAGAGTTTTCTTTTTCCAGAAGCAGCTTCCTGTTCTGTAAAGCAAAGATGCCAGAATTTTAATGAATCTTCCTTTTGCCCAAGCAGTAAACTATATCAGTTGTGTTTCAGTTGGTCTTTTCCAGTTAGATGTGAAAACAGAAAACATCAAATATCCAATTTGGTGGGTTTCCACCCCAAGTAGAACTAGACACGTGCAAAATTCATCTCATGTGACTGCATGCTGCAGGTCACATGCAGACTATTCCCCACCGTAATGTTCTGCATGCCCTGATCTGGATGGCCCAGGTGAGCCTGATCTTGTCAGATCTCTTGTCAGCCCTGGTTAGTATTTGGATGGAAGACCACTAAAGAAGATCAAGGTTGCCATGCAGAGGCCAGCAATGGCAAACAACCTCTGTTTCTTGCCTTGAAAACCCCAGCAGGGATCACCATAAATCAGTGCAACTCAATGGCACTTTACACATGCACACACAGGCTCTGCATTTGGTGGTTGAGTGCCACAAATGCAAAAGCAGCAGGGTCTTCTCCCATATACTTCTCCCATATACTATTTTAATTACATTTGTCTGGGTCATGCTCTTGAAACACTGGCAAGAAATAGGGGTCCTTCTTGCCCCTGCTCACCTCTTCCTGCAGGTTATCCACTTGAACTAAGAGGAGCTGCTGTTCTTTTTCCTAAAGTTTGAGGAAGGGAAATGTCATATTGACTGGTTTTTAAGAGGATGTAAAATTCTGACATCACATTTTATAGCTGCAGGATGATTCCTGGAGTGGTTCTGATGTCTGCATACATATGAAAAACTTGCCGCTCAAATGGATCACTTAAATTAGATTGCTTGCAAATAGTCCCAGAAACAACAATTAATGTGAATTCAGCCATGGATTGCAAGAAGTCGCATAGATAATATATTTACACAACACATTTTCAGATGTGTGCAGCTACATGAAACACTACAGGAGCCTACCTACAGTTTCACAAGAATTATGAAGAAAATCCAAACCTTCCAACTCCCACAAAATGTTGCAATTTCAATAACTTGATGCAAAATTAGACAAATGTGCCTACACTTTACAAAAGAGGCATGTCTATGGATCATCTCCACAAGTGAATATTCAGAAACACTCACCAGCTGCCGGCTTTGTGTGTGAAGTTTGCTGTTCTCCTCTTCCAAATTTTTGGAAAAAAACTTCATGTCTTCTAATTCATTTGCCACTGTTCTAGCTTGTTCCAGGGATTGCTGGGTGCTGTAACAAAGGGTAGTGGATGTTTAATGACCATGCTCTGAATTTCAAATCTCATCATATTTGAGCTATTCCAGGAACAACCAAAGGAACTGACAAGAAAAGCAGTTGGGGATCAAACCCAGAAGGTCAAAATTAGGAAGAAAGGAGCACAGTCCAAGCCTGAAAACATAATTAGTAGATCCAAAGGTTCTGTTCTGCTAATAGCAGGACCTCCTTCACCCAGCACAAGGAGCTTCCTCTTGTAGGAGAGGCATATTACATCAACAGAATGCTCCTTGAACTGGAAGAAGGCTCCATCCATGGACCAGAAACGTTGGATCCCACCCACTGATTGAAAGGATTGTACCTAGGGGAAAAACAAGGGAATGGAGCCAGAGAGAGGGAAATACATAGAGTAAACAGGGGTTACAAGGGTCTGTACTTGTTCGTAAACTATTTGTAAACTACTTTCAACCTAGTTCTTAAAACTGCACACCCTATATTTGTAAACTACTTTCAACCTAGTTCTTAAAACTGCACACCCTCATATAGCTAAGCATCTTACCCTCCTCTTTCCAACAGCCCTCTTCCTCTTTACTGAGCCCTCTACCTCCTTGGATTAGCCCTCATCAATGGCCCTTTTTGTCAGTCACTCTTAATACACCTTCTCAGCTTTCCTTTCAGCTCAGCAATCTCCTCAGAAAGTCGGGAATTGAGCTCTTCTGCAGCCTCGATAGTCCTTTGCAATTTGATGTTCTGCATGACTAACTGTTTGTTGCCCTGCTGCAAGTCTTTGATGTTGTTCATCAGGTCTACTGCCTCTTCTCTTTTGTTAGAAGAAGGAAAAATAAGGGAAAGGGTGGTAATTCAGAGATGCACACCACTGCCACTTATGTTCTATGATAATAATATTAATTAGAACACCACAACCATCATTATTATTTGCTAGTTCCCTTTGTGCAGCACTAGTACATGCCACCTTGAATACCATTCCAGACACTACACATAGTTAAGCCTTGCTGACAGATTCAAGCCAACAAAAGGGAAAGATTTTCTAGAAAGGAGCAAATAAATACATTGATTTTTGGAAAATGAAGTCCATATCTGAATCAATGCCCCATCAGTAGGACTACTATTTCTCTTTTTAAAACATCAGGAAGATCTGTACACAGATTCCTCTAGCATCATTTCTGTTTTGGCCCTAAAGGGCTGGTACATACAAACTTCCACTAGTTGAGTCCCCTGCAAATACTTCTAACACAGCAAGACTTCCTGTCCTCTTCTAACACAGCAAGACTTCCTGTCCTCTCCAAAAAAGTGAAAAATTGAAATCACATGTGCCACTGTCTGTCCCTCTCCTACTGTCAGTGCACACATGTGAAAAACAGAAAGGCAATTTTATAGTGCCTCATTGTATGGACTAATGGCCATATAGGAATGCTAATTTAAGATTATATCTCAACCTTGGTGCTCTTTAGTGTACATGCGATTTCAGCCAAAATCTTTCTAGCTGCTTTGCAAGTATGCCAAAACATGTTTATTTTTTATTTACTAATCAGCAGGCACATACATATCTTGGGAGGGAGAATGCTATCAATTTGGCAGTTCTCTCTTTTTCAAAAACAGAAAACTATTTTCATTGTGGCAATTATCTTGCGAGGTTCCATCAGGAGCATTCTTATCCTCAGCATTATTCAATCTCTTTGTAAAGCCTTTAGGAGAAATCATTTGTAGCTACAGAATTGGATATCATCAATATGTGAAAGATACCCAGCTCTGTATCTCAGTATCCAAAACCCCTGATGATGCTATAGAGGTCCTGAGTCACTACCTGACAGCTGTGATCAAATAGCTGAAAGTCAACAAACTGAAAATGAACTGGACAAAACAGAAGTGATGCTGGTTGGGAAGGCAGGGATCTTGAAGAACACTACACTTCCCACTTTTGATGGGGTTCAGTTGACCATTGTGCACTTGGTTAAGAGACTAGGGATTATACTAGATCCAGCATTGCTGCTAAAGAAGCAAGTTCAGCTGCAAAAAAGGCCTTCTTCCAACTCAGTCTAGCCTGGAAGATGGCCCCCGACCTTAACATAGCCAATCTGGCCACCTGGATTCACACTATGGTAACATCGAGACTAGACTACTATAATGCACTCCCCTCAAAATCACTACTCCCCTCAAAGTCATTTCAGAGACTCCAGTTGGTGCATAACACCATAGCCTGATTTTTACCATGAGTGAGGGATAGAGCATGCATATTACTCCCATTCTTCAGATACTCCTTTAGCTACCCATCAGTTACTGGGCTCAGTTAAAGGTTTTGGCTATCATAGACAAAGCCCTTCATGACCTTGGTCCCACATATCTGCAGGACCACCTCTCCCCCCATGGTCTGCTACAGCAGCTTCGCTCATCTGCACAGGGTCTTCTGCAGGTACCACCCTGCAAATGGGCAAAAGCAACAGCTGCCCTTACAAGCAAATTCTCTGTGGTGGCTCCCACGTTGTGAAAAGGCCTGCCTGAAAAGGTAAGGAAAGCTCCTACTCCCCTGGCTTACTGAAAACTATGCTAAACAGAATTATTCAGGAGGGCTTTTTTACACAAGTAATAGAGCTGTGCTGTAAGAAATGGCTTAGAGCAAGACTTTAGTAAAGGAACAGGTACTGTATACTACAGTAATGTGCATTGAGTGTTGTTGTAAGTATGCTCCTACTAGGTTGTTTCTGCATTAATATGTGATGTCAAATTGCTGTTTTGTTTTGGCATTGTTTCAGCTCTGTATTCAGATTTATATTTGTTTTCAAATTTCTGCAATCCGTTTCCAATTGTGAATGCCCTAGCCATTGATTGTATTGACTTATACTGTAAACCATCTGTAGTCTCAGTGTGAAAGGAAGGGGAAAAGGAAGATTACAAATAACAAAACATTAAATAAATGTTAAGAATCGCAAGAGATGAAGCCATCTGAGCAGCGAGTGCATCACACTTTGCGCCAAAAGATGTTACATTACTGAACTCACTATATTTAGAAAGTTAAGGACAATGTTTTCTCTTTCTTCATTTGTTCCTTTTCTTTTTTCAGCACAAGCACCCACCATATGGCAACATGCAGATATGGCCTATACACTTTTCCAATTCTTATGGTACTGCCTAATCTCCTAGATAAAACACAGATTAACAGCCATCTCTCCTCCCTTATTATCAGCCTGAGAAAATAAATCTACACTGGATGATCTTTCCTTATTTGCCACTTCCTCTTACAGTTTCTTCTACTTTGTGCTGGTGGGAAATATTTGCTTGCCACTGACATGTCGGAAAACATCTGTCTAATCTGTATGGTATTGGAAAATACAAAGAAACTCAGGAATAACAAATTTTTAATTACTTCATCAAAATGTTTTTATTATTATTATATAATAAACAGATTTTGTTTTTCCCAAGCTGGGCGATCAAATTTCCACATACAGAGTGTGGCAGCTGCTGTAAGGGCAGCTTGGAAGTAGAGCAGGTATGGAGGCTCAAAATTAGGAATAAACAGATCCTTTCTGTTCTGTCCATTAGTCCAAAATTTTGCTTTGTGGATGCTTCACTCATCCTTAATTCCAGTTTCTATCTAGGAGAAATTTAGTTCTGGGATTGCAGCATGCATAGTTTGCCAGAGTTTTCTGTTCATTTATATCATTCTTTTCACTCTCCATTACCAGTAAACTTACATTCATGAATAAGACACTGCAAACATTTTTAAAAGCCATCTTGATGTAGCCTTCCATATTTCCTTATAATCTGGGATGCAGTGGATAGCCTCATGGGATGGGGCCTTTTTAACTGTAACACAGACTCGAGAACTTTGTTCCTAAGGGTGCATTTTGTTCCATCTCTGCTGGCTTTTAGGCATTAAGCAAAGGCAGTTATCTTTCAAAGAGCATCTTGGGTACACTGATTGTGTTAATATTGTTAAAATTTGCTGCTGTTGTTTCTGTTAATTTTTCTGGTTCTTCCAGTTTCTGTTGCCATGTTACTGTGTTTTTATGTGACTTTATTTTTACAGTAATTGTAGATTTTTACAGTATATTGGAGATTATAGTTGCCTCTTCAAATCTCCTTGAACTCCTAATATCAAATATCTTCTAACGAAGCATACTAAAGATTATTAATTGTATTGTTTATGCTTTGACCACTATGGAGAAATGCCCTCCACATTAGAATTCACTCCAACATTTTAACCAGTGGGACTACATTCTGCTTACGAGTTGAACCCAGCTGCAAACTCATAGCTGGCAGAAAGGAGGGGGCTGAGGGATGAGCCATTAAGTCCCAATGCAGAGAGCACATTCTGCTAATAGCTCTGGTGGCAAACTAGGACAATGGTTTACCATCTCACACCTTTGTAGAATGTCACACCTAAAAGGACAGAGAGAGAGACAGCCAAATGGCTAGAAAGTTCTCTCTTCCTCTTTGCAGCAGGAAGATCAGAACAACTGGGGCGGGGGCGGGGGGAGACTCTCCAAAGGGCACCAGGAAGAATCTCTATTCCATCTTGCTCTTCTCCTTGGATAAACACAAGCCACGTGAAGTACTAAATTTTTACCTACAGACTCCATCTTGTCCACAAGACAATGGACAGTGGGGAGAAGTCCCAATTACAAGAACTAACATAATGCTGAACTGGTCCTAATTAACCATCACTTACGATAAGTACCAAGTGTAGGGAAAGTGGATTCCATGTTTTCATCTTTTCTTTGTAGTCTTCCTCAGCCTGATGTTTGCCTATGGACATTCTTTTTATTCATTTATTAAACTTTCTTATGTTTTGAATGCTCCAAGTCTATTCCTGCTATTGGAAGGGCAGGAACATGGAAGGGCAGTGGGTGAGCTCACCATTCCTGAAGTGTAATAGCTCAAAATTGCAAAAGTGCAATTGATTGTCTCCACACTAGCCCCATGAGACTGAAGAGAGAGACACGGCTACTAGATGGAGCCTCTAAACAGCCACACAGGTAGAGAGTGCTGGATGTGCAAATCTGTTCAGTGGGAGATATTCTTTGATTTGCTGGTGGTGGCAGTTACTATCTTGGTATCTACCTAGGGGTGAGATGAAAGGGTGTCATAACTGAAAGGAGACTTGGAACAGTATCTGAGAGCCAAGCTACAAGTGGCGAATTACACTTGCCTGGCAAGTGAACAGACTCACGTGTATTCCACCCTGTTCACTTGCCATTCACTTGCGCTCCACTTGATCAAGTGGAGCGCAAGTGAATGGCAAGAGAACAGGGTGGAATACACGTGAGTCTGTTCACTTGCCAGGCAAGTGTAATTCATCACTTGTAGCTTGGCTCTCAGTTTTTCAACCTGCCAGGAACCTGAAGGAAACAGGGTTTCCAAGTCCATTCCTTCATAGCCAACTTTACATTTCCCAAATTAAATTATTTATATAAATTAATAGCCTGCCCTAGGACTCAAGAAAAGCAGGATCTAATTATATGCATGCAGGTTATCTGTGATCCCTATTTGTACACCTCTAATTCGGAATATCATCCTAAGAAGAAATTCACCATGCCTAACTCCCCATATCACACAATACCAATTCTTACCTTTCCCAGGGAATTTAACATGTATACCAAAATAATTCATAAGGCAAAGTATACAACTGCTATAATTACGAACCCATCTTGTCGGCAATCTGCAATCCAGTCCTTCATGATTCGATGGAAGGTAGGAAAGTCAACAGTAACACCTCTCTCTTCTGGATCCAGTTTTATATAGAGAGAGTGAAGCCTCCAGTCTTCACAACTCTGCCCTGTCATTTCCTGTAAGTATTCAATTATTCGGAAAACGGACACCTCCCCTGTAACCAGATGAGCAGAACCATATAGGTAGCTAGAAGACTCCAAGCATAAAAGATTATTTAGAGCTGGATCTCATGTTTGCTTTCTCTCACCACTCATTTATCATTATACAGTGTTTGTGCTTTCATTTCTCCCATCTAGAAAAAACCAAGGAATTAAACAGTCTCTGGCTTTAACTGTTAAAGACAATTAATGTGTGCTTTTTCTGGGCATCTGGACAACAACCTCATGGCAGTAGCTCAAAAGAGATATGATTGGTCTGAACCCTCTTGATGAAACAATGAAATTTTAAAATTTACATTTACTTTTTTAAAAAATGAATTTTTAGTCCTTGTGATTAAAGGACAAAAAGAGTGTGAAAATGGTTGCTGCACCAAGAGCAGGAAAGTATTAAAGGATTTTTAGGCCCCATTTAATTAAATCTTGTTCTGAGCATACATTCAAAGTTGATAGCACACAAAACATGTAAACAAGTAGGAAAGCCTTGATCCAGTGTCAAAATTCTTCCTCTGAGATATCCTGCTTGTCAGATAGGATTCTGGTAGGTGTGAAGAATCATTGAGTATAAACATTTTCTTGTTTTGGTAATTATAATGAAAGATGAGTAAGCTTTTAACCTTGAATGCATTCTTTCCCAAGAATATATCAGATATGTGGCTTCAGCTTCTCAAATGTTTGTATGATTCATTTGTCACTCAAGCTTGTTGGATGTCATGTTCTCTAGGAGAAGCGTCATTCTGACAAATGTTTGCGTCATTTTGACAGGGTGTTTACACTAACCTTCTGATTTTATATTCTGTAAACAATTAGCAATTATTCTGTAAACTGTATTGAGGATATAGAAAGCCCTCCAATGTTACTGGTCCTTACACATTTCTGCCCTGAACGGTGGAATAAACCTATATTTCTTAACAGATCACTGCTTTGGTGTCTTGATTCTGTGTGAAATTATTAGCTGAAAGGGGAATATGAATAAAACACAAATTAAATCCCCTTTCATAAAGTTGTGGTGAATGGGAGAAATAATTAGTCATTACCTTTCTTATTAATCTTAAATGCCAGGATTTTAAAGACATTTTTTTAGGTTTGGACAATTGCTTCCTATTCCTGCCTTATACTCAATTTTCAGTCTTTTCTTCCCTTTATATTGTACTTTAAGAACAATCCATCTTGGAGAAATTCATTCTATTTTGAAGTTTGAGTTTTGCAAAACCCTACACTTGGTTTTAGATGTTTTACTTGGTTAGCAAAGGTCAGGCAGAAAGGGGGAAGTCAATTGCTCTCAAGTATTACCCATCCTGTCCATGGCTCTCACAAAGCTATGTAAATGCATTTGACTCTCCTTGCTGAAGATAATGAAAAGGCCAACTCATACCTTGCCTAGGAACTGACACCCAGAAGGTAACAGAAACTTGGAAGGCGGGGGGCTAGATACGACCTTCCGGGCAATGTCAAAAAGAAGAGTTTTGAACCATAGAAAGAGTGGGCAGAAAGAAGAGATAAAATGCCTTGGCTCAGAGTAAGAGGAGTGCATTTTGGCTAATTTCATCTAGAGGAAGGGGCTCTCAAACCTGGGCGCCATCTTGATGGCCACCATTGCCACATGGAGCAGACAAAAGGCTGGTTGTCCAGACAAAGACTCCAAGGTAATGGGAAGCTTTTAGATCTCTATAACATAGAAACTTCAAGAGCCTGCCTTAGATTAAGACAGCTGGGGCATGTGGAAAACTGTGGCAGTTTGAGAACTACTGAAGTACAATAAAAGTATAAAAGAGAGGGGTGACTTTACCGGGGGAGGAAGAGAAATGTGAATTTATAAGCAGTTAGATTAATTAATTGATTGAGATATATATAGATATGTAAAGGTTAATTGATAGAATATTGATAGAGAATAATTAACGGTTTAAATATGAGGATTGAGTAATTAACAATATTTTTTTTTATTTGACAAGACTTATATGCACCAAACCGAATGTATAGAAGAGTTAAAACGACTGACTATGTGATGAGTTATATAGAAATACTATAAAAAGAAGAAATGATTAATATATAGAGAACAAATCAAATTGTTTGATTTAAAGGTGGGAAATTTTTATGGTTTATGATATATAGAAATATTCAAAACTGGAAAATGGGATAAATTGTTTATCTAAAGAAGTATAGTTTGGATGTATAATAAGTAAAAGAGTTAAAGATGTACTGCTTAATATAATGGAGAATATATATTTGTTTTAGACAGATGAAGTTAATAGAAGTAAGGGAAAAGGGACAGAGGGTGGGAAAGCTGTTGGAAGTCAACAAAAGGGGGGGAAAGGGAGGGGGTTAGAAACGAAAAATTAGGGGAAAATTGAATGTAATGTAATGTAAAAATATTAATGTTCTAACCCAATAAAAATTTTTTTAAAAAAAAAAGACAGCTGGGGCATGTATTTAGACAACGGATGGAGGACTGCGTGTTTATACTCTTTCTTTGTGTCCCTTGCTCAGTCCATTATAGAGCAGTTGTATGTGTGTACTTTTCCCTTTTAATAAATCCTTTACTATTTTAAATGTTGGTAGTTGTTCTTGGTTCTACATAGACCTTCACCATATAAACACGCTCTTCAAACTAGGCACCAGGAGAAGGGAGGTGGTTAGTCGCTAGACAGTTAATTCCCATGAAGCATGCTATCCTCATGATACCCAGTGACTGAGTAGCAGGAGATGTAGGCACCAGGTGGAGCCTTTAACTGGCAACAGAGAAGGGAAGCTGGGTAATTGCAAAAATGACCAACTGGTGGCAGTGTACCTATACAGAAGCACAAGAAAGTTGGGCAAGTGCCTTGACTCTTGGTGGAGACTCAGGATGACCACTGGTGCCTAGATGTCTTGGAGAGAAAAAGGGAGCAGGGCCTTGGGCTATTCTGTCACAATAACTTTGAAGTGTTTATCAAGAATTGAATAACTGAACACATGGGCACATGAAGCGGCCTAATACTGAGCCAGGCCTTTGGTCTATCAAGGTCAGTATTGTCACTCTGACTAGCAGCAGCTCTTCAAGTAGAGGGCTTTCATATCACCTACTCTGCTTAATCTTTTAAACTGAAGATGCCAAAGACTGAACCTGAGACCTTCTGCAAACAAAGAAAATGCTCCATTACTGAGCAACAGTAATGTTGCTCCCCCCCTTGTATATTCTACTCAATCAAAACGTAACCTTAAAAAAGAAAAAAAAAGTAGGTCTAGCTTTCTCCTAGGACTTATTGCCATTAAACGGTTATTTCAGAGTTATTGCTATTTTTTCCTGGTAGCATTTGAGAGCATTGAGATGGGCATGGGGTATAGAGCTAGCATGTGTCACTAAAAAATTCTGATGTCCTTGCTAACCAATTCTGAAAGGTGCATGCACTTCTTAGCAACACAAAACAAATCTGATCTCCAATAGATTTGAATATTTAACATTTCTGTGTGACACTAAAAAGCTTTCTACCTGTTTGTTCTGGATCACAGGCGTTGAATGTGCATTTCAGAACATGTTCCTCAGAGTACTGGCTGGCACTCATGGTGATATTCTTGCTGCTGACGCCAATGGTGTCCCATGGCTTTGCTAAGGAACAAGAGGAAGTAACAGACAATATAAATTAGATTTTTTTTCTAAGCCTGGATTATCTACAGACCAAGTCATCCCGGGGCTGTTATGAAATGTATTTACGATCCCATTACTAAGGTGAGGATGTCTAGAATAAGTCTGCTTGAAAAAGCCTCAGTGGGGAATTATATTATTTTAGTATATCATTATCTAGGAAGGGGAGGAGGCTTGCTGTGAGGTAAGACTGTGTCAAAGATTGAAGGGAAATCTGAGTTGCCATCGCAGAAAATGAACTGTCTATTTAATTATTTTTCTTCTCATAGCCACTTCTGTTTCACAGTTTAATTGCTTCTTATTCCCATTTAATTACTCTTTAATAAATCCTTAATCCATTGGGAGGCAGAATGGAAGGAACAGCATTTTAAGGAAAGCCCCAACTGCCTTTCACTCGTTCACACTGGACAAGCTCTTGCTGCAACTGCCTTCTGCGTTAAAAAAAAGCACTAAAATTCAGATCTGAAAAAAGGGGAAACAGAACACTGAACTGCAACACGTTGATTGGACTATCCATTAAAAACTGAATCGTGTCAATTTCAGACAAAACAACTACTGTGGAGACAAGTAAGTATGCTTCCAAGTAAGAATGCTTAAGATTGCAGCCAGAATTTTAGAGAGGTTCCCTTATCAAGCAGGGCTGGCTGATCATCTAGGTGAACTAGTCAGTCACCTTGAATGCCTGGCTTTAAGGGACAACAAATTAGATGGAAGTGAATTTCTTTTATCTTTTTAAACATTTTAATACTTTACATTGAATGGAGGGGGGGGGGGGGACACCAAAGTAACAGTTCTCATTCTCAATAGTTGTCAAACACTTGGAATAAAACTGAAGACCAGCAACTTTTTTCAGGCTGTAAACTTTCATGAAAGTTTATACTCTGGAAAATTGTGTTGGTCATTAAGTTGCTCCTGGATTCAAATTATGTTTTATTATGAACTAACACAACTACCCATCTGAAAGAAATTCTTGGGTTGGCCTGTTAACAAACCCCATGAGAAATTGCCACTTTTCATGAAATTCACTGGGGATGAAAAAATGTCTTCTAGGAGCAGAAGTTTCTCACAAAATATATTACAATCTGGTCATTTCAGAAAAGGCCAACACCTACTTTCTGTTGATTCCATGGCTAATTCTGCATGTGCTGTATTCTCAAGAGACTTGTGACAAACATTCTCCATCACCGCACATAGATTGTTCCTTTGACAAGGAATTTCACTCCACTGGAAGCAGTTTTAAAAGGAAAAGGAGGTGATTTTTAAAAATAACTTCTTGTTCTACCTGTAACAAAATAGGAACACAACAAATTTCAATATCTACAAAGCAAGAGGCTTCTTCAGGTAATTATTTGCCAGATTTTGTGAAACGAATAAAAATGGTTGAATTACCATTCATTTAAAAGCTGAACAAACCAAAGGCATGAAAATCCCATATATTACAAGTATATGAATCTGATAAATCATTGAAAGTTATGACTGGTTTAATCACTACATTAAGAAATCTAGAAAACAAACATTTGCCACACAGCAAATGCAAAATGTCTCAGCTTTTCTCAAATGTGTTTAAGCATAAGGAATGTATATCCATTTGATGTTACTGTTATGTTAGGGATTTTCCAAATTATTTGAATTGTTCCAGTCTATTTTAATAGTTCATTCTGTACATTCTGTTCACAGATGGTTTCACCATTAGAAGGGCCAGCATTCACCTCAAAGTAATTTTGATAGATGGTAGCATATTAATTATTTGAGGAAGGTTAGGATGTCACTTTGGAAGGAGAACAATTTACTAGAGATTCTGGAGAACAATTTTTATGGCAAATATTGAGAATGGCCTTGGGTTTTCCAGATGGTAGTTGAGAAAGGCTCACTTGAAGGACTTTTTCTTTTTTCAATCAGGGACAGCTAAACTCACAACATTGGAAAAGGGGCTGGTTACCATACTAATATTTTAAATATAATGGGTTGTATTGGGGGAGAAACATACTCAAATGAGTTTTAAAAGCAGGAAGCTTAGAAGAAAAATACTGAATGGCAATGATTGGCACTACTGAGGGAAAGGCCTTGTAGAGGGGGTAGCCATTCTCGATTAGCAAGCAGCAAATTCTAATATCTACACAGCAAGAGGCTTCTTCGGGTAATTAACTGTTTGCCGGGTTTTGTGAAACTAATAAACACATTTGGTTCAATTATCACTTATTTACAATCTGAACACCCATTTTTATTAGAGACTGAAAAGAGTGCGAGGCGGATGAGGAATAGTAACTGTGAAACGACGGCCAGTATTTCAAATGACGGTATAAAGACTTAACTGGTGACAGTAGATTTGTATAGCAGGGGAAAGTTTTATTTTCTAAATTGTGTTATTTTCTTTGGCACCATAAGAAGCCATTATTACGCATATGAGCGAAGCTGCAGAAAAAAACAACCCCGTACGAGCAGGGTAAAACCTGGAAACCCAGGAAAGGCGGCAAAAAAAGAGAAAACGAACTCCCCTCGCTAAGGGACAGGCACAGATATCCCTCCGCGAGGCGATACGCGCTGCTCTGGAGATTGCTGAGGGAGTCTCTCGGGAAAGGGCGGGAAACCTGAAAGAGGCGAGCTCGGCCAATCGCTGAGGGCTGCTTGCTGTTCTTAAGGGGCGAATAGCCTCTCTCGTTTTCTCTCACCTCTCTGCGTCTCCTGTCCTCTGGTTAAGCTTCCGACCCACGTGTCCCAACATCTTAAATTGCTTCGCTCCGGTTTTCTGTGGCTCTTTGCCCCTCCTCAGCTAGCTAACCGCTCTTTGCACCCCTCTGCACGCTCATCGCTGTTTCCTTTACGCGCTCTCTTGTGTCAGCTATTTCCTTTTTACCTGTTGAGCCCCATCTAACAATTACCTTCTTTCCCCATAGAACTCTGCATTTCCGTTACCCACCTTTTGCACACATCTCTCAACTGCCCCTCCCCCTTTCCCTCCTTAACCCAGTGATGAGGTATGGAAATTTTCTGGCAGAAAAATTTGTTTTCCAAATCAAGAAAATGTTTCTGATGCTATAGATGCAGAGGAGTTAGCCGTGTTAGTCTGTGGTAGCAAAATCAAAAAGATTCCACCCCACATATGTAAATACAATTTTGTTTATCAATTCTAGTCAGGGCTGACAGATCAATCGTGTTAGATGGGCCACATGTGAGAGATTTATGAAGCACGGACAAACCCCAGTGCTTGTACATGGTCCAGGCTTGTATATGGTGAATTTGCCTTCTTTTGCTAACATTAATTTTGCTAACAATGTTTAAATGTTTACATTAATCATATTTTAATTGGAAAATTTTCCTGCACTTGTTCCTTTGCAACTCATTAACCAACTTCCTTGTAAGAAACTTATCTAAGGACACCCCTCTTTAATCACACCTTTAATAACTTCTGGCAAGCTTTTTTTCATGGTCCTAGCTCTTTTGATAATTTCTTTAAGAAATGTATCCTGGATGCAGGGAAGGAAGACACACTTTAATTAGATTTTTATAATTAATACTAGAAACAAAGCCCATTGTGCAAATAATACAACGGGCTCTAGGATAAATGTGCGTCATCCGAAACACGCTAAAAGCATTATGTTATAGGATAAGTCTTCTAACATATGTTGGAAAGTCTGCAAAAGTCTCCACCAGATTTCTAGATATTTAGTAGATCCTGTCTAATGCATAGATTCAAGTCTAAAAAAGTAGGAGAGAATTTTCAGATTCAACAAATGTTCTCTTTGGACCAAACTAGTAAATAGCCTTCACTTGGGAATAATTTGTCAGCACAATGAATCAGACTACTGGCATGTAAGGATGCTGTTTATCAAACCCAGCTGTGTGGGGTCGGGCCACAGCCTGGGGTGGGCGGTGTGGGCTTGCCCGGTGGCTAGGGCTGCCAGACCCCCGGTGGCACCCACCCCCGCCCCCACTTACCTGGCCAGCGGGGGGGCGCCTCTTCCGTGCACGCCCCCCTGTGGTGCTGTGCGCCCCCGCGCACAGCAGCCCCAAGATCAGGCCTGTTTTGGCCTGGATCGGGGCCCCTGTGGAGCGCAGGAGCGTTCTTGCGCTCCTCAGGGGCCCACAACGGGCCCAATCCGTGCCAAAATGGGCCCAATCCGCGCCCATTTTGGCACGGATCGGGTCCGTTTTGGCACGGATTGGGCCCGTTGTGGGCCCCTGTGGAGCGCAGGAACGCTCCCACGCTCCACGGGTCCAAAATGGGCCCAATCCGCGTCAAAACGGACCCAATCTGTGCCAAAACGGGCGCGGATTGGGCCTGTTGTGGGCCCCTGTGGGGCGTGGGAGCATTCCTGTGCTCCGCAGGGGCCCACAACGGGCCCAATCAGCGCCTAAACGGGGGCTGCGTGATGACGTCACTCCCAGAAGTGACATCCTGGCAACCCTACCGGCGGCCATCTCGTGCTGCTGGGCCAAGAGGAGCCAGGAGCACGGCCAGAGCCATGCTCCTTTGGTGGCCACCTCCAAGGTGCGGTGGCCGGACAAGGCAGCCCAACTGATCACGCCCAGCCTGCATGGAGCAACTGCCGAGTGAGCACACCCGGCCCAGAGGGCAGCTTGTCCCCCACCAAAGGGCCACGGGGCCAACATGCACACCGCTTGATGGAGCTGCAGGCCGAGGCCCCTGCTCCCAGTGGTGGCAGGATGAGGCTGTGGCTGTGATGGGGGGAGGTGGACGGTCCCTGCAATGAGGCTGTGCTTGAGCTGGGGAGCTGAGAGGGCTGTGCGGCGGGGTCCTCTCTCAGGCGCACGTGTGTGTGTCTGTCTCGCCTGCGGGCAGCCCAGCCCAGCCCAGCAGCCCGTTCCAGCAGAACCCTCGAGGGCAAGAGGGCCATTGGGGGAAGCGGCGAGCAGAGAAGCAATCAGTGAACAACTTCCATCAGCCATACCCAGATCAACTCTTAGAGCCAAGCAAGCCAGACAGGACGCCTACACTTCCTGTCAAAACTTGCGCAAAACTAGAAGTTTTTTTTTAATGCAACAGAATCCAATTCTTTTTTTCACTGTAAATCTTAAGAATTATGGTCAAAGAGTGACTAGAACAGTATTGTCATGTGGATGCTTTAATTAACAAAAACTGATGTTTGTCATTATGTAATAGTCAGTGGAATACAAGGAAAGGCAAAAGAGGGAAAAATGACAATAGTAAGGAGGAGCAAAACGCTATGAAAGTTTCAGGTGAAAGCACTTGAAATTAGTAAAAGCCTGGTCCAAAGTACTGTCCCATTTGGTTGGCCAGTTGCTCAAGTTCCTGGAAATCTGATTGGTTGGGATCATTCCTTTCCTCCTCCCATGGAAACAGCCTCTTCTCATCATAATCTTCACTCAGCCCAGCATCTTCTTTAGAATAAGGGCCTTTGGGCAGGCTGACTATTGCCAGCTGGCCATCTTGCCTAGAGTCATCATAGTAAGCCTCCTCTTTGTCCAGGTTTGTCAGGATAGGCTGGAAGATAGGCAGCAGCTCTCCAAGACTGTTGATGTCCACACCGTCCTCTGGCTTTTCGCATGTGGAAATTGTATATCTAGAAGGAAAGGGAACACAGTGTCAAGGTGGAATGAGTGTCAAACACTTTAAAAAGTATCATTTCCTCCCAACTGATTTCCAGTGTTTTCTGTGTTGTTTTCCCTTCTTTTTCATACTTGATTTGTGGTTGGTTGGTTGGTCTTTACTTAAAACACAGTTGTAGTTGGTGTTCAACTCCAGGTTGGAAAATTCCTGGCGGTTTGGGGATGGAGCTTGGAGAAGGTGAAGTCTGAGGAGGGGAGAGAACTCAGCAGGGGTGTAATGCCACAGAGTCCCAACCTCCAAAGTTGCCATTTTCTCTGGAGGGAACTGATCTCTTTAGCCTGGAGAGCAATTGTAATTCTGGGGGGACTCCAGGCCCAACCTAGAGGTTGGCAACCCTAGTTATAGCACCTGCTTCTCCTGATCAGAATGGCAAGGTTCTTCCACAGTCCCAGGACTATCTTCAGTTGCTTCCTGTTGGAGGAGGGGGCGAGGGCTTTGCCATTCTGATTTCCTCTTTGCAGCCAGAGCAATTGCTCATTTTTTTCTTTTTGATCTCAACCACAATGACACAATTGCAATAATAAAAAATAAAATTAAAAAAAAATAATGAGCACTGCTCTAGCAAAGAAGAAAACCAGTAATTAAATCCACCCTGCCTGATTAATTCAGGAACACAACAGCCAGGAGAATAAATGAGGATCAGCTAATTAAAGTGATAGAAGCCATTTTAAAAGAGAGGGGCAAGGAAGAAAATGTTCATGAAGGGCAGTTGCAGGGAGAAATTGCTCCTTTCTTGAATGAGATTTTTGGGTAAACAAATAGTAAGCTTTTGCCCATGGGGTGGGCACTGCTTTTATGCAATCAGCTGTAAGCAGAACTAAAATGGTTGTTCACATAGTGCTTATACATTCCTATAACCATACCCTTCCAGTCCAGCAATTTTATTTATTTATTTGGAATATTTTCACCATACTTCTCTGTGCGCTCAGTGGTTTACAATTTACTGTACAACAAAAGAACAATGGCTATTTTAATGGCCACCTCCTCCTGTGAACCATCCTGTACATGAGATAGACCAGCAACCAGTATCTTGACAGTGTCTGTCCAGGCTGACTCTTTCAACACTATGATCTTTTCAGGGGATCCTTCTATTGTTGGTTTTAGAACTAGGTTTAGGGTTGCCAGTCCCCCGCTGGGGGTGGGGGATCCAGATCCCCTGCTCCCACCCTCTACCCCTCACCACTACTTACCTGCCCAACAGGGGAAAAGGCAGGGGAGGATGCCTCCCAGGGCATGCTCCCAGGTAGCATGGTGCACTCCTGCACGCTACAGTAGGCCCATTTGGTCCCCAAATGGGCCCTATTTGCCCCTAAACAGGCCAAAATTGTCCTGTTGCTGAGTGCAGGAACACTCCAGGGCCTATCACGCTGCCCTGGCAGCGCTCCCACGCTCCATAGTGGGCCAAAATTGTCCCACTGTGTAATGCAGGAGCACTTTCAGAGGCAGCACGAGGCCTGCACAACAACATCACTTCCAGGAAGTGATGTCATCGTGCAGCACCAAAGACAATTAAAAAGCAGAGTGCCAGGTCTTTTGTCTCCTGCCCGGACGGTAAGGGGACCTGGAAACTCTAACTAGGTTGCACAGTAAGGAAGAGAATTCTTTTGATGGGGGTGGAGCACAGAACAAGTCCTCATTACCTTTTACTTCTGCACTCCAACCCTTGGGCACATGGACATTTGGCAAATGCTGCCTGGTTGTCCCAAACCATCAGTCTAAAGAAAGTAGTACTTGGTGTCTGGCATGCTTCGCCTTCTTTTGGATAAGGAGCACAGACTGGAAATGAGAAAGCTGCAAGGAGATAAGACAGAAACTGGGAAATGTTACATGTACAAAATGCAGGAATCAAAATAAGCTCAGAACATCGTCTGTGTTAGCCTGCTGAAATTAATGGGTCTTCCATAACAGATGTTCTCAGAGCTATCTATGGTTTGTGTTACGGGACAGTTAGTGAAGAAATATTGGCTTAATTATCAGCAGAATTCAAGGAAGTACAGCCAAAAGTTCTCGAAGCTGTTGCTAGGAAGTGCCATTGTCTAAATCAGGGGTCCCTAAGGGCACCATGGTGCATGCTGATACCTTTCCTGATGCTCTTCGAGTGCTTTAGAAAGTCGGAAGGGCTAGGTGGGGCTTTTGCCCACCAAGGCTTCTGATTGGCCAATGGAGATGGGATTGCCTGTGCAGACGTTTTAAAAGTTGCCTCAGCAGCAGCTGCCACCATAGCACAAGGATCTTCACCACAAGTGTATGCAAGAAAATATTTTAAAACAATATGATTTTAAAAGGCGTACTGTTAAATAGATCCTCTGCCAGAAATGCTGAAGAGTTACTATTAGTGTTATGCATAACCTCACTCCCTGACATTTTCTGTGTGGCAACAATTTTGTGGTTGGTTCTGTCTCTTGCAGTAGCCATTTTGTAGCTGCACCTACCAATCTGTGCAAGAATTCCAAAAGTGCCCACAGGCTCAAAAAAAGGTTGGAGACCCTTGCTGTAAATAAATATTGTCTCCTTGTTTCCAGGTGCTGCTAGAATGCTGGACTTTGGCCAGATCCAGCAAAGCAATTAAGTTTCTCCATCATACCTACAAGTAAACTGATTTTCCCTCTCTTGAGCTCTCGTGCTCCTCAGTCTGCACACATATACTGCTAACTGGCATATAGCAGCACAAGAAAGACTAGATGGGGGATGAGAGGGTCAAACAGAATTCAATAAAACTCAGTTATAGCCATGGGTACTGTGTTTTTGCAGATGATGTGCCCTTAGAATGCAATGTGTAGCAGCGCTAGCAAGTAACTTCCGGAGTAATAAAATATCCAGTGTGTCCCATTGTATCACATCTCTGGCCTTTTATGAGTTTCAATGGAGAGGAGAGGAAAGCATGCAAAGGCTGAAAAGTATCTCACCTTTGCTGGTGGTGCAGCACAATCCCTGAGCACACTTGTCTTGGTTTGGGTCACATCTCGTCCCACTCTCTCCTTGGCTTACACCTTCTGCACACTTGCCCCATACACACAGGGAACCCAAGCAGCATTCCCCATCATTTTGGCAAGTCTAGGAGATAAAGTAAGTAATGTGCTGGCAACATGTACCCCCATCCCACTGACCTGTTCCTTCATGCAACAGATGTAAAGACTGTGCATCATCACATTTCCCAGTATATTAACTCTGAAGGCCAGTTCTGACACTGCAGTTTCCATACTTTAATTTCAGGACATAAGCACAGAACCAGGGTAAGAAAACCCACCACAGATACAAATAATTAGCTGTGTTGGAAAAAACAGAGGCACATATGATTTGCAAAGGACTCTCAGAGTGGACAGCAAGCAGGAGTCAGAGGAACTCTCATTTTAAGCACTATCTTCAGGGGTAAAAACACTTCACTATGACAGATGCAGCACTCACCCTTTGCACTCACCATATCTTTGGCTTTACACTGCTGACACTGGGATGCAAGCAGTGACCGGAAGCAGAATTGGTCCTTTTGACAATTGCTGTCACTCACACACACCTGTTGGGGAGGAAGTGAATGCTGTAAAGGCTGTTGTACTAGCAGGTCAGTTCCCTCATTACTGGGGAATAGTTGGAACTCAAGCAGATCCACTCCCTTACCTCAAGGCTTAAATGAGGAAATTGGATTGGGTCCATAGTTGTGTGCTTTGCTGAGCAGGATGCCTGGGAGGAGGTATGGAGCACCTGCTAATGCTAATGAGTCCACGTACCTGAGCTTAGGATTGGCCATGATCCTCCTATGATCTGATTGGTTGAGACGCACTATATCTTTGGCGACTGCAATCAGAAAGCTTCCTGTACAGCCTGTGTGGGAATCTTATGCATAAGTCTGCTCCTAACTGAGGATGTTATCATCAGCTGGAAAGGAAAACAAAGCCAAGCCACCCATTTCCTTCTTTCCCTTAGGTTCTTAGTTCAAATGCCACAGACCGCTCTAGTTTAAGATAAGACAATATAGCTATGACATATAAGGATTCAAATTTATAATAGTCAGCAAACATTTTTAAAGTTCAACACATACTAACTAGAGAAAGTCAAATTAAGACAATGACCTTGCCATATAAAAGGGCGTGAAGGTCAGTAAAAGCTGACTTCTGAGGAAGGTCAGATAGAGCAAGTTTGAAAAGATAGGGAGCAAAAACACAGCCTTGCCATACCCCCTTGGTAACAGTAACTGACTTAGAGAGCCTTAGGAATTATATCACACTTTAAAAAGGAAGACTTATAAAGTTGCTTAATTAGAAACAGCAGCCTCAGGGATATAGTTGTGGCTTTGAGTTTCTGATGTAAGCATATTATGGAGACTGAATTAAACACTACCTGTAAATTGATGAATGTAAGCTTTCCCTTTTTTTGATGACAAACAGGGCTTTTTTTCTGCGAAAAGAGGTGGTGGAACTCAGTGGGTTGCCCTTGGAGAAAATGGTTACATGGCTGGTGGCCCCGCCCCCTGATCTCCAGACAGAGGGGAGTTGAGATTGCTCTTGGCACAGAGCGCAATCTAAACTCCCCTCTGTCTGGAGATCAGGGGGCGGGGCCAGCAGCCATGTGACCATTTTCAAGAGGTTCCGGAACTCCGTTCCACCATGTTCCCGCTGAAAAAAAGCCCTGATGACAAATATTTCTCATCCAAATGAGACCAGACTAATGCATTGGGCAATGCAAAGCCCCTTTCTTGAAACCAATCTACTCCAGACCCAAAGTCTGAGTTGCCCACATCCAGTTATCCAGGGCCAATTCCAGACGGCCCCCCGCCTCACGAAACGTCGCGCGTCGTCGTGCAGAAAACGCGAAATATCGCATTTTCTCACGCGAGTTTTGCACGATGTCGCGCAAAACTCGCACGAGAAAACGCGATATTTCGCGTTTTCTACGCGACGTTTCGCGAGGCGGGGGGCTGTCTGGAATCGGCCCAGTTTAAGGTGTAGGTGGGAAGCATATAATTTACCCAGGACAGATAAAAGACAAATAGGATAATTAGCAGGATTGTTTCTTGCCCCTTTCTTATACACGGCCCGCTGCCTCTGGTTAGGTACCTGTTCTATCAACTGTTGTAAACAAGGCAGCAATTACATGTGACCACCAACAAATGTCAACTCAAAAGACAGGCCAGAACCAAATCTGACCCAGGCACCTTACCAGCCTTTAAACAGTCAATAGACAATTTAAATTTGTTTGGTGAACTGGATCCCAAACAGGCAAATCTTTAGATGTCTCTAGAGTATCATCTGTTAAATTCTGTTGGAGTCTTTGAACATGGGCAGTTTTGGTACCTGAAAAGGTGTGGATGGGGTGGGGACAAGATCACCTGGGTCCCCCTCACCATGGGCCCAATTAGGATCAAGTCCTCACAGCATATTTTCAATGGTCAAATTCTTCCCTAAAATGGCAGTAACAGCCACAGGTCAAACCCATGGCCACCGTAACGTCTACTTTGGCCCTAAATTACCAATCAAAAAGAAAAGAATCCTGGGAAATTGCAATGCCTATTTTGCGCATAACCGTTCTAAGTACAACCAGTGTGTCCTAACATTTTCTTAGTAGCAAATTTAGGAAGCAAACAAACATGAATCAGAATCAGATTTCACTTCAGTGGATTGAATTAATACAGCAATTGCAAAATGAGGAACTGAAATAAGTATCTCTGAGTCATTCATCCCAAGCCCCACCCATGTGAACAGGGCACTCAGCACACAAATGGTAACCAGAATATTGTAAGCAGAAAGCAAAAGAGATGTTGCTTCATCTTCTCATGCATATCATCAACTGTTTTTGCTGATTCAGTTCAAATGATTTAAGATTCACTTATAGTACCTGCGATGAGCTCAGCAGCCCTCCATACCTAAATGGTCATCTTAGCATCCAGTATGAATTTAGAGGTACATGGTCTTGAGCCTTGCCCCAGGGAACTTTTAAGCCATGACCCGTACAATAGCCATACAACTGAAAACAATTCTTACCTCGTCACAGGCTTACGTCTTTTTCAGTGAATGCTATTGCCTATCATGATGTTGGTGCTCAGCTGCTATTCCAGTTTTGCTTCAGTTTTATGTTGAAATCAGAGTGAAGGAGGTTGGAGCATCCACACAACATTGTCTCCCAATTGTCTATTCCCCCCTCCCCCCCCCCCACACACACACTGCGCTGGTCTTTTCCAAACCTGGTTTGGTACGACCTTCTGAAAAAGACACAGTCAAAGCACCTTTCCATGCTGTGTGGATTCCATGTTGTGAGGATGGGGAAGAGTACATTTTTGTTGATCCCAGCCACATCAGTACAAGTTTTCTCATCCCAGTCCTTTGTGGCCTCCATTCTTACTCCTCACCACCCCCAGGGACTATTTCTGTTTTTTTTTTTTAAGGTAATGGACAGATCATGATAGCTTAAAATCAGTACATGACAGATATCAGTACCTTAATGCTATGGTGATATGTCAGTTACTGATTCATTAAAAAAAACAGAAAAAGGCCTTTTGTTGGTGGTTGGAGGGGCAAGAAAAGTGCAATGAAAGCTATTGTGTGAATACTTGGTTGCCACTGCAAATGTCTCTGCATTCACAGCAGCAACAGAAGGGACATGAAAAATTGTTGCCATGTGTATGCAGCATAAGACTGCCTGTGTCCCACCTACACACATAAGTTCTTTGCTTCAAGCTGGCACAGCGTGAAACCTTATTGTTTGGGCTTGTTCCCATTGCTCTGCCAAGCTGCCTCTAGAAACACACATTGAACCAAGGAGCGTTCACCCTCTTTGGGGATGTTTCTGGCTTCTTCTCTTCCTGATGTTGACAGTCCTCAATTACTTCTAGCACACCTTTGTTTACATCCAGATCCCAATAGGAGACCCATAGTGCCCTCCGCTGCAGGTCTTCACAGCAGTTTTTCAACATAGGCTACCCCTACCAAAAATATATTCAAAAGGTGAGCACAGACTGTTGTGTCGCCTCCTCCTGAATATGGTAACAACTTAGAGCAGCATTTTGCTTTTCCAAAAGGAAAACATTTCCATGTAGGTAAGTTGGAAATGCAGGAAAAGTGGGCCTAGTATCAGTTCAGCTGCTTAAAAAGTAAGTTTCTAACATTAAAATCATCCTTAGTCTCAAAAGGCTGTTAAACACAGGTGAAATCTCAGAAACCAAGAAGAGGTGTCTGGGGGAGGGGTTAGATTTTCAGCAAAGAAAAAAGAAGGGCACATCAGGGTCCTGCATTGCTCTGTCCAGCTCTGTAAATTGTAAAAACAAAACTGCAAAATTCAGCAGCCATTTCACCTGGAGGCATCAGAGATGAGTGTCAGCTCAACTAGAACCAACTGCAATTTGACTCTTCCATTCCAGAACTTTCTCCTGCAGTGGCCCACTCATTACATAACTCTCAATCAATATAAGGATTTTTTAAAAAAGGGGAGCATTTACACATGCGCTGCATTGGCACTCTGAAGGGGTACAACTCCATGCTGTCACCTCAGAAGTCATCCGCTTCATTCCCATCTCATTCTTCTGCACGTGTAGAATGGGTCTATGGGTGTTTCATATGCAGGCAGGAAACCACCCTCAAGTGAGTCAGACAATTTGTTTATCTAGGCCAGTATTGTCTGTTCTGACTGGCAGCAGTTCTCCAGAGTCTTGGGGTCTTTCACCTACTACCTACTCTCTTTCAACTAGAGATACCAGAAGGTGAACCTGGGCCCTTCTACATGCAAAGCAAGGAGGCTACCAATGAGCCATGACCTGCCTGTAATATACTGAAAACAAGTAGTATCCTTATTGCTTCAATCCACTAAAAAAAAATATTGCACATCCTTCCTCTTCAAAGTTTTGTTTTCCAAAGGAATGACTTTTATTTCAAGATGGAGAGAAACTATGTCCCCTTTTTGTAGAATCGCCCTGTAACATAACAGGAAATATCTAGGAAACCAGAAGAATTCTCCCTGGCCCAAACATGTCAAGCCTCCTTTCCCTCCCCCGCCCCGCCCCTGGGGCTTATATTTTCTGCAGGAAGATAAAGAAGTGACGCTTTTGTGGGCTGAACTTGGGCTGAGGGGGGACAGGGAGAACTTTCTTTTTGATGGGGCGAGGGGCTGTTAAAAGGCCGTTCCGAATGGCCAGCAGCCTGTGTTTCCTATCGCTGACGGGCTCTTCTTTGACCGAGCTGCCTTCAGACATCTGCTTGCTCTTGTGGCGGTGGGGGAAGCGGAAGATCAGAAAGGTCAGCCTAGGCCTAGGCTGGGGAGGACTCTCTGTGAAGAACCTGACTCCATCAATCTCCCTGTCTGCCTCAAGATCTGTTTCTTTCTGACTAGTCACTGGCTTAGGAACCTGGAAAGACATGGACCAAAAAAATAATATTACCTCAGTGACCTGTGTGAATCACAGAAAAACTTATGCTCAGAGCTGGGAGAAGAGAATGGTCTAAGATCTGGATTCCTGGTTTTCTGGGATTGGGGATGTGTGTCATAGAGCAGAACCACAAGTGACAAAAGGCACAGATTGGACACTTGTCAGCTTCCCTCAAGTTTTGATGGGAAATGTAGGCAGCTTGGCGGAATGTTGGACAAGTGACAGTTGAAAAGTCCATTGGACAGCAGTCAGAGAGCCAAGCTGCAAGACCAGGATGCCTACATTTCCCTTCAAAACTTGAGGGAAGCTGACAAGTGTCCAATCTGTGCCTTTTGTCACTTGTGGTTCTGCTCATAGTTAGAATAAAGGATGAGTAAATCTGGGAGAAGGAAAGAGGAGTCATGGGGTTTGAGATGAGGGGAGACAATGAAGCTCTTCAGTTCTTTTTTATTGTTTTTAACAGGATTAGACATAGAGGACAGGTCTAACAAAAGCTGCCAGCCACAATAGCTAAATGGCTCTGTTTACTGCCTCTGACTATCTGGAGAGTAACTATCTGGTAAGCAAGTTTCATTAACTGCTTCCTTTTGGTGGGTTGGTCCCATGATGATGGCCATGTCCAATGTAACTGACAGTGTACCCACATTGACATTTGGATGAGCTGGCTGTGCCATGGTACTTCCAGGGCTTCTTCAAGAGATCAGCACCTGTGACCCTGTCAGGTGGGCCAGAGGCAGCTGCCCCACTTATCCACATCAAGTTATACCACTGCCTCCATGATGCTGGGGAGGATGACAATGGAATAGTGTTGCCTTTATACTGCTTTAAAGTTTCTCTGGGGGACTTCTGCCTGGGCACTGCGGGAAATAGGATTTTGGATCACACGCTTCAGGATAAATTTTCTTATGTTGTCAAGAATCTCCTGTGGGGGAAGAGGAGAACAATATCTATTGGGTGGAGTGCAAGAGAAACACAGAATCCCCCTGGATCCTCTGGGAAGAACCAACAGTCTAGTACAGGAGTCTCCAAGCTTTCCTGCAGGCAGTTTTGGAAATACTACACAATGTGGTCGGTGCAGGCATAAAATGGCTGCCACAGAAGGGGAGCCTGCCACAAAATGGCTGCCTTCAGTCATAAAGTGAAGATCCTTTTAAACATGTTTAAAATCTTTTTAAAAAATCTTCACAGCCAATCAAATCTCCAATGGTAAATCAGAAGCTTTGCTTGGCAAAAGCCCCACAAGGCCCTGCCCACTTCCTAAAAATACTTGGCAGGTGCCAGGAAAGGTATTGGCAGGCACCATGGCGCCCACAGGCACCATGTGCCTGTAGCAGCTGTTTATCCTGGGATATGTCTCATGACACATTAGGAACACCTTGTCCAGCCTGCAGCTCATCTGGGCTGATGTTCTTGCTTAAGGCTCCGCTTCATGTTCTATTCCTAAATGAGGTGAACATGTCCTTGCACTGTTCCCGGGAGGTTTGGGAGATGCATCTGAGAACACTGGCCCCACAAGCCTCCTAAAATGGCAGGGAAGGAGGGCTTCATGGGTTAGCATTCCAGCTTGGCCCTTGAAAATGTGTGCAAAACAATTCTACCAGCCAGTCTACAGACTCTCCCTTCTTCCTCTCACACAGCCAAATCAGGTCACAAACATCCTAAAATTGGTTGGTGTGTACTAACCTCCTTCTTCTCTGGGTGGGTGTCTTCCTCTTCAATAGAAGTCACCACTTTCTCTGAAAAGATCATCTCACCTGTATGGTTATTAGTCACCTGCAGGCATTGACAGAAGAATGGGCTTAAGAATTAACATTCAGGCTTTCAGTTCCAATTAAAACATTTGAGCAGCAGTGTGGCTGTTGGGGAAAGCTCTCCCTCATGGCTAAGGCTCTGTATCACTACAGGAACATTTCATTTGGATTCCCGAAAAGTGAGTTCTCTTTATGGGTTTACACTATGGCTGTACCTCTCTAGAGTCCAATGGCAGTTTCTTCCTAAGCGGTTCAAGGCACCCATGTGAGGTATGGATTTGAGGGCGCAGTGTGGAGCCTCAATCAAGGAGATGAGACTTTATATGTCTATCAAACGGCTGCCTGGGCATTTCCATAATGCTTAAAGAATGTGTTGCCGAGGGGTTGGTTGAAGAGTAAGAAGGACAGGCAGATGGATTATTGTCATGAATGATGGTGTGGAAATAGATAACAACAACAACATTTGATTTATATACCGCCCTTCAGGACAACTTAATGCCCACTCAGAGCGGTTTACAAAGTATATCATTATTATCCCTATAACCAGGGCTCATTTCAAGGGGGAACGCGCAGGAACGCAGTTCCGGCAGTTCCCCAAAGAGGTCAAATGTCAGGTAGCCCCACCCACCTGACTCTCGGCCATTTTGGGCCCGTTTCAGCCTGGATTGGGGCCGAAACAGCCTGGATCGGGCCTCTGATGGGTGGTGGATCAGTCTCCCACTCAGCAGTGGCCTGATCCTGACCATTTTGGTCCCCTTTTTGGCCATTTTCAGCCCCTTTTTGCCATTTTGGGCCCAATTTTGGCCGTGAATGGCCAGGATTGGGTCCAAAAACAGCCATGATAGGCGATGTCAAGGGGTGTGGCATAAGCAAATCAGTTATGCTAATGACACACTTCCAGTGATGGCAAGGGGTGTGACATATGCTAATGAGTTCCTCCTGCTCTTTTTCTACCAAATGACCCCTGCCCACAACAAACACTCTGTGAGGTGGGTGGGGCTGAGGGAGCTTCTAGAAGCTGTGACTCACCCAAGGTCACCCAGCTGGCTTCAAGTGGAGGAGTGGGGAATCAAACCCAGCTCTCCAGATTAGAGTCCTGCGCTCTTAACCACTACACCAAACTGGCTCTAACATATACATATGTATTTATTTAAACCATTTCCATGGCGCCTTTCCACCCAAATAGGATCCCCAAGGTGGTGAATACCAAAGATTAAAATATTTGAACATTAAAACAGCATTCAAAATAATTTATAAAATCATATAAACACACAACTCCAAAACCCAGGGAAGAGGGCCAGTAACAGTCATTGGTGTGCCAAACAAAACAAAACGTTTTTACCCACGGATAGAAGACAATGATTGAGGGAGATAGACAAATCTTCCTGGGGAGGAAGTTCCAAAGTTTCGATGCCACAACCCAGAAGGCCCTTCCTCGGGTTGCCGCCTGTCTAGCTTCAGAAGGGGGGGGGCACCCGAAGTAGGGCCTCCAAAGATGACAAGAATGGACGGGTAGGTTCATAAGGCAGTCCTTAAAGTATGCAGGCCCCAAGCTATATAGGGCTTTTAATATATATAACTCCCCCTAGACAGTAGAAAAGTTGATTTAATCACGGATTAGATTAAATGTGTGTACTGTATACTTTTTAATATAATATATATAATAATATAATATGTTTAATAATATAAACATTAACATCTATCAGTCATTAAGTAAAACTATCAAGACAATAGTAACATTCCAAATACAATCAGTTTGTGAAGCAGGAACTACAAACTAAACAGTCCCAAATTCAAACAAGGCTTAAAAGGTGCCTCGATGCAGGCAAAACTGTCAAAACACATTTCAGCCCCATCTGTGTCTGTCGTATAGTGTATGTTACTCTTCAAAGTGCATTATTCAGGAAGAAGAATCTAGATTTTATTCACCCACAAAATGGTTTTTCCCTTATTCAATTGAAGCATTAAAGCAGGGACATCCAAACTACAGCCCATGGGCCACTGACAGCCCACAGATGCTTTTCATCTGGCGCTCTGGGGCTGCTGAGTGTCCAGGTCAGCTGTGTGCCTCTGATGCCATGTGAACACAGGCATGCCTGAAGTCACATGCAGCCAACATCATGTTCGAGGCCTGCCTATAAAGAAGAGACTGTCTTCCTGGGGCATGTGTGGCCCTGGCATGGGTCTGCCTCCCTCTCTGACCTAGCCCACCACTTGGCTTGCTAATGAAAGATCTCAAGAAGATCACAAGAAGCAGATGGTAGGACATTTGTCTGCCTGAGATCCTGGGGAGCCATTGCCAACCAGAGTGGATGATTCTGGGCGGCCAATGCTCGGATTCAGTACAAGGCAGCTTTACACCTACTGCACTAATGCACTCCAGTTTTTTCAATTGCTCACTCACCTTGTTGATTACATGGTGGCTATACACCGTGGCGTTTCCCATTTTCCGCTGCTTTTCCTCCTCATTGTGGTAGTTTGAAGGTAGCTTGCTGATGTCCACCGTACCATCAAACTGCTCTTTCCCCAATGCTCCCTATTAGCAACAAATAGCAACAAAGATGGAAACATCCTCCTCCTAAAAAAAGCTCTGACCAATCAGACCAGACATCAGAGATCATCTATTCCAGTCTTCTGTTTCCTGCAGGGACCTCCTGGAATGGTGTTTCTAGAACATCACATGGCTGGGCATCAAAATGGCATCAACATCAGCCACATGGCACATTCCATATTACCTTTTCTTTCCTTCTGGCCAAGAATAATTTTTTAGGTATTTCTGTGTCTATGCACCTTTCCTCCCAGTATTGCATGCTCAGAATTTGTAGTTCTTTTACCAATAAACCATGAGTTTGTGTAACTGACCTGTATATTTTGTTGTGTTTTATGCCATCTATTAAAAAGAACATGGGACAATGAAAGATGTACCTTTGGATTCTTGTAAGTCTCCAGGAGATGGATATTTCATAAATGGGAAAGGGAGTTACAGGATTAATCATACACATTCTGAGTAATTACATTTGCATATTAATAAAACAATAGTTTTTAAGGGGAAAAGGATACTTTCTTTTTTAGATAGTGCATGTACATGTGACAGCAGGTACCACTTTAGAAAAAGCATTCCCTCCTGCAAAAGAGTGCCAATGGAATCCCCATTCTAAGTCATCTGCTCTTTCATAGTGCTTCTATTTCAAATAGTTAACTCTTTAAATGTGTTGACAGATTAATCAGTATCCCCCTTTTACATGATCAAAAACTTTTTAGTTGATTCATCCACTAAAGTTTGCAGGTCTAATTTTTTTTAAAAAAAGATTAAGAATAATACACATTTGTGGAGCAGCCACTGAGGATGCCTCTACATGTAATTCTGCAGTCCGAACATGATAGTGAATTTCTGAGAGCACCTTCAGTTGATCTTAGAGCTTGTCATAGAATATCTGGCCTTAGAACAACTGAACGAATTCTCAGCACTGCCAAGCAATAACCCTTCCCAGGATGTCTTGTGAGAAGCAAGGTTGGTTATACAACTTGTACAGTCGGTGTAATTTTTGGAGTGTGTCATGCCCCATCGAATAAAGGCTACAGGTGCAAGTTAAAATTTGAAAAAACAAATGCCACGCCCCAAAGACTTGCAAGAAATTATTTGCCAAGTTTATGCAATTTCATCACTCCAATCTAATTATGGACATCGGGGGGAAGGGTGCCCTCAAATCTAGAATTTTACAGCCTCGAAAAGCCTACTTTTGCATCCAAAACAAGGATTCTTGAAGATGAGAGATGAGTGAACAGCTGACAATCAAACCTTCTCTCCTGAAAGATACAGAACTAGTTCTGTTTTGAACTCCTAAAACAGCACTAGAATATGCTCATATCTATTACCAGAGCAATGATAAGAACTGCATCTGCACCAAAATACAGATGTGTGTGCTGTGCGGTAAAACAGGTTGAGGAGTGGGGAGGAGAGAGAAATTTGAATATGCTGATATGGGGGGGTGGGGGCGGGGAGAAGTGCAGAAAGAGATGTTAGCTGTGACACTCATTTGCCAGATATACCCCTTACTGCAAGAATCCTCCTTTATTTGAGAGGATTCTTAATGCAGTCCCTAGAACATGCCCCCCCCCTCCAGCACTGGAACATTCCTTCTGTTTGGGGGCAGATTTGATCTGCCCACCTGAACCCCTTCTTTGTCCCATGCAACCCCCTTACCCGGTTTCTCTCCATCAGGCTGTTGAAATCCTGGAAGATTCTCTCCATGCTGGAGGGCAGGAAGGCAGCAGATGCAGTTTCTCCGTGCATCAGAGGAGTCAGGCACCATAACCCCCATACCAGCGGCAGCATCCTGGCCTGGTCCCTGCCTCTCTGGCTGCCTGAACTGCACAAAGGCAGAAGGGAGATCAGAGGGAAGACTGCAAACCAGCAGGGGCGGGGCCTTCTCTCATCCGCTCCTGCTGCTCAGATATTCCTCCCCCCTCAGCATCCCTGTCTGTCCCTTACCGTGACCGCAATCTATCTACAAACTATTCAATTGGGGCAGGGGCTCAACCCTGCTAGGAAATCATAGCTCCAAAATGCCTTCTTCCCTAATCCCAGCTTCAACAGAGATCAACCTCCACAGCAGTCAACCCCTTCCTAATACCCCCTTTTGACCACCCCCACAGCTCCAAGATGCCCCTCATATACCTTCTGCTCCCTTACCAGCCTGTTAACTCCCCAGAACTCCAAGCGACCAGTTTTCACCAAAGTGATGGTTTTGAAAAGGGTTCCGGTTCTGGAACCTGCCCGCATCACTGCACATCTCTGTTTGTCCACAAAGACCCACACTCCTGCCCCTGGGTTGCCAAGGATCATTTATTTTTACAAGCCTTTCCTCATCCTTCCCTAGAGGAAGCCACTGGCCCCCTCCAAAATGACATTTTGGGTCCCAGGTCCGATTCTGGGGAACTTGGCCAAGAGTCCACATGAGGTAGATCTGAGAAAACCTCACACGCAGCATCTGTTCTGAACACCTCAAAGGAATAGATGAAGTCACAGACACATCTGAGCAGATTCTTTACATTCAGTATTCAGTAACTAGAGCTAGCCCTCCCGCCCTAAGAGTAGCGAATGGGTCATTCAGATCAGAGGGTTCTGCTGTGGCTTCCACAAGTTCAGGCTTCAGTTCCATTCCTCTCATTTGAGATATAAACTGTTGTCCATCCCACTTATTAGTACTTTCATCATTTAATACCAATGACAATTAGAGTTCCATACAAAATATTCCTCGGTGAGGTGATTCTCAACTGGCCTTTTTAAGAACCTAAGAAGAGCCCGGCTGGATCAGACCTGTGGTCCATGTAGTCCAGTATCCTGTCTCACACAGTGGCCAATTGGTTCCTCAAAGGGCCAACAGCAGGGCATAGAAGTGGAGGCCTTCTCCTGATGTTGCCTTGTGGCAGTGGTATTTAGAGGTTTATTGCTTCTGAATGTGGAAGTTCACCATGGCTGATAGACCCTATCGTCCATTGATCTCATCTATGCCTGTGGTCATCACTAAACCCTCTGGCAGAGAATTCCACATTTGAATCAGTTGTTGAGTAATGAAGTATTTCTTTTTGTCTGTCTTCAATCTAATGCCCATCATCTTCATTGGATGCTCTTGAATTCCTTGAATGGAGAGAGAAAAAGTTCTCTCTCCATTCTCTCTACCCCATGCATAATTTTATAAACCTCTCGTTTCCCCCTCTTGCTCATCTCTTTTCTAAACTGAAAAGTCCCAGACTCTTCAGCCTTTCCTCCTAGGAAAGGTACTCCAATTCCATAATCATCCTGGTTGCCCTCTTCTGTACTTTTTCCAGCTCTGCAATGTTCTATTCAAGATACGGTGAAGATATGGACCAGAACTGCACAAAGTATTCCAAATGAGGCCGCACTATAGATTTACACGGGGCATTGTAATATTGGCTGACAGAGCAATCCTAAGAAGAGTTACTCCAGTCTAAATCCATTGAAATCACTGGGCTTAGATTGGAATAAATCTTTTTAGGACTGCATGGTTAGTTTCAATCCCCTTCCTAATAATCCCCATCATAGAGTTTGCCTTTTTTTAATCCTGTGGCACACTGGTTTGACATTTTCATTGAGCTATCCACTACAACCCCAAGGTCTCTTTCTCAGTCTCAGCAAGTTCAGACCTCATTCACATATCCTTTTTCTGTTTCTATGATCAATTTTTCCATGTTCCACCCACCCAGCTGGCCTCTTCCTGGAAGTTATTACCAATAATGAAGTAATGCCAAATAGTGCCAAGGGATAAGATTGATTAGAACTTGGGTCAGGGCCTTTTGAGTTGTGGCCTTGTAGAATCAGCTCCCCTCTGTTAGGCCATGCACTAATAATACAAATACTTTTGGTTAAGCTAACTTTTCAAATGTAACAGATACAATACTCATCATACTGTTCTGAAGATGCAAGAGGACAGAAGCTTCCATGGGACACATGTCGCTTGTTGCACAGACATTGAAACGCACTCCCCATCAAGGGAAAGGAGACCAAAGAGGTCAAAGAAAAACATTTAATCCAAAAGGATTGGTAAAATCTGAGGATCACTGCTTTACCAGATCCCTTGTGGTCCTGCTGTGCACTTGCTCCTCCTAGAATCTGTGCTGGGCATTGTGCTGCATTACACACCTACATAATACAGATGCGGCTACCTCTGAGGCAGAAACAGCTGTTTATACTACAGGCATCTTCTTTATACAAACTAATGAAGTATCACAGGCCGCAGGGCTTTTCAAAATGCGTTGCTGAATAGCGTTGCCAATGAACCAGGAAAAAATAACAGACTGATCTCCTTCTGTGCCTTTTGCAGTTGCTTGAAATCAGCAGGTGAAGCTTTTGACAGCACGGATATATATGATCACCTACTAATATCTGCAGATCAGGATACTGTTAAAAGCACAGGAGCAGGAGGCAATAATAAAGCTGGCAACCCTAAAGACAGGGTTTGTGAGAGGGCAGTGTTCTGCATGTGCGCTCTTAGCTCCCATGGGGTATAGATAGCTGCACAGGACCAATCAGCGCCCTGCGAATGTGCCTTTAAGGTGCCTCTTGATATTTTTCAGACTGCCGAGATGTTGCAATGGATGCGTGAGCAGCATTAAAGCATAGAGCAGTTCCTGTGAATGAGCTCATGTCCAGGAAGCAAGAACAAGGCGAAGGCTGCAGTTCTGCCAAGACACCACTAGATGGTGATGTAAGATTTCAGTGGCTCTGGCCTGCTGTATGGTCTTCTGCTAAAAGTTCAGGAAATGTTTTCCCTGGGGAAGATTTTCCTGTGCATGCCCGCACATGTGTATGAAAAGCAGATTAAATACAAACGACCAGCTTATCACACGGGAAATGTGTGCTAATACTTCTTAGCTTCTTGTATGTGTGTTTCAGCACACAGACCACCACGCCTGGTTTTGCAGTATTCTGTTACTCCATGCCAGGTACCAACTTGTTCTGTTGCTACGAAGATGTAGATCTATCTGTCCCTCTGTTCATTGCTGCTGTGCTTTAGTCTTGGCTTCCTGGCTCTTTATTTACAGATGTAGATGGTAGTATCATGGGAAATTCAACAAGGGCTTGTTATTGTGTAGGAATCAGATTCTGTACATACATTCTTTACTCAAATGGATTTTGCTTTTTTTGTAATGGCGCCTCTCCATTGCACACATATGTGTACCATCTGCACAAAATGGGGTGGAAATTAGGAGAAAATATCACATTATTCATTAAAATCAAAGTTAGCTGTGTTTGTGTGTGCATACACACATTACCCATTAAAATACAAACATACTTCAGGGATATCAGAATATTGTCTATCCAAATTAGAATGCACCAATACAGAAACAACAAATCAAAACACACTTCATGAAAACTGCTATTTAAACCATTAAACCATTTAAATACAATGCATGTTCACAAATAGGAAACTGTGAAAACTGAAAACTAGGAAGAAAAAGCACAGAAAATAAACCAATCCTTAAAACAGCAGTTCTCAAACTTTTAGATACAGGACGAACTTCTAAATTTACTGTACTTTTTAGGACCCACTTCTAAACTTTGGTTGCAAGCCCAGGGTTGCGAACTTCCAGGTTGAGCCTGGAGTTCTCTAAGCATTATAACTTTTATCTCCAGACCACAAGGATTAGTTTCCTTGGAGAAAAGGGTGCTATTGATGGTGGTCTTTATAGCATTGTTCCATGCTGAGGTCCCTCCCCAAACCTTGCCCTCCCCGGGCTCCACCATCAAATCTCCAGGAATTTCTCAAGACAGAATTGGCAACCCTATGTAAGCACCACCAAGTTAAATGGGACTTTGTTCTGAATAGACCTCCTGCTCATTTATGGGTTACATTTGTGTGTTATGTGTGGTCAACTTGCTTCTGACTTATGGTGACCCTATGAATGAAAGACCTCCAAAACATCTTAACATTAATAGACTTGCTCAGATCTTGCAAACAAGGATGTGGCTTCTTTTATTCAGTCAAGCCATCTCATTTTGGGTCTTCCTCTTTTCCTACTGCCTTCCACTTTTCCTAGCATTATTGCTTTTTCCAGAGAATCTTGTCTTCTCATGATGTGACCAAAGCACAATGGCCTCAGTTTAGTCATTTTATCTTCGAGGGAGAATTCAGGCTTGATTTGATCTAGAACCCACTTATTTGTCATTTTTGGCTGTCCACGGTATCTGCAGAACTCTCCTCCAGCACCACATTTCAAATGAATCAATTTTCTTCCTATCAGCTTTTTTCACTGTGCAACTTTCACATCCATATATAGCAAAGGAGAATCCCCCCCCCTTTATGGGGACCCATTTGCAAAACAACTTCGTGCTGCTTCTCCCTCCCCAGCATAAAATATGGGCATGTCGCATCAATTAATAGTGAACCCATTTGTATTTTATTGTTCATGTTTTCACATGTATAAATATGGAGCATTACTGAGAAATGGAATGAATTTTGTAGCCATTTCACACATTATGCAGAGGAAAATCTGCCTTTGAAGCTTCCACAGCCTCCTCCCAGCTTCCATGAACTCTTGAACCTGCCTTCTATTGGGTCAGAGAAAGTAGAAAAGTAAGAACAAAAACACATGGTCCTTCTGGACCGAGCATGGCTCCTGTGAACTCAAGTAATGGCTGCAGCACTGAGTGCTTTCTTAGGTTCAGCTGATAAGTCACCGATGCCTGCTGCCCAAAGACAAAGACCTGGCCATCATCATTCATTCTTTGGGGACTATAGGAGCCCAATAGCACCTTGAAGACCAACTAGATTTTCAGTGTATAAATTTTCGAGAGTTAAAGCTCCCTTCATCAGATACGATATGTACTACGTACATATCAGATATATGTACTACATCAGATACTATATGGGGGCTATATGCAAAATGCTGCAGCTCAACTGTTATCAGGAGTGAGCAGGAGCATCACTTCCATCCTACAGTCACTCCACTGGCTACCTGTAAGTTATCATGCTCAATTCAAGGTATTGGTTATTACACACAAAGCTCTGCATGGCTTTGGTCCAGCATACCTATGGGACTGCCTCCCTACCTATGTTCCTCCATGGCAGCTTCGCTCATCTGAACAGGGTCTCCTGCAGGTGCCAAGCTGCACACGGGCGAAATCAACAGCAGCCCATACATGGGCTTTCTCTGTGGTGGCCCCTACCCTGAGAAACAATTTGTCTGAAGAGGTCAGGAGAGCCCCCACGCTCCTGGCTTTCCACAAACAATGCAAAACCGAATTATTCAAAAAGGCTTTTTACTAAAAATGGGAGGGCTGTATCGTAGGGATGCAGTCTCACATGCTTTGCTAATGAGTTAGGGACCATAGACTTCACCACTAAGTTGCCTTACATATTACCTGTTGATTTAAATATGTACTCCTATGTACTACTTGTGCTTCACGTTGTCTAATGTCAGTCTTAGAATTGGTTGTTTCAGTATTTTTTCTACTCTGTATTGGATTCTTGCTAATGTTGTATCTTTTTAAACTTGTATCTATTTACCCTATGGCATTGTTTATGGAAATTTCCTTGATACTGTATGTACTAATCTCATACTATGTAATCCGCCTTGATTCTCAGTGAGAATGGTGGACTATAAATAAATAAATAAAATATACAGTAACGTGCTGTATGGGAGGATCCAGAAGCTGCAGCTCGAGCAGAGTAGAACAAGGAACAAGCAGGCACAGACAAATCTTAGTAAGTTCACATCTCGCCCATTTAGAGACATCTGGATGGGGCTGCCAAATTGTTAGCGGGACGAGTTCACAGTAAGAAGGGTTATGCTCTTCTAAGCCCACTGACTTCAATAGATTTAGAAGGGTGTGACTCTATTTAGGATTGCACTGTTAATCTCTGCAGGCCTAAAGGACCTGCTTAGGGAACATCTCCTCCCTTATGAATCATCCCTTAAGACCTATCAAGGAAACGGCGCTTTGCTTCATCAATTTACACAGAAGCTGGGTGAGCCCCCATAAGGTGCAGGGTTTCCCTTGTTATTGTTGGAATTGCGGGATGCCTTTTTGCCGAAGGTCTGCTTGGCAGAGGCTAGTTAAGACTTCTGTTTTTTTTTTCTTGTGCCTTCAGAAAAATTACTATTTAAAAAAAAAAATCCTGCTCCACAGTTCTTTTCTGTTGTTAGCTTCAATTTCTTGATTTTTTTTTTTGCGATTTGTATATGTTGTAATGAATCTGCTGAGGTTTTTTTTTTAAAGAAATTCACACAAATGGCAGCGTACAAATCCTTAAAATTAATTAAATACAGTGGACTCCCAGATTTGTGGGGAGAAAGTTCTTTGTTCTCCTGTTCTGGTCACCAACCACAAGGATTTTTATTTATTTATTTTATTTATTTATGTCATTTATAGTCCGCCTTTTTCACTGAGATTCAAGGCGGATTACATAGTGTGAGATCAGTACAATAAGTAGCAAGGACAAGGGTAGGCTTTTCCATACAGTGTCAAGGACATTTCCATAAGCAGTGTCATAGGGCTGATGAATACAAGTTTACAGAGATATGGCATTAGCAAGGATCCAATACAGGGTTGAAAGATTGCTGGGTATGTAGCATGTTTTTGATTTCTCCTCCGTACTTTCCCCCACAGTAAAAAGGCACACAAGATGCTCTAATGCCCAAAGAATGTTCCATAGCAAAACCGTGAGGATGCCGTGACAAATACAACATTCCTTGGCACCCAAAGACCTCAGAAACAAAGGAGGTTGCATGTCTGTAACTCTGTATGATTCACTGCTTTGGGCTTGCTACCTTCCAATCAGCCTCTGCTATGAATAAATAGGTAATTGTTTCTTCTCTTCAATCATTCCTGGTACAGAATAGAGTAGAAAGATCCCCCCTCAACAGGAGACTTCCCATTTGTCTCTGTAGGAACTGCTGCTCTGGAGGTGCCTCCTTCCAACCAAGATCCAGAGGAGTTAGCCGTACCAAGCACAGGGTTACAGCAGAATTATTTCCCAATACAGAGATGCAGAAAAATGATCCATTCTCAGAGGACAGTGGCTAATGCAACTCTGCATGAGTCACTGGCGTCTCTTACGTATTCTAACAGCATAGCACTTACAGCTGTTAAAGTAAAAGAACTCTGCCCGAACGTTATGATTGTTAAACTGCAGCAGCAGGTGAGGAATCAGCACAGTGGAAAGCAACATCTGGCCTTCTGCCTCCAATTTCAGGTCATGATAACTCCAGCTCAAGTTGCCTGTTTAAGAATTTTGTGCTGCAAACAAACGATAGGCAGAGACAGGTTAACGTCTCCAAGTTGTTACAGAGAAACAGAGGAAGGGAGGACAAGAATCCTACTGCCATTTGTATGGCATTTTCAAATGCTCAAAGTGTTTCATGTACACCACTGTCCATTACTGTCCCCAGATGGGAGAGGACCAGGGCTTTTTTTCAGCAGGAACGCGGGGGAACAGAGTTCAGGAACCTCTTGAAAATGGTCACATGGCTGGTGGCCCCGCCCCCTGATCTCCAGACTGTGTGGAGGGCAATCTAAGATCCCCTCTGTAATAATAATAATAACATTCGATTTATAATACCGCCCTTCAGGACAACTTAATGCCCACTCAGAGCGGTTTACAAAGTGTTATTATTACCCCACAACAATCACCCTGTGAGGTGGGTGGGGCTAAGAGAGCTCAAGAGAACTGTGACTCGCCCAAGGTCACCCAGCTGGCTTTGTGGAGGAGTGGGGAATCAAACCCGGCTCTCCAGATTAGAGTCCCGTGCTCTTAACCACTACACCAAACTGGCTCTCCCCGCCCCCTGATCTCTCTGTATGGAGATCAGGGGGCGGGGCCACCAGCCATGTGATCATTTTCACCAACAGCAATTTAAACTTTAAAAAACTACCCCCCCTTGTTCCAGCTGACCCAAAATGATGTTATTGTGCGGTTCCGAGTTCCACCACCTCTTTTCCCAGAAAAAAAGCCCTGATGTTACTGATTGCTTGTGGTTTTCTTGTCGCAAATAATGAGAATTGGAAACTTATTCGGTACATCTCTTTGCTGAGAATTTGCAGCGGCCCCCGTCCACCAACCTGCATCTATGACTTCCTTATGCCAAGTCTTCCTTCAATGGAGAAAAGAATCTCTAAGATCAGCCTTTCATTCATAACTGGCTGTCTTTTTCTTGGCTTTCCCTACAGGAAGAATCCTTGGTGGGAGCTGTAAGAGCCAATCCATAAATTTCAGTGTTCCCTATATGGAAGTGTTCAAACATTGTGTTTGTTTTTCTGAATTAAAATTGGAGGGCCCTGTCACTCTCACACTTCAAACTGTTTACTAAAAAAAGAATAAAGATATCTTAAAGAAGCCCACACCCTGTCTTTTTGCATGACTAGTTCCTGATTGGGAGGGGGCAAGCCCAAACCGGTTAGTTACTCATGCAGAGATACAACAGGCACCGCATGAGGGTAATTTTGCCATGTCTCAGCATTTGAACTGATTGAATTATCCTGTCATATCATACGCATAAAGGCAGCCAACTTCTGTTCCACAACAAGAGCTGATTATAAGAAAGCCATGCCAGACTAGTAATAGACGCAGAAGAGACGTACATCACCTCAAAGAAGGATTATTTAGGTTCCTTTAATTATTTAGAGTAACTGAGAGTCATTGGAGCATTTGAAAGATATGATCAAGTGAGCTTCAGCTCACAAAAATATAATAAGCACTTTGGTTTATTTATTTTATAGTCCACCTGTTGGTGACACAGGACTGCTATTTTCACTACCACAGACTAGTATAGCTATCCCCTCCTGGAATTTTTAAAAGACTAACTAAAACAAACTGTACTACTACTGCATTACAAGATTAGTTAACAATGAAATAAAAACAGTATAATACACCCAATAAGTAATTTCAAAAGGTGAGAACTGTCTAAATTGTTCAGCCATTAAAGCTACAGTTTGATTCCTTTGAATAAAAAGAGCCCTGTTGAACAATTCTATTTTCCTTAATAATTCTCTTTTTACTACCCCTCTATTCTTTTCGTAAGAATTCCCTGCTGAACCATTCCATTCCATACATTTGCAGAATTGGGAGGGGTGGGTGAATGACAGCATGAACAAGTCTGTTAATGATAGGACGTCTGGGAGGTCTTTCACTCATAGGGCCGCCATAGGTCAGAGGCAACTTGATGGCACATAGCACACACACACATTCCTTAGATAAATCAGCCTGTGAATAATTTTGGTTTTCTGAACATTTCAATTTTATTGCTGTTCTGTCCCCTTAAAAAATGTTTTTAAGCCCACTTGAATGCTTTCTTCCATTTGTCATGATGGTTCAGTAACAGCCTGCTCTGCCTAAACCCACCAGAACAATTTGGCAATTGCCACACCATATAAATTTGCTCTTGTACGGTTAACTTCCCACTGGGATAACACTACCATCACAGAAGGAACCAAAGAGAAACTTGGGAGATCAAATGATGGTTTTATAAAGCAGGATTTGAGCCCAGTGACACCTTAAAGAACGATATGCATCTGACAAAGAGAACTGTGGTTCTCAAAAGCTTACGCTACAATAAAGTTAGTCTTAAAGGTGCTACTGGACTCTTTACTGTTTCAAGATTTCAGGGTATAAAAATCAGTCCAGTAGCAAAAGCTTATGCTACAATAAAATTGGTTAGTCTTAAAGGTGCTACTGGACTCTTTTTGATTTTGCTACTACAGACTAACACGGCTAACTCCTCTGGATCTATGACCAGGGTATAAAAGACTCCCTTCTTCAGATACTAAAGGTTTTGCTTAGGTTTACTTAGAAGTAAGTGATTTGAGGTCAATGAGATTGATTTCTACATCAGCATACCCAACACCGCAACTCTCGAAGGTCTGCAGTTTCTCCTCTTCCAGGCTTCCTTCCCTGGACAACCTTTTCCTGCAGGGGAGGCCTGTGTATCCTAAGCCCCACCCCGAAGCGCCAGGCTCCGCCCCTTCCCTCCTCCAGTGAAACTGACTCACTGCTGCTTAATTTAATTCCTCTGCCTCATTCCAAAGATTCCTGAGAAAAACTGTCACCTTTCCAAAATACCACGCAGGCCTGTTGCTGCTTGGCTCGCAGCAGCGCGTTCCAAATCTCCAGCCCTTCCCTTTCCGACCCCAAGGAGCGCGCAGGATCTCCTTGGAAAAGCCCAAAATTAACCCTGAAGGTGGGGGGAGAAACTTTGATTCTTTTTCCTTTTTTCCCCTCTGTTTCCCCTCCCCACCCCCACCCTTTTTTTTAAAAAAAGAAAGCAAAGTTCAAAGAAAGTTTCTCCTCCATTCATACAATCCAAACTAATCGCCCGGGTAGGTAAGTAACATTCTATTCATTTTTTTTCCTCCGTTTGGTTTCTGCTTCATCACAGCTTCCTTTGGAAGCAAGTTCTGGAAGGGAAGGTTTCCGTTAAAATGCGCGTCCAGGGAGGGAGCTGTGGTTAGACTGGATTTTAGTCGGAGGAGGAGAGAACTTTTTGCAAACTTCTCTTTTTCTCCCACTGGTGGGACGGTTTAGATAACTGGATAAGGCGTGCCTTTTAATTTGCTTTTAAAGAGGTGGCCGATGGGAGTGGGCATAGGAGTGGACCGCGGGAGGGGGGGGGGTTAATTAAAGACTTTTTAAAAAATATAGAAATCCTTTTTCTAAAGATTTCCCCTCGCCTCTTATTTCCAAATGTGAGTTTTTAACAGATCTTTATCAGTTTCCAAACTAGGGGCGGAGGTCAATTTCTCCCGGTTGATTTTGCACAGGAATAGCAAAAGTCTGTGCGTGCTTCTTTTTCCCTTCTGCGAGATTTTCAAGCAAAGGCTGAAGTGTCGCACTTGTGAAATGGCTCGGTTGTGTACTCGGGACCTTCTCTTTGTCTTGGACAAGGGGAAAAAGGATCGGTCGCTGTGAAACAAGAGCGGCTTAACGATGCATTTGCAAGCAGCTGTGATCGCAAGGGGATATGGGACCAATGAGTTTGGGTGTCGCGAGATCCCGGGGAGGATGGCATGGGGGTTGCCGATGTTTCACGTTTTCCGAGGCGTTGGGAAGTTTGCTTTGCTGTTCTGGGAGTTGTGCGCGTCTCGACCACGACCGGGAGTTGGGCTGGGTGTGCTCTCTGTTGCGTTGGGCCAGCCTGATCTCCCCTCGCAATCAGCGGGCTCGCTTTCTGCAATTCTTATGCACGCTTGTGAGTAAGCCCATTCGCTGCGGGGCTTACTTCGGAGTAAATATGCAAAAGCAGAGACTAGCCCCCCCCCCCTACAAAGACCTTTCTATGTGCACTTGCGGACGTATAAACTTTGCTCGGAGATATATCCACTGGGTCAACCTGTAATAACAAAGAAGAGAGCTCTGAGTCTCGAAAGCTGACACCCTTGTTGGTCTCTAAGGAGCGCCTGGCCTCGAATCCTGCTGAAATAACAAAGGGAGGATTGCACAATACCGGCTCAGAGCACCTAGAACTGCATCGGCCCCGTTTAGGCAAATCTCTTCTACTCAAGGGAGGCGTTTGGAAACTTGTGGCAACTCTTTTGTTACTGGTCTCACGATCTTAAATAGGAACCATCTGGCAAAGTTATAACAAGATTGATCTGTTAGGCTTGAGTTCCCCCACCCTCCCTTTTGGCAACCCTTAATTACGTTTAGCAAAAAAGTTTTATCAGGATAGCAATCCTGTATCCCTGCACCCCTTTCACTATTCCTTTATTACATTTAAGTCCGAAGATTTTTTTAAGAATATATATATTTTTTTTAATAAAGGCCGTCTGGCTTTATAACCACAAAAAGGCTGTCTGGCTCTAAAACCACAAAAGTCTTTCCTGAAGAAGAGAGCACGTTTGTGTGTGAGAGCGGACTTGTGATTGAACAGTGGAAGGGCCAGATTTGGTGAGCCTGTGTGCGGGAGTTAAACTCTTGAGAGTTACCTCTGGTTTTCCAGTTCTTGCCTGCTGTGTAACCTACAAGCAAGACAGCTAGAAAGTATTGTGGGGGGGGGGGGGAGACTTGGCTACAGCAGTCTCCATCTGCACAAGACCTTGATGTGACTTGTTCCAAAAACAAACATGACCTTTCACATGTGTGCATGAGCTTCTCAAATTACAGGATGAGGCTGGGGCCCATAATCGCTTTTTTGGAAGGTGGAGCAGAATGACTCTTCTTTAACCTCCCCTGTAGTTCTTGACTTGAAAAAAAAAATTGGGATCATGAGAAGCAAATCAAGATACTGCATTTGTGGGATTTCAGATTTGTATCTGTGCTGAACAAAAGGCCCTTCCGCATGTATAACTTCAGCATTAAAAAAAAAATCCGAGTCCACCTATCTCTGTCGTTTTTCCCGACAATTCAGTTTTGCAGGTTCTTCAGGAACTATTTTTAGTATTTTACATTTCTGCAAACTGGAATATGCAGCATGCAAAAAATGCCTGGCTCTCAACTTGTCTTTTAAAAGTACAAATATGAGAAACTTTTACTCAGTTTTTGTGGCTTTTGCTTTATTAAAGGCCTCAGAAAGTTCCAAATCAGTGAACTGCATTCCACAGACTTGTGGAATTGATACTGATAGATATTAAAAATTTCATTTGTAGCCTATGAATGTTTACAGAGAATGAAAACTTCTCATGTTTGATGAGGCTTTACTCCTGGATAAGTATGCATAGGACTGCAGCCTGTCTTCATCGTGTTAACTCCGAAGTATGTCCTGATGGTTAGCAGGAGTCACTTCCTTGAAAACATGTTTAGGATCACACACTGTAATTCAGGGGTACCCAGCGTGGTATCTGTGAGTGGCATGGCACCCACTGGCACCGCACCTGACACCCGCCGAGTGTTTTCAGAAAGTGGGTGGAGCCGGGTGGGGCTCTTGCCCAGCACAGCTTCTGATAGGCTGTTAGAGATCTAATTGGCCATGCAGATTAAAATGATATTCCTTGGCTATTCAGGTAATGTTGCTTTGGTGGCATCTTCCACAAATGTTGATTTTATTCTCTCGCTGTTCTTTCCCAGTGTATTTTTTAAAATTACCCTCTTCTCCCCTGCTCTTGGATTTCCTCTGGGTGACCTCCCATGGCGGCCATTTTGTGGTTGCACCCAGTACCCCGTGTCAGAATTCCAAAGGTGCCCACAGACTCAAAAAGCTTGGGGAACCCTGTTCTAATTTATCAGTAATGCTAATTTATTCCAGTAGTACAGTACTGTAAATCAGAATGCTGACGTGGTACACAGTGTGTGTGTGGGGGGGGGGCGAAATAAGGCTAACTGAAAATGTTAAGAGAAGATCTCTCTCTAGTCAAAAGTAAACATGCACTAATTCACATAGCAAATAAAACTTTCAGGTAAGTCCACTAAAGATTCAACCTTGTTCTTTACTAGACAGGATGCCTATTAAGACATTCAAGAGATATCAGCAGCGCACAGTAGAGAGAGTACTAGTATATGTTGACATTACTTGATCTAAATTTTTTTTTTAAAATTTGGTCTGGTTCCCTGGAGTGTATTTTTTAAAAAAATATATATTTTATTTTATTAAAACAGAGGGGACTACAGAAAAGAAGGGTAAAAGGAAGGGGGGATAAGCAAGGCAAATATAAAGCTACGTGCTACAAGGATTGTTAAAATACAGAGTACAAAAATCATAACCTTTATAGATATTAGAATAATAATTGGAATAATAATTAAGCCTATTTAGTATATATTTTTCCAAATAAACAACACATGCAAAATTCAAACCTATTTCTACTTGTTATTTTAGTAATAAGAAATGTAGACTAGAATAAAAAACTCTTATTTCATTATTGCTCCATCTTAATCTTTCCTTTTCTTAACAATAGCAATTATTAACAATAACAGTGCTTATTACTTAACGTAACTGGTTATCTTAACATTTAAGAATATTAAGATAAAGTACTATTAAAGATTCTGATCTATTTCTACTCCAGTTCCCTGGAGAGTATTGTTTGTTGTCACAGGTGATGACGCAAGGCTGTGCTGTAGAGTTTTAAAAGCATGTATTTACAAAAAACACAGAAGGCTCCAATAATAGTAATAATAAGCATCAAAAGAATTCAGTTCTTAACTTTCTCACTAGCACTTTCATCTAACCCTTTTTCCTATTTTACAATGTGGATATCTGATTCTTCTCTCCCCCCATTTGTTTCAGGCTTTTGATGTGCAGAGGTGCCAGAGTAACGCAGTAGAGTCTGAAATGGAATGTGTGTGTCTTATCTGTGGCAAAACCCTTCAGATGGGTTTATTAGTTAGCTCTGATAATGTCACTCCCTAGAATGTTTTTTCCTGTAAACCACAAACTTTCATGTGTCTAATAAAATGCATGCTAAAGAGCTCTGGTTTTTCTTTTGGCTAAACAAGGAGCAGAAATAATTTACTGCCTTTACTCCAAATAATTCTGCTGCCAGGAGAATGTAAAGGTTAGATGGTCAGATTAGGGCTGTGAGGAGTCTTGGATTCAAATCTCTCATCTGTGAAGCTCACCAGATGCCTTTGACTAGCTCCACACTAACCATCCTCACAAGGTTGTTGTGAAGATTAAAAAAGTGCAGTGAACCTTGTATTCCACCCTGAATTCCTTAGAAGAAGAGTGGGGAAGGTGTAATAACTTATGTATTTTGGATTCTCAAATATTAGGCTATACTCTGAAAATCATTTATGTGCGTGGTTTGGGGATTGCAATGGCCAAAATCAGAAAACTCCCTCAGAAAATGGAGACAGCATGGAAGTCTTTGGGGATTTTATAGAGAACAGCTTTCAAAATAACCTGGTTTTCCAGCCATGTAAAAAAAAAAAAGACAGCAAATGAAAAAGAGCTGGAAAAAATCAGTTGTGTTAACTTATATAAGCGTGGCAACTTTGGCTCAGCACTGAGGAACTCAGTGGTCATGATCAGTCTTATACCAGAGAAGCTTTTCTTCATAAAACTTCTATCTGTCTTTGAAGTTTGCAGCTGTTGGAGTCTTGCGAGGGAGAAGGAAAGGAAGCTTGTGTGCCTAGTATTCTGGAGGGGGCGGGAGAGAAATCTGATCACAGATTAAAAATCCAACCTCCTTCCTGTCTTGAACAGGAGACGCAATCTGTGCTGGAAGGTTTCTTTGTCTAGCTGCTGCACCGCCCTCCCAAGGCTTATTTGAACTGGAGCAACCAGGCAGTTAACTGGGTTTTGGCTTGACAGGCAGTGAACTGGAGAGAGAGAGAGAGACCATGCAACACACTCCCCCTCCCTCCCCCTTCAGAGATCTGGTTTCTCTGGAAGATACTTAATTACTGTGCTCCCATTCCAAAAACAGCTTTTGTTCTTCATAAAACTCTGTTTCAACCCTGCCCTTCCCCTTCAGATGTTTGTTTTGGACTGTACTCTGCCTACAGCGGAGGATAGCCAACGTGAGGCCTGTACAATCTAGTACAGTTCCTAGGATCTTCTCCTTTGACCCCCGCATAGCTCTTCATACCGAGGACTCCACCGCAGTGCAAAGAAAGAAGTCTGACCGGCCATCAACACGCACTCCCCAGTAACAACCAGATCAGACTAGTCTAATAAAGCATTCTCCGTGAAGTTGCCTTGGAAAAATTCTCAAAAACTGCTGTCTGAGAAGAAGCTGTCCAGTAGTGGTTTGAGGCTGCTTCCATCTATGATATCTGCCTGTTATTTTTTTTTAATCCATTTTCCCAACAATTGTCCCCAGCGGGGCTTTTTTTCAGGGGGAACGTGGGGGAACAGAGTTCCGGAACCTCTTGAAAATGGTCACATGGCTGGTGGCCCCGCCCCCTGATCTCCAGACAGAGGGGAGTTTAGATTGCCCTCCGTGCTGCTCAGCTCAAACTCCCCTCTAATCTCTGGAATGTGGAGAGCCCTTGTAATTCTGGAAGAAATCTGGCCCCTGTTGGGAGGCTGGTAATCCTAAAGACTGCCCTCTGTCTTACAGCCTAAGACACACAAAAGAAGTAGGGTGCAGGGGAAAGGTAGATGAAGATAACCAGTTGGATGGAATTTATATCTAGCTTGGGCAGGTTGATCTTCCTTTGGTGGTAGTCCTGCTTGGGTGAAAGTGGTAGAACTATCCGACAGCCTTTATTCTTTATCAGTTACTAGTTTCATAAACTTTCTAGAAACTTCATTATCCTATTCGTTTCCAGGCACAAATTCACAGTGCTTGGTTTCACCTGTCTTTGTGTACTCCCTTCAGTCGGGTGGCAATGCACAACAGGGCCTTTTGGGTGGTGGTGCCAGGACTGTGGAGTACCCTCCTCCAGGAAGTTTGGCCCCTACTGGGCAGCCAAGGCAGTTAAGAAAATCCATTGCATCAGCCCTATGACTTCCCATGCATTTTCATGATCTTGTAGCTGTTTCACTGTGACGGTTTTATTTTTGTAATTTTAACATTGTGCAAGATACCTTGGGGATAAGTTATTGAAAGGTGAGCGATATGTGTTATAAATATCTTTCTTTCAGTGTGTAACATAAGGAAGTGGTTCTTGGAACCCGTAACAGAGGCTGTATTAAGAGTCCTCCTCTTAAGCACACCAGCTTCTCAGTGGTGTGTTTCTGAACAACAACGCAGGCAAAGAGGAATGTGCGGCTGAAGTGCATTATGGGAAGGCTCTGCTAGCCACTTTGGGGATGCAAGGGTTAAAGGGCCCTACAAGAAAGCGGTCAAAGAGCTGCTATTCTCTCCTCTAAGGGGGAGAGTGGGCAGAGCCAAGGCTGCTGGCCCTTAGTCTTTCCTCAGTTCAAAATATGACCTCTGTTAAAATTTAGCTGCCAACCAAGGGCTTCAAAAAAGCAGCCAACATGATATTTTCACAGCGCATAAAGTGCCTCATAGAAGAGGCCTGAGTTCAAATCCCTACTCAGCCATGAATCTTGCTGACATTGTGCTGGGCATACCGTCTAACCTTCCTCACAGGAATGTGTATCACCCTGAACTTCTTGAAGGATGAGAGAATTCAAATGCAAATCCAAAATATTGCTTAGACTCTTGCAAAGGGTTTGTCCGAGTCCTGTGGAAGCTCCGACTGCTTGGTGATTTACCATACTTCTTCACAAACTGTTTGTGTTTCTCCTCAGTTGCCAAATAAACAGGGCAGGGGTATGTTTAAGGAAAACAGTTTTGAAGCCTATTAGGTTTGCAAAAACTGGTTCCACAGTTCTTTGACTTCTGGCTGTAACAGCCTGTGGAAAACTTTTTTCCTGTACATGCACACTTTTCTGGGGTGTTTGTTTCTCTGTGCTGTGGCTGTGAATTTTGTAGAGGCAGCTGGTTGGCCAGCCTTGCAGAGAGACTGTTACACTAGATGCACTTCTGGTCTGATCCAGCAAGAGGATTATCTTACAAACAAGTAATGTGTGGGATGGAGCTCTGTAGGAAGCAACCATGCCCTGCCAAGGAATTTGCACAAAAACAATAGAAATTATCAGTATCAGGTACCCAGATGAACAATGTCTCATGTCTCGCTTCTCGCTGATTAGAATCCACTCTGAACAACCCTTCCCCCCAACAATCCATTTGAATCAAAAGTGCAAAGCTCTTACTTTTACAGCCTGTTGGTATTGACACAGCATGTCCACCCCAGTGCCACCTCCTCTGTTGTCTTTCAGATATCAACCCTAACACCATAGAGCTCAGTGCAAGGGCCAGCCCCTCCCAGGAGATGGGAGATGCTGGGGAGAAGGCTCTGGACAATGATGCCGAAGGGGTCTGGAGCCCTGACATTGAGCAGAGTTTCCAAGAAGCACTAGCTATCTACCCACCTTGCGGGAGACGCAAGATCATTCTTTCGGATGAGGGGAAGATGTACGGTATGTGGGATTCCTTCTGTAGCAGATTGGTACTGCTTTGCCTCCCAGGTGGGGGGGGGTATCATCCTGGAAATGACAGAACAAGCTAAAAATCTGCACGCTTAAATATAAGGAAGAAGCTTTCCAGCGCCTAGAAGATGGAATGGGCAGCTGTTACTTGCACTGTGCAGTAGGAAGGCAGTGCTAAAGGTGTTTGTTCCATAAACTTTATAACATCCTATTTATACACCTGCTTTCAGAGTAACTGAATGCCCGCTCAGAGTGGTTTACAAAGTGTGTTGTTATCCCGCCCCCAACAATCACCCTGTGAGGTGGGTGAGGCTGAGAGAGTTCTGAGAGAGCTGTGACTGACCCTCCTTCAGGTAGAGGAGTGGGGAATCAAACCTGGTTCTCCAGATTAGAGCCCTGCTGCTCTTAACCACTACAGGTCAGTCCCATATGCAGCTTCCATAATTCTGTATTAGACTGGGTTGCACCATGCAGGGGGCTGTGGCTCAGTGGTACAACATCCACTTTATGTACAGAAGCTCCCGAGCTCGATTCTTGTATCTCCAGTTAAAAGGATAAGATGATGTGGAAGACCTCTCTTTGAGACCTTGCAGAGCTGCTGCCAATCAGAGCAGACAATTCTGACCTTCATAGACCAATAAAGCAGCTTCACGTGTTCACATGGAGGCTGTGCTGGAGTTGAGCTTTTTGTCTCCTTTCTAACTTCTGAAGAGCCAATAGCTATTCAGGGCTAGAAGAAGGAACTAGAGCCTCCGATGTAGGTAACTCTGTGGCAAGAAGTCTGTATGCAACTCTGCCCCTGAAGCAGTAAGACTCTTTGCAGGCAACCTGCTAACTGTACGTGATAATTATGTGTACAAATTCAGGGGAAAGGAGGTACCTCTTTCTTCTGTAAAACTCCTCAGTCAACACTGTGCATCTGATCTGGGTAATTTTTTCCTTATGGCATTCATACTCTGTCCTCTCCTCCTAACAAAGGCCTCCAAAGAAGATCACAATTAAAGTTGTGTTTTTTTTAATCAAAATTCAAAACAAGCAGATCTGGCAGCCAGCAATAGCCACCTCTCATGTAACAGACACCCAGTGGCAGCAAAGGCCTGGGGATGAATTGGCACTTTCAAAAAGATTAGAGTAGGCAGGTGGAAAAAATGAATTTGCCCGTGGGTGGTATTCCAGAGTCTAGGAGCAACCACAGAAAGGCCCCTGTGACTGGAAGTCTTACTTCTGCAGCTGGGCTTCAGCAGAGGATCTTGAAGCAGAGGCAGGCAAGCAGTCTTTCAAGTGTCCGTATAACATGGGACAACTGAATTCATGTTCATGGATGGCTAGGGGTAGGCAGACAGGCATTCATTCAGCCCCCTCCTAGTTCTCTGTGTGAAATGTCCTGGCAGTCCAAGAGACCCAGAAGTGTTTGGGAGTATGTCTGTCTGACCATGTGCTGACTTGTTGCAACGTACAAGCGCAGTATGCTTGGCCCTTCAGGACTGAATTTTGCAGGCCTTAGTGGCGCAGCCAGGGGGAATGGGTGGCAGGATTGCCTGGCAATGGTGCTTGGCCTGGGCAGGACGTTCTCTGGATTTCAAGTTCATTTGTCTCTTGTTCAGGTCGCAATGAACTCATTGCCCGCTACATCAAACTGAGGACAGGGAAAACACGGACGAGGAAACAGGTTAGAGAGAAGGGCCAAGTGGGGATTAGGACCTTCCCATTCCTCCCCAGAGACCTTCCTGCTCACTTCTTTTCAATTTCTGCCATAGGTCTCCAGCCACATCCAAGTATTGGCACGGCGGAAAACCCGTGAGATTCAGGCCAAGCTTAAGGTGAGACCCTTCCCCTCTATTCCATAGTACCCCCTCCAATTGCACCTGATTCTTTTCTGCCAAGTATGTCTCTCCCATCCTGCTGAAAGGAGAGAAGCAGTAGATGTGGACCTGTTTCGGCAGAACTCCCATAATGTTTTACAAATACTCAGCGCTCAGCAATGAATGTGAGTGAAGTGTCTTTGTCACAATCCCATAATGCTTTGCCAGAATTTTGTACCTGCCCAGGTTGGGAAAGGGGACTTGTGTTGGTTTAGGATTATGTTCATCCCAGACATTTTTAATTAACTGGATCACCCTTTGTGCTGCTGTGTTAAAGGATGGATTCTGTGGTGTGGTGGTTGTGTGTGATAGATCCCATTATAACAGTGATGAGGGACGGATAAGGCTCAGGAGGTGTGTAGGGGCTGAGTTAAGGTTACCAACCACCAGGTGGGGCCTGGAAATCTCCCAGTATTACAGCTGATCTCCAGACGACATATCAGTTCACTTGGAAGAAAAGGTAGCTTCAGAGAGTGGACTCTGTGGTTTTATATCCTGGTGAGCTATCCCCCCACCTCCCTTAGTGACCCCTGCTCTATGTCCAGAGGAAGGCAAAAAGCCTCTGGGATCCCTGGCCAATTTGGCCTGGTGGAAAATTCCTTCCTGACCCCAAAGTGATAATGGACATTACCCTGGACATATAAGAAAGGGCTACAAGAGCCAAGCACAATGGATTCATATAGGGCAACAGCATGTGCCCTTCACAGTCAAGTCTGTGTCTTCCAGTGTATCCCAGAATCCTCTGTATCATTCCAGAACCAGTTTGCAGAAGTTTCTCAGCAGAGAAATCAGTAGGGCAGGAAGTCTGGCCCTGCTGGCTGCCGGACACCAGATTCCTCTCTTTCCTAGGACCAGGTTGCAAAGGACAAAGCCCTTCAGACGATGGCAGCCATGTCTTCTGCTCAGCTCGTATCTGCCACAGTCCTCCAGGAAAAACTTGGTCTGTCAGAACCCCGCTATCCACCCACCACCACAGTAAGCACATGGAACCATGGGTTGTGAGACAGCAGTGGGGTTAAACTTTATGACTGCTTCCATACCATGCTGTTCCATTAGTTGTGTTTTGGCTTTCCCCCAAAGAACCCTGATAATTGTTGTTTCGTGAGGTGCTAAGAATCTTCTGTTGATGATCACCACAGAACTACGGTTCCCAGGAGAGGGGGAATGACTTAAATCAGTTTATGTAGCCTAGACAAGTGCCCGGCTCTTCTAAATTTTCCTTCTGAATTTACTGCAGTCAACAGAGTTCTTCCAGTTCTGGACGGGGGATGCAAACCAGTCTCGAACTACTCCAGAGTAAGTGTCTGCGGCTTTCAGTGCTAGAGAGAGATTTTATCTGTTTTTTTTATGCGAGCAGCATAATGGGGACAGATAAGGACGTTAAAATAGCCCAGGAACAAGCCAAGTGGCTCGTTTGGTTTGGAACCGGGCTGGGGCAGCGATAATAATGGATGAAGTTATCTGTTGCATCTTCTCATGTTGCTGCAAACCACATCCAACCAAAGGGCCTTTACAGAGCTGCCACCACTGTTGGGGCTCAGTTCGGCTTACTTCTGGCCACCAACAGCCCTCCAGGACACTAGGCCAGAGGGGACTTTCCCAGTAATTTAAAAGGCCAATCTGCCCTTGAGCCGCAGCCCCCACGGTTGAATGATATGTTCACCAGGGTTCAGCTGTATGTTGATACAGTTTCGTCCTCACTCCACAGTGTGAAGCCCATTCTCCAGGCGCCGTACACCATTCCACCGATCACAGCGCCCCCTGCTGCGCCAGGTAAGAGACCATTTTCATTTTCTTCTCCTAGCTCTCTTCCCCTCCCCACCAGTAAGAGGGAGTGTGCCAGACAGCCTTCAGCAAGCTTTTCTTGTGCATGACAGGTTATCACACACCCACAGGGAGACTCTCCCGTCTCCCCAGTACAAGTTCTTGGCAGGGAAGCCACATTGGTACAGAGACACTTCGATTGGTGGAATTCACAGCCTTTGTGGAGCGGCAGGGTGAACAGGATCCGGTGAGAGACACATGCCTAGTCCCCCACCCAGTGTGTAAGGGTAAACTTTTCTGGAAACTTTTATGGAAAATTGGGAGTCATCTTGGTGTAGTGATTATCTGGCTTGGCCAGAGAGAAGTTGACTGGATGGTCTTGGGCCAATCACCACCTCTAGTGGGCCCACACCACAAGGCTGTTGGAAAAAGAATTGGTACCCCCGTCCACATTACCCAAAATTTCTTGGATGAAGGGCAGTATCTACTGTGATAAAGGGGATGGAGGGAGAAATATGACGAACCAGATGCAGAGAATGAAAAATTGAAGGTTAAGATGCCAGAAAGCTGACAGCCATCTTTAGTTTTGCTTTGAGGAGCTGGTGTGGTATGAAAAGAGCAAGAGGTCAGCATGTCTTCCGGTCCAGCCTGGTGATAAACTTGCCAAGTGACTTTTACATCAACTGCTAACATTCAGGGCCTAAATACGTTTCAAAGTCTCGATCTGCGATGAGGGCTTTCCAACAGACATGCATTGGGAGTTTCCCAGTGTGACCTTGGTTCTTGGGCATGCAAAGGCCTAATTCAGATCAGCATCTCAGTGTGCGTGGAGAGGGGGCTTATACCCCCCCCTCAGTTTTCCTGACTTGAAACTGTCCAAGGGCACTATTATTTACCTCACAGGAGAAATCTATATGTACCCTATCAGTACACATGGAGCCTCTCCTGGGGCAAATGACACTCCCATGGGGGCCATTTTATGTTGTGAAAACATTGGGAGAAGGTTGGGGACCCCTGCCTAATAATAATATGGGAGAATTACACGGATCTACCTTGCAGCATTGTTGGATGAAATGTTGACAACATACACAAAATGCCCTTTAAGTGCAACAAGTGTGGTCTAAATACTAAATATTTTTGAGAGGTCTAACAGCCAGGCAGTCATTGCCAACTTGCATAGTGTGTCTAGAGAAAGCTTCGCTATTGCAATGGATGGATTAGCTAAGCAGCTATGTGGGTATCTGCTAGTTCTGTCTCTGACAGTGTCCCTTTGCTCTCCACAATGTAAGCAGCAGCACCGTTTTGTGCACATCGACCCAGCCCCTACCACTGACCCACCCCTGGAGATGGTGGATGTACGGCAGATCTATGACAAGTTCCCTGAGCGAGGAGGTGGGCTGCGAGACTTGTACGACCAAGGGCCTCCCCATGCCTTCTTCTTGGTCAAGTTCTGGGTGAGATCTCTTTCCCTCTGCTCTCCTGAATCCTTAACTAAAAAGGAGGCCTAGCCAAGAAGCTGGTAATGCAGCACGGACACTTCCCAGTATCACCCACCCAGCCTACTAGGTTCAGTGGATTAATTGGGGAGGAACTGAGCAGGTAAACATGGAACAGATTTCAAGATGTTCCAGCTTACATGGAAGGGCTTGACCTGCCCCAGTATTTATTGAGTGGTGGGAGGCACCTAAAAAAGAAACCAACACTGCAATCCTATGCAGTGTTACTTCATTCAGAGCCCACTGAAATCAACAGAGTTAGACTGGAACAACTGTACATAGGATTACAGTGGGCCACCATTGCTTCTTGAGGTAGTGGTGGCTCAGTTCTGAGGGCTGTCAGGGAAGCTCCCCCAGCTGCTGCCTGCCATGCCAGCATCCCTGCTGCCTTCCCGGGCGGTATGTCCCCCTGTGTTGGCTTCAGGGGGTGGATGAACCCTCCCGGGATTCTTGGGTGGCGGTTATCCAGGGAGGGGGCCACCCATCACCTCTCGGCTGACCATGGCTTTGTCCAGACCATGCAACAGTGCCAGCCCTGGACAACATGTATCCAGATATCCCAGTTGGATTTATCACTTTTGGATAAATAAAAAGGATATTGCTCTTGGACAAGAGTTCAAATCCCTTCTGATCTGTGGATGTTTTCTCCACACTTCGTTTCGTCCCACTGTATAATGTAATGTAGCACAGTTTTTAACAAGAAGACCTATTTATTAGGTTTTGTACTGCCTAGCTGAAAGCCGTTCTAGTTATGCATAAAAACCCAAGAGTTCTACATAAAACCAAAGATGTAAATTTTAAAATGTGTACTGTTTTGGAAACATGGCATCCAGGGTATAAAAATCCTTTTTAGAAATGATATCTTTTTAGGAATGACTTTAGTCAATCTAAAAAAATAATAAATGTTAATTTCAGCATCAGAACTTAAGAATGGCCTTGTTGGACCAAGCATTACATCCAACCAGCAGTGGCGCCAGGGTTTTCAGCGCTCACGGTCAGCTGGCAGGCTGGGCGCCCCCCCCCACACACACATCAGCCTGCGTGATGACGTCATCGCGGGCACACGCGTGCCACCAGCCCGATTGCTATGGCAGGCGGCTGGGACAGCGCGCGGGTGGCCTCCGAGCTCTCCCGCTCGGTTGCCCTGCACCGCTGCAGATGCCTGCCTGTGGCTGCTGAGCCCGGCCGGGGGCATGTGCTGGCGGTGGCGGCGGCGCAGGGTGGGAGGGCTAGGAGGCTGCAGCTCTGTGGTGCGCACTCCTGCCCCCCCCCATGCCTCCTCCGGCATCCCGCACCCTGAGGCCACCGCCTACCTGGTCTCAATGGGCGTACCGGCCCTGCATCCAACACTCAGACAGCATCTTGCTAGATGCACTTGATAGCCATTCCCTCTCCCATGTTGCTTGCCTCCAGCATCTGATACTCAGAAACTGCCCCGCAATATGGAGGTTCTACATAGCTATCTTAACAATGGACTAATAAAACACCTGAGATGTAAGAAGTGCTGTTTTACACATCAGCTATGAAAACAACCTTTTCTCTTTCATTCTCCCATGCCATAGGCTGATCTGAGCTTTCCCCTCCCCGAAGAAGAACCTGGGGGCACAGGAGGGGCCTTCTATGGGGTGAGCAGTCGATACGAGGGCCCACGGGCTCTGACTCTGAGTTGCACTTCCAAGGTCTGCTCCTTTGGCAAACAAGTGGTGGAAAAACTGGAGGTGGGTGCGGGGGGGCACTGTTGGAGGGTGTGAGGGAACAGAGGGGTTGCGGGATCAAAAGGACGAGAGGTTTACCATTAAGAGATGTGTTACAATAACCCTATAAAACATAGCCATGTGAAGCCAAGCTTGTCTGTAAAGAAGACGAGCAAGAGAGAGCTGGAAGGAATGGCAGATAAGAATCCAGCCAAGCTGGAATTGCTGGCCACCTTTCTCTTCCCATCGTTTCTCAGGTTTGCAGCTGATTTCCCTTCACAAGGGAGAAGGGCAGCAGGGAACATTAGCTACAAAGCTGAGAAAAACCATAAGAAAGCGGGGAGGCAGCTGCTTTGGCTTTCCTGTACGTTTCCCCTCCCGCTTTCTCTACTGGTCTTAAGAGGACCGTTAGGATTCTCAGCTGTTAAAGCTTGGTTGTGTGTTTTGATACATAGTTCTGGCGGCAAGTCAGCTGTGCTGTGTGGCCAGGCTGTCAGTTTGAAGCTGGAGAGATATTTATGGCTACGGATTTGGGGAAATAAGAGCTTTCTCTAAACCAGGGTTTAGTGCCGGAGCTCAAGACAAAGGAACCATCCGTACTCAAGAGCTTGACATCTCTCGTCTTTGGCAGGGAAGACTTTCTAGATTAAAGTTCAGGAGTTCTAGTCAGGCTTGAGCCCTGGTACGCTATTCAGAAATTTAGATTTGCAGAAGAGATAGCCGAGAGCTAATATAAAGGAGACTTACAGATCTTTAGCAGTGCAGAGATTTGGGAGTAATAGAGATGGGAACTTTGGGATTAAGGTTGTAGATATATTTTAAATGCTAGAGAGGCTTGGAGTGGGGGCCATGGGATCTGGGGGAATCAAGAACCTTCTGTGTTTGTGAAAGATTTTGGCCAGTTCTCCTACCTGGGCATATTTGTGGGTTCAGGCTATTTATACACCCTCACTAAATATATTTACCTAGAATTAGAAAATGAATCCCATTGATGTTGAGTAGAGCTTACATGCTGGTAAGTTTGTGTAGAATAGCAGCTTTGTTCTTTGAGAAATGATCCCTGTGTTGGAGGAGGGAGGGGTGTTTGAGAGATTACGGGTTCTCGCGGCTCTGCTCAGTTCGCCACTAACCATTCCTTTTCACCTACCCTGTCTGCTTAGACAGCCGAGCCACCCCACTGGGAAGATGGACGCTTTGTTTTTAGCCTGCCGCGCTCTCCACTCTGCGAGTACCTCATTAATTTTATCCGCAAACTGCGAACACTGCCAGAAAAACCGATGATGGATAGTGTGCTTGAAAACTTCACCATCCTGCAGGTATCTGGGGGCGAAATGAGGAGACACTTGGTGGGGAAGAGGTAGGCAGCCAGAACAGAGATTCTCGCCAAAACCAGAGTTTTGTGTAAACAGAACCTGCCCTCAAGTGAACTGATACAGAAAGTGTATCTTTCTCTCAAAACTCCACAGTTCAGAGGAGGATGAGAACATTACTGCATTCCTCCTTCCTCTGTGCTTGCGTGTAGAACGATAGGACGGCCTTCTACCAGCAACCACTACAGGCAGACAGGACTGGAGAGGCTTGCTGGGCTTACAACAAACATAAAATAAACTGTAATTCATTAATCACAACAAACCAACTGAAAGATGTTCTTGTGACCACAACGGAATATAAACAAGACCAACGAAGGTGGATCCTGGGTAGTTATGTTAAGTAGTGTCAAGAAAAAGTACAAATAGCCCAGAGCATAGCAAATCTTTAAATCTATAGGCATGAAAGCAAATTTGTAGGTAGTAGAATTTTAAGAGATGTTTTACAAAATTGCGTTGTGCCTTGCTCCCGTAGTCATCATGTTTTTAAGTGTCAAAGAAATCAAAATCAGCAAACTTAAAGTTAAAGTTCTGTACAAACTACACTACCTGTTGAGGCACTAAGCTTTCTGGATGAAGAGTTATTTTTAAACAGGGAAGCATTAAAAAGATGACGTGAAGTATTATAGTCCGTTCTACCATCTTAGCGCTCAAGCGCTGTTTATGCTGCAGATGTAGACCAGACTTGCAATATTGGCTGCTGCTGCTCCTTCTTTGGAGCACAAGCGTGAGGCACGATGAGCCAGGCCTGGAATCCTGGCTGGCCTTGTCTTCAGCGCCGGCTGCCAGAAACAAATCTACTCCCTTTCCCAGTATTCCAAAACAAGCCATTAAAATACTTGTATCCCCCAGCTTGTATACTAGGCCAAGAGGGAAACTTGGAAGAGGCAAGAAGGGAAAGGAAATTTGGGTGGATGCCCCGTAGCTAAATATGGTTTTAGCTGCGAAATTAATGAGGGTGGGAGAAAACAAGTTCCCTATAGATATCATTGGGGTTGTGGCAAACTCCTTGTAGAAGGGGTAGCTCTAGGAGGCTGTCCTGTGTCCCCACGGTCAAACCTCTGCATAAATCTTTCCCCCTCCCTACAGGTTTTGCGGGATCAAGAAACTCAGGAGTTGCTGTTGTGTGTGGCCTTTGTGTTTGAAGTCTCTGCCAGCGAGCGGGGGGCACAGCACCACATCTATCGACTGGGCCGGGACTGATGGACAGTTTTACCTCAGTGTTGCTATAACCTGAAATGGGCCAGCCTCCTCTTTATACACCTGCTAGGCCGATAGCCTGTCTGAACTGCTGAGCCTTCTGGGAGGGCCTGTTTCTATCCCATGGCGACCCATGGGTACCTGCAGCAACTGATCCAGTCAACAGACATCCCTCTCTCTCTGGCAGTAACAGGGCTGTAGGCCCTACCTTCAGCGGTCACTACTGTTCAGTGGATACACTCTTGACCATGGGGACAGCTTTGTACTCTGGAAATCTTGGGCTTGCCTATGAAGGGGGTATGCTTTTGGTTAATCCCTGGCATGCAGGATAGAACAGCAGATAACCTACATGTACCTCCCCCTCCCCTTCTGCTTTACACTCCATGAAAAGACACAGGATTTTGTAATACTGTTTTATTAAATGGGCAGAGATTGAGGCCTTCCACTAGTTCTCACAAACAACAGAGAAGTAAAACTTTCTGGGCTGTACCACATCAGGTTGCAGGTGTGGAGGGTTCTCTCTTTTTTAAAGAATGAAAATAAGTAAACAGTCATTACTGTTTTTGCACTTCTGCTGTAAGAAAACAGACTCTCACTCTACCCTTACAGTGAAACATAAGGAATTTTTACTTGGATAATAAATACGCCACTTGACACTATCAGCTTTTGTCTATTTTCATTCTTCTGTGATCGGTGCAAATCTCCTGTTTCCTTCTTTCTACTTTAAAAAAAAATCCTGCAGAGAGAACTTAAAAACACAGAGCTGGAAGGGATCCCAAGGTTGATCAAGTCCAACCTCCTGCTCCATGCAGGAAGTTCACAGCTCTGTCCCCTGTTCATCTCCCCCAGTGACCCCGGCAAAAAAACTTCCAGGATCCTTGGCCAATCTGACCTGGAGGAAAAGTCTTTCCTGACACTAAAGTAGCGATCAAGGGCCACGAGAGCCGAGCACCAGCTCATCCCTTCATGCCCTGCCTCTCCTGATCTCGATCTGTGTACTTCTTGTCTTTTCTCAGTCTCCTAATCAGTTTTAGGTCTGCTTGTTTTCTCTGTATAAAGAACTTTATGCCAGCACTAGATCCCTCCACATGTAGTGTGAAGTGGTACAGCCCAGCTGCATGCCCCATCCTCACTGCCTGTGAAGACCTTTCCGAACTATATTGCCTCACAGGAGACTCTGGCCTGATTGAAACATGACACTGATGGGGTAAAAGTGTTTAGCCGTGGGACTGTCCACTCCCCCTGCCCCTCACTGAAAGTAAGCTGCTAACTGGGCAATGCAGCGAATGCATCTGTAATTCAAGTATCAGCACAACACCCACCCATGCTCTCGTTGATGTGCTACCCGTGCAGGTCTCACAGGTAAGTCCTTTTGCCTCGGCAGTCTCATGATTTAAAGCAGGCCGAAAAGGGGGCAAGGGATCACCCAAAGCTCAAGGCAGAAGGTACAGGTTGTTTTTAAAATGGAATATGTACAAGATCAGCCAGCATTCATGTCCTCTTCGAACTCTCAAAACTCACAAAGCTGCTCCTGTCTTCCATCATAGTGGCAAAGAAAAAAATGTGATCTTGCATAAAGTTTTATTTTGACATAATGTGGTTGGTGGACTGTCTTCATAGCATGCCACAGCAAAAGTAGATAAATGCCCCTCCCCCAGTCTTGGTCACTGGAACAGAAAGATGATCTTTCTGCTGTAGGGTTGCAAATCACATTACAGTATTGGCAATTTGGGATAGCACTGGGTTTGGGGTTCAGACCAGCAGCAGCATCCACCAAATTCAGCATCTTGTTGCCCTGGAGGACTAAAAAAAACTAGGGCAAAGAGGTGAAGGCCTTTCCTCAATGTTTTCTAGCACTAGAAAAGAGCAAGAGTCTAGTAGCACCTATAAGACTTAACATGATTTGTGGTAGGGTATGAGCTTTTGTGAGTTGTAGCTCACTTCAGATAGCTAGAATGTGAGTCTACCTGTCCTTATATCTTGGTGAGTAGAGTGACTTCAGATGCTGAATGACAATAGCAGGTGTGATTGAATGGGGGTGGGGTATGCAGAGGGGTGGTGGGGGTGGAGAAATCAGCATTGGTAATGAAACAGGAAGCCTAGATCTCAATTCAGTCCAGGTGGATGTATTGTCTTGAGCGTCATTATCAGTTGCAATTCAGCAGTCTTTCTAGCGCTGTAATTCAGAGATATATGGCCTCAGGCCACAGAGTTCCTATTAAGTCACTGATGATCCTATTCTGTGAATCAGCCCACTCCCCCTTTAAAGGGATCTGTCCTCAGGCAATGAATTCTACAATTTGAACTTGAAAAGAATCAAATGGAGTTACACAGAAATCAAAAGCGGCAATATGTCTGATAAAGTAAGAGAAGGCGAGATAGTTTCTACTTTTGAAAGCGATCCAAGCCAAGAGGCTGGAAATCACAATAGAGTTCCCCTTTTCAAGGACTGATTTGGCCAAGTTAGCAGTTGCAAGCAGCCCATAGTGCATTCAACAGAGGGTTGCCAGTCCCCCACTGGGGTCAGGGGATACCCCACTCCCACCCTCTGCCCCCGCTTACCTGGCCAGTGGGGGAACGCACCTCCCAGGGGGTGCTCCTGTATGCCGCAGTAGGTCGTTTTTGGCCTGAAACAGGTCACTGTGGAGCACTCCAGGGCTCATTGTGCTGCCCTGGCAATTCAAACTGAATTGGGCCTATTCCGCTCACTGCAGAGAGCGGGAGCACTCCCAAGGGTGGCACATGGCCTGCATGATGATGTCACCTCCCAGAAGTGACATCATCAAGCAGGCTGGGAGCATGCGCACGAAGGCACCAATAAGGCAAGTGCCAGATGGCCCACCTCCCACCTGATGATAAGGGGACCTGGCAACCCTAAAATTTCACCCAGAAGGGTCTTTTATTGCTGAAAATGACCAATCAGAATTAGGCGTGAAGCTCTCCATACTTTCATAGATGTCCTCCCGTGGCTACCACTTGCTGGCTCTACTGACCCAACTACAAAGCATCAACAATGGTAGATGTAATTTTTTTTTATTTACAAATGAAGACTACATTACACAAAGAAAATCCAATACTGCTAAAAAAACAAACCCACTGCAGAGAAGGGTGAAATTATACATATTCTCTTCCACCCTCTACCCTTTCAAAACTTGCATGCTCCCTTCACAATTCCACCATCTCAGGCATTCAGGATTATATGCATTTCATACATGCACGTGTAAAAGTTAGGCATGGGTGTTCCCATCTGCCACTGTGTGAATGTTAGGCATGAAACACACGGGGTCAAAAGCATGTCAGACAATTCACCCTAGCTTGGAGGGGACCAATAGTATGCCATATAGTTGCTAAAGGTAAGGTATGGGAATACATGGCTCCCTCAAAGTCTGGGAATGCACAACTGTGCACGCAGCCAGCAGAAGCAAAAGTTTCCCCCTTTTATTTTCCAAGCCGCAGGCAGTGAGAACATGGCTGCTGATCTGTTCCTGCAGCTGAAATAGAGGGAGAAACCTTTGCTTGCGCTGGAGCTGACTGTATGCCTTGAGCTCCTGCACATGCAAGGAGCTGTGAGAACAGAACACACACACACATGGTTAGAAGCTTAGGCAAGGGGCTGTGATGGAACAAAACAGAATGGAATTTTTTTTTGAGGTAACTCCAGTCAATAACAATTAGGGAAACGGTGGGAGAATTTAGGGTCAAAAATCCCTTAGAATTAGGAAGGTTTAGAGAGGGCTGTAGGGAAGAAGAGAACAAAATGGAGGCTCGGGCACGAGAACCATTTCCTTCAGATGCTAGTCAAGTCAGGACGAGGATAGCACTTCAGGATGTTATGCAGCGGCATTGTTTAGAAGAGGTTCTCGCAACATACAGGCTCCAGGTTGGAACACATCGCAAGGCTCTTCGGGTACACCCCCTCCACCCTTTAGAGTATTGTACTGAAACCCAAGTACCAAATAGGGGACCCAATGTTCCCGGCCTGTTTTCCCAATCACAAGTAAGGCTCGCCAGCGAGGTAGTCAGCATCCTTCGTGGTTTATTACTATTTACCTCTTGCTGGAATATCATCTAAGTTTTTAAAATCAGATTTATCTGGATACCAAAACGATCTTCAGAAAGGAAGGACACAAACTCTAGATCCAAAGGAGTGGGGGAGGTCAATTTTCTCAGTGCATTGTTGAGTGAAAAGACCGCAAGAGTTAGCAAATGACACCAACTTACCCAAACATTTTAAATACTGGTGCGCTTATACTGCTTTGAGACATCCCGTTCCAAGGCTTCTCAGTTTCTATTTGGTAAACCATCGGGTACCGGCAGCAGTACCTCGCTATAAAACAGTTTTCTTCACACTGAAGCGGGCGCTGGCTCAGGTGAATGTTCAAATGTAAAATAGTATGACGGTACAGTGGACTGATTGGACTTCGGAGATAGTCTGTACATTTTGGACCAGCAAAGGGAATATAGCGTACGCCATTTCTCGTCAGGGCCGCCGTTCTTGAAGGTTTCATTTAATTTACTAAGATAAGGTTAGAATAAACCTATCTTGTACCAGGTGAAAATAAAACTAGGTAAAGAAACCTATTCAAAGTACCTTGCAGCCCTACCACCCACTGCTTTAAACCCCTGCAGTGGAATGTGTGAATTGAAAGGAGTGGATTTTAAGGCAGTCCTTTAAAATGAGGAATCTGGGAAACGGAGATCCGTCTCCTGGGAACAGTGAGTGAGCAACTTCCAAGACAGATTTCTTTCCTAGGAATAGCGAGCGAGCTTGTCATAGTTGGGCCCGATGGTCTTACACAGAAACATCGATAGCGTCATTAGGAAGAGCTGTGGGGAAAAGAGAGAGCTTGTTAAGGAGGGGTTTTAGGGCCATCTTTGAATGGCTTCCGTCATCAGTGAGGCCACCCACAAGCAACATAATCCATGTGATCCAAAAGGCGAATCTCACTGGGTACAGGTATCACAGTCGTCATGTTCTATGGATTTTTTTTACGTCACAGAGGAAAAAATCCATTTCTTTCTTCCCTCAGCCTTCTTCCACAATTTTACTTTTTAACAAACCAAATTCTGTGTAAATCTAAAGATGAAAATCTTCAGCACCCATGGGAAACATTCTGGTCAAACCCTCTTTTTTCAAAGAGTAGCCCCAATAAGTAAACAGTGATTATCACTTCCTTTTTTCAGACGGGGAAACTGAGGCTGGGAGAGAGAGAGTGTGGCACAGTAGTTTGACAGAGGTGCCACATCATGAATCCACGGCTTCTGGATCAAGCACTGGCCAGATGACTGTATGATGAGTCTTTCCCCAGCAAAAAACCCAACTCTGACTCCATTTCCCCTTCACAGCTTGCACTTCAACTTAAGGCACGTCAGTCACTGAAGGGGGTGGTTGATATGAGCGCTCATGCCTCCTAGTCCACCCCATGTAGCTTTGCAGCCCAGAATATTCTTTGCCCAGGCCTGTTTGTACTTCAGCTGTGGAAGCAGCAAGATCTACATAATGCAAGATTTGCCTGAACCTTATTCTTGCTGCAATGATTCAGAAGGGCGTGTCAGCCCACCTGCGGGCACCACCTTGTGCATGCCCAGTCCTGGCTGCTACCATTTCTTTTTATGTTCTGCTCCGTGCACAGTGTCATAAGGAAAGATGGCAGACAGGTCAGGGCTGCCAGCAGCTACCAGAAGAGGCTAAGAAAGGTGCCGTGTCATTGCTGATGGGAAGGGAAATGAGCAGGCATTTCGAAGGCCGGGTGCAGAGACTCGGAAGGAACAACTTGGCTTGCAGGCCAGGCACAGGGTATCAAACGAATTTTTGGGCACTCCATTTTCTCCTGCTCTGGGAGGCAAAATAAGTTCCAAGAGCTCGTAGACAATAGTGGAAGTTAGTGAGGTATATGGAACAAATCCATCCACCACCCATTTATGATGCGGGGCAGGAGGGGAGGTATAGAGGAAGGAAAGCAGAATTTCATTTCGGGGGGGGGGAGGTTCTGTTCACTCTATTTAAGGGCAGTATTATTGCAAAACAGGCATGGTCATGATGCTCAAGAGTTAACTTGCATCTGACCCTAAGCCCCAGATGTACGTGGGCAGGGAGTAACTATTCAGTAGATGCAAGAGGGATGCATTCTAATAACATTTGATTTATATACCACCCTTCAGGATGACTTAACATCCACTCAGAGCTGTTTACAATTATTATCCCCACAACAACAAACTCCCTGTGAGGTGGGTGGGGCTGAGAGATCTCTGAGACAGCTGTGACTGACCCAAGGTCACCCAGCTGGCTTCAAGCGGATGAGTGGGGAATCAAACCCAGTCCTCCAGATTAGAGTCCCGCGCTCTTAATCACTACACCTAACTGGCTCTAGGTATGTTCAGAGGTGTTTAGCCTGAGCTTTACTTGCTCCAGCCCTGAGCTCTGGAATTCAGAAGAAGTAGTGTACCTGACTGTTCCTTTAAGTCCTTCAGATGATAATGATAGCAAGCAGGGCTCATTTTGAGGGGGAACGCACAGGAACGCAGTTCCAGCAGTTCCCCAAAGAGGTCACATGTCAGGTGGCCCCACCCACCTGACTCTCAGCCATTTTGGGCCCGTTTCAGCCTGGATTGGGGCTGAAATGGCCCGGATCGGGCCTCTGACGGGTGGTGGATCATTCTCCCACTCAGCAGCGGCCCAATCCTGACCATTTTGTGCCCCTTTTCAGCCATTTTCAGCCCCTTTTTGCTATTTTGGGCCCAATTTCAGCCCTGAATGGCCAAGATTGGGTCCAAAACATTCAGGATAGGTGATGTCAAGGGGTGTGGCATATGCAAATCAGTTATGCTAATGACACACTTCTGGTGAAGTCAAGGGGCATGCTAATGAGGTATGCTAATAAGTTCCTCCAGCTCTTTTTCTATGAAATGACCGGATAGCAAGGGAAAATTAGGAAATAAAGGGTATGAACAGCATGGTACACAGTTCAGGGAAGGACATTCTCAATAGCAGTTCTTGAATGAAGACCTCTCCCCTCTCCCACCCCCCCACCCCGCACCCATGCTTATTCCGCCAATAAAAGAACCTCACTGTGAACTCCCTGTGGACTTTCAAATGTTTAAAATGCCCTTTATTGCTGTCTGCTGTGCATCTCTCTCTTTCTCTCTCTAGTTCTCCCAGCCGGTTGATCAAATCACTGCAACACACTGCTGCCCAATCCAGGGCCAGGTCAGATCCTGGGTCCAGGAGGCTTGTACACTTCCTCTCCTAGCCTTTTGAGGGTGTCAGAGCTCTCTTCGCCAAGCACAACAGAGGCTAGGTACATGCCATTCATCTGCAGGAAGGAAGTGGGGTAATCGGGAGGAAGGAGGCGCTGATTTAGGTTAAGTTCGTAGCCACTAAACCCCCAATAGACCCTGGAGAAAAACTCTCTCAACACGCAAACAACTGTCTGAAATTAGTTACCTTGCCAGTACTCCAGGTAAAAGTCCCTGTGCCACAGGAAGCAATGGGTTAAAACAGACGGAGGAGAAAGTTACTATGCAGAGAGGCCTGGCAGGGGTTGGAGACAAACATGCATGCGCTGGCTCTGAAGTGTGTCACTTTGAGGAGCCGACCACACCAACCATCCCAGAAACAATAGCCATGCACAAAGAGACATGTCTGAAAATGTGTCTGTGTGTGTGGGGGGGGGGAATCCACCGAACAAGCAGGACAGACAATGCACAAAGCATGCAAATGCTCAACAGCTGGCTTTGGCCCAGCAAGTCCAGGGAAGCTGGATGTCCTGATGGGATGATTCATACTAAACCCTTTTTTGGGCATGTTCAGTTCACTAGATAAAAGGGCTCAAACAGCCAAAAGAAGCAGCTGCCGCTGGCTGGAAGCAACAGTGGAGAGCACAGGGAGGATGGCAGGGAAAGTTTTTATCTCCCAGCTCAGGAAACATTTAGCCGAAAAGAGAAAGAACGTTAACCGTGGAGGTAAGAGGCAAGGAGCAGGGCAGAAGACATGCTGAAAGTCCCAGGTTCATGACCTGGCATCTCCCGTGCAAGGATCTTGGGGGTTGGGAAAGTCTCTTCCTGAGACCGTGGACAGCCCTGTGGACAAGCCGGAGTAAAACAGCCACACTAGGCTAGTGGGGGAGGGTCTGACGCCGATGGCAGCTGCTGCTTATGTTCAATCTTCTCTGTTTTGTACCCATGTTAGGAAACATTGCCACTTAGGCCTTCCAGATGATTGACTCCAATAGGTTAATCTCAATGGAGCAAGGAACATGGCTGTTTTGTGTGTGCTCAGACAATTTTTATTTTAGTTAGGAAAAAAGCCACCCCAATTTCCCCCCAGCCCACCCCCCCCAAATCTCATAGGGGTTTCATCTGTGGCCCAAGAACATTCACAAAATCTGCACTAGGAAGCACAGACCTTGCCAGCTATCCACCTTGTAAATACACAAATACTGCACAAGGACCTGGAGATCATTGCTGGTTTTCTGGCCCATGCACATGACAAAGTTGGTGGACTTCCCATACATATACAGACTACACAATGGCCGTATATGCACAGTCCATACAAAATGTACCATAGGTATGAAAGCATGCCTAAACACATCCATGCACATCTAGTCACACTCCCATGTGCCACCTGCTGGGGAAGTAGAGAATCTCCTGGGAGCCACCACTATGCCAGTCCCTGTACTCCAGAACGCTGATCAGCATCCTGCACAAGAGCTGCAGGAACTACAAGAAAGGTACAAGCAAGGAGGAGAAACGCACACACACTCTCTCTCACACACTCTCACTAGAGCAGGGATCCTGCTGACACTTTTCCAGGTTCCCACCAAGTGTTTTTTCAAAGTGGCAAGGCCAGGTGGGGGGTTTGCCTAGCAGGGTTTTTGACCAGCCACTGGAGATCTTTTTGGCTGCACAGATTTTTTAAAGTTGGTTCAGCAGCAGCTGCCACCATGGCATAAGTATATATACTGTGTGACTGAAGGTCAGCTGTGTGTATGCAAGAAAAAAATTAAACAATATATATTCATTTTTAAATGCACTATTAAGCAGAACTTCTGCCCAACACGTGGAAGAGTTACTGTCAGTGTTATGTACAATGTGACTCCTTGACATTTTGTGATTGGTTCCACCTCCCACGGCAGCCGTTTTGTGGTTGCGCCCACCACCCTGGGTCAGTATTCCGAAGGTACTTGACAACTTCAGCAAATGCAGGGACCCTTGCTCTAGAGGCAGCCAGCAGTGGCTAGCAGCTAAGGCTGGAATTGTTCTACAACTACCACTTGCAGTTCTTCCTCAGTGACCCCCTCTAGTGGCACATTTCTCAAGGTGTAGCACTGACTCATTTCCCCGCTCTGCTTGCAACACCATCAGATGGCAACTGTTGGGAATGCAGCCACAAATAACTTCTCCTTTCCCTTCGAATGTTTTTTTGGAAGAAACCAGTGATGGGAAAACTCTAAAGTCACAAACCATCACAGTCTTTATTAAGCAATACTGGAATAAAATCTTAACTGATTTTCCATTTTTACTTTCAGGACAAAGTATATGGCTAATAGCCGCTTTCCATTTTTACTGGAAGTTCAGGCCGTGGGGTCCCTCTAGTCTTTTCCTGTCTTTACAGGGCCAACATTCCTGGCCACTGTCAGCATATCCTTAGGGGGGAGCAACTGCTGGAGCTCAGGGCTTTTGGCAGGGCCTACCGGCACCGCACTCACTCGTGAGTGCTTTACCACACACACTCTTGGCTGCACATGTTGCCCAAGGCCACTGAAAATGGTGTGTAGGTGGTACATAGTGGCAGCACACCCAGCCCCACTCACTACCTAGTACCACTGGAGAAAAGGCATGCATGTGGTGACTAGGGTTGCTAGTCCCCCGCTGGGGGCTGGGGATCCCCTGATCCCACTCCCCACTCCCACTTACCTGGCCAACAGGAGGAACATGCCTCTCGGGGCATGCTCCAGGGCAGCACAGTGCGCTTCTGCACACTGCACCAGCCCCCCTGCACTCCATGGGAGCACTCCCATGGCAGCATGTGGCCTGTGCGATGACATCACTTCCCGGAAGTGACGTCATCACACAGGCTGGGAGTGCACACACGTGGAGCCAAAAGGTAGGTGCCGGGACTCCAACCTCCCGCCCAGGAGGTTGGGGGACCTCGCAATCCTAGTGGAGATTGTGAGTAGCTAAGATTATAGGGAGTAAGCAGGCAGGGGGCATGCAGGTGGGTGGGCAAAAAAGGCATGAGTGGAGAGGCTTGGTGGTGGCCAAGGGAGCACTCTGGGCACACTGAGCCCAAGCCCTCCCCCTCCAAAATCCTGGAACTGACCTGCCATCTCTACAAGACTTAGTAGGTCCACCAGTCTTGCCTGCCAGTCTTTCTTCTGAAGCTAGCACCCCTACTGGAGGGGAGGGGAGGGGACTGCCAGTTGAATGGTCCTAACAGATACTCAGACACAGCAACAAGACTGCCTCCTCTCCTTATGCAACTGCAGCACTGTGTGTGAGGACCAGCAGCCAGTCCAGCTTCCCAGAGCAAATCCACATCTCTTACCTCCATGAGAGCAATTCCAAGACAGAGTCCCACAATAGTGATTATATTGTTGGCAAGCCAGATCTGGACGTTGTTCATGCAGCCCTATGATATGGACAGGAGTATGTTAAAAAGGGGAACTCAGGGAGGGAGAAAGAGCCTGCAGTCTTAAGCCTGGAACACTTACAAGCTTCCCCCAGGAGTCATGCTTACACGACTTACCTCCTTGTAGACAGGCCACTGTCCCCGGGTAACACAGAAGCCTTCTGTGGGCTCTGTTGGCTTGGGGGTCTCCGTGTTGTTGGTCATCAGCTGGCCAGACTGAGAACTATTTCGGCAGGAGCAAGGGTAGAGGGAGGAGCCATTGCTGTGCACTACATGGTTGTTTCGCCAGTCCAGGTAGGAATTCCATCCACAGCACTGGAACTGGAAAAAGAGATCAAGGAGCAAGGGTCATGAGAAGCAGAAGTCAGGGAAGGTCTAAAACGTGAGCCGTGAACAAGGCCGCCGCTAGCAGGTCATAGCAGAGGCGGCCAACATAAATAAGAACGCAGGATAATCTGCCTTCAACTGAGTCAGACCATTTCGGCATCTAGTTGATTTGCACCGTCTACCCCTCTGGCTTCCAGCTCTCCAAGCTCTCAGCAATTCCCCATCACCTCCCGGCCACACTTTACATGGAGATGTTGGGGATTAAATGTGGAAACTTCTGCCTGCAAGCTCTGAACCATGGCCCCTCCCCCAGCATGCAGAGAAACCTGAGGGGCACATCAGTCCTTGAATATCTTACCTGCTCCTGCACAACATCCCAGCTCTCCTCCTTATCTGTGAGGGACCCGTTCAGCTTGTAATTCTGAATTATGTCGTCAACATATTCTCTGACCTTTGCGTGGATCTGCGAGGTAGCAGAAAGCACAGGTTAAAGGAGAGTGTCAGGAGCACCTTTCCCCAGCTCCAAGGCAAGGCTAATAACGCTCTTACGATCTCTGTGCCGATATCACAGTTTCTATTGTGTCCTTCCAAGCTGAGTGGACCAAATAGGTCAACATGGCTTAGGGATGCCAGCTTTTCCTTTTCCAGCCATCTCAGTTCCCCACAGAGAAGAATATAACCACTATAATCAAGACTGCAACAATCCTGGTGCCCAGTTCCCACTGGCCCCTTGAAAACCCAGCCATTTTAAGGGTTACCAGTCTCCAGGTGAAAAATAGTGCCGGAAGGTAAGAGTCATCTAGTCCACCCCCTACACAATGCAGGAAATTCACAGATCTCTTCTCCACTCACTTCCCCCAGTGACCCCTGCTCTATGCCCAGGGATCTCCCAGAATTATAACTGATCTCCAAGACTACAGAGATCAGTTCCCCTGGAGAAAAAGGCAGCATTGCTGTTTGGACTCTATTGTATACCATAGGGTCTAGGAAAAGCTTAAGTTCCTTCCCAGGCACCTGTATCCAAAGAATGTAAGACTTTTGATTAATTTTGTTATTAGAATAAGATGGAACTAAAACAAATTAATTTTTTTTAAAAAAAACTAAAGTTCCTTCCCAGGCACCACCTCCAAATCTCCAGGAATTTCCCAAGCCATAGTTGGCAACCCGTTTCCTTCCCCTTGTGCCCCACCCTTTCCCCATCTATGAGGCCTAAGAACAGGGGCGACGTGTGTGAACTTCCGTATGCCCTGGTGTTATTCTCACCACACTCAGTTCCATGAGCTATGCAGGGCAGGAAACAGACTAGAAATACAAACATAGAGGGAAAGGACCCATGATCTTTTCTGTGCATGAGCTTGGCTTCAAAAAGAGTATTCCATTCTGTGAGGAAGCCTAGCTCTCCCAGGACGAAAATCCTTCACAAAGCCATGCAGTGTAGTAATCAGCGTGTCAGACTAAGATCTGGGAAACAGTGGTCCCAGTCCCCACTAGGCCCTGAAGCTTACTGGGAGATCTGGCCTAGTCATTCTCCCTCAGTGTAACTAAGCCTCTCAGAGTTGTTGTGAGCAGGGCTTTTTTTCAGCTGGAACATGGTGGAAAGGAGTTCCGGCACCTCTTGAAAATGGTTACATGGCAGGTGGCCCCGCCCCCTGATCTCCAGACAGAAGGGAGTTTAGATTGCCCTCCGCACTGCTGGCATGGAGGGCAATCTAAACTCCCCTCTGTCTGAAGATCAGGGGGCGGGGCCACCGGCCATGTGACCCTTTTCACCGAGGGCGATTTAAACTTTTAAAAACTCCCTCCTTGTTCCAGCTGACCCAAAGTGACGTCATTGTGCGGTCCTGAGTTCCACCACCTCTTTTCCCAGAAAAAAATCCCTGGTTGTGAGAATCAAATGGCAGAGGGGAGAACAATGTATGCTTGCCCTGAGCTATATGGGAAAACAGCAGCCTAAAAATGTACTAAATAAATAAGTAAGGGTGTCCTTCCCACAAGATGCAAGTGCACACATTGCGAGTTTCGTCATGGTATGACTCACCGTGTTGCGCTGCGTGTATACCACAATTCCAATGGAGATTTGGGCAACAAAGAGAAGCAGTAAGAAGGCAAAGTACTGTTGACAGAGAAAGACAGGGGTCAGTGAACTTCAAGCATTTTGTGGGGGAAGGGTGTGTGTGCTCATTTTTCTTTTAATTAATATTAATTCCTTTTTTTTTTAAGTGTCACAAGAAGCAACGCTTAAAAGCTAAAAGCCATGATTTAAGATGTTGCAATATATGTTTCAAAATATACATATTAAACAGAAATTGCTATAACAAACCTCTGTATGTTCTAAGCACATGCAAATAAATCATGTGAAGAGCTCCTGGGACTGTTCCATTGCAGGAAGTGAGTGGCTGGATGGAAAGTCAAATCTGAGTGTGCCCTACTCCATAAATTCTCTCCCCTTAGAAAACTAGTACATCAGGGAAAGAGATCTAACCTATACTATTTGATATGCCAGTTTTCTACATGCAGGGATCATTTCCCCCCCACTCCCAAGAGAAAAGCATTAAAATATGCAGACTCCCACCACCAGGCTGAAATGAGACAACACCCAGGAACTTTGTATTACATGATTTTTTGATCACATGGATTGCTTCATAAATATATTCAGTACAACAGGGTAACTGGGAGGTATTTTCTCATGCCACCAGCATGGTATATTGGCCTAGAGTGCTGGACTAGGAGCTGGGACACCCAGGTTTGAATTCTCACTCTTCCATGGAAGCTTGTTGGGAGACCAGGGGCCAGTCACACCCTCTCAGCCTAACCTACTGCACAAGGTTGTTGTGAGGAAAAAACAGGAGAGGATAATGATGAAAGCCACTTTGGGTCCTTATTGGGGAGAAAGGTGGCGTTTAAATGAAGTAAATAAATAAACATTATTTACTTTTGTTTTTTAGAGAACGCATTTCTGATTTCCAAGTGACATTGACTAGAATTCCAATTTATTAAGGACCCAGTGCGTAAACTGTTCATTTTTCTACCTACAGTAGAAGAACCCTGTCAAAAAAGGTAAATTCAGTTCTACACTCATCAGTGCCGCCATGTTATAAATGAGCCAAAGGAAAAATAAAAATAAATCCCATGAACAGGAAAGCCAATGCCTTGAGAGTAGAGGTGGGCACGAACCAGGAAAATAATGAACCGTGCAGTTCGTGGTTCGTAATGTTTCACGAATCACAAACTTTCACAAACTTGCCCGGTCACAAACTGGTTCGTTTGGTTTGTGAAAACGTCACTTCTGGGGCAGCACCAGACTGTCTGCAGTGATGAACTGGAAAACGAACCAAATGAACCTGCCTAAAACTTGTGGCGGTTTGTCAGAAATGATCTCTGACAAACTGCCAATTCACAAACCATGAACTGGCCTGGTTCGTGATGAATTTTGGTTGGTATTTCTGTTAGTGCCTGCCACACTATGGCATTGCCATGATGTGTAGCTCCCTCTTAATTCCTTGATAGCTTAATGGAACTTCTATGTTAAAAAACAGGGTACCTTTGAATACCAATTGCTGGGGGAGGAGGTAGCAGCAGTAGCAGAAGGATGCTGCCTTCATGCCTCATTTGTCAGCTTCTTGGGGCTCCTGGCCGGCCATTGCGAGAAACAAGATGTCGGACTAGCTGGACCTCTAGTCTGCTAGGCCCTGTTTCTAGGAAACCCTAACTCCCAGAATGCTTTGCTCTGAGCCACTGGACCTCATTGGCCCCACTTCAGAGTCCTGGTTCCCCACATACTTACAAATCCCAGCATACACTTGACTTCTTTGAGGGAGCCCAGGCACCCGAGGAATCCCATGAGCATTGTGAGGATGCCAACCCCAGAGAAAATATAGGACCAGATCTTCAAGGCAAAAATTGATGACCCTGGGGAAGGAGGAAGAGACATAGCAATCTTGGCCTGCTTTGCAGGGGGCTCATAAGGAAGAGAAGATTTAGAAAAATTCACTTGTAGGAATACTTCCCTGTCCTTTCCCCCTTGCAGAGGGGATTCTGGGGAATAATTCTGGATTATCCAGGGGAATCTACTATAGAAACCTTTACCAGTCCAAAAGGAAAAGAAGGAACTGGCAGTGGATGGGGGAGAACAAGGAATGCTAGTGGGAGCAGAGACCCCTAGGTTAAGTGCCACTTGGCCTAGAATGGGATGATTCAGATTCCCTGGGAACTCACCTAGTGTAGAGGCAAAACTATTCTGGTCGAAGAGGATCCATAAACCAAAACTGAAGAGAAGGCTTCCAAGAATCTGGAGTTATAAGGAGATAACAGAAAGGGGGTGATAACGCAAGACTGTTGCTGGCTAAAAATCTACCTGAATCCTCCCTCCCTGACCCATCCAAGACTGTTTGGGAATGACACCCGTGAGCCCATCTAACCCAGCCTCAGGACTGCTGTTCCTCCCTACCCATCCCCAATTACTCACAAAGAAGAAGAGGTTGAAGATGAAGAGGAAGTACTTGGTGACACTGAGGCATCCTTTGTGGGACATGGTGCCTTCCTGTGGGGAGGGGCGGGAAAAAAGGAGTCAAAGAGAGAGAAACGCACAAAATAGGAGGATTTCTGTCGATTTTAGGTGGGGCCTGTTCTCCCCACCTCATTCCACAGCGGTGTAAGTTATCACTACCCCATCCTGTGAAGAAAGTTTTCTTGAAAAGGCTTTCCAGATAGATGGGGCCAAAGCCTCTTCCATCACCCAGAAACTTGGTTGAGGTCACAGTAGTGGCCAGATGGGTTGCTGGGGAAACAGAGGCTCTCATCTTGAGGGGTACCAGCTCCATTCAAGGCCTCTCTGGTTGCAGGAGGAGGGCGAGAAGCAGCAGCAGCAGGTTTGCCAAGTGCTCTGATCCAGGATTTTTAGTATCTGTTTGAGACTGACAGCTGCTTTCAAATGATAACATATCTCCGCCCAGTCTTCTAAAGTCCCACACCCTGCTATTGGGGCTGCCAACTTTTCAACAAGCCTGGCCCGCTCTCGGGCCTCCACCAGCACCTTGAAAATAAACATTATCTGATGTCTGTTTGCATTCTCCAGAAAGCTTCACCAGCTTATTTCTGCATATTCAAGTTGCTCTTAAGATCCGCCCCCCTCCCCCTATCCTGCCAAGCAAGGCAGGCCCTTCTTCTTTTTCCTGGCCAACCGGCAAATCTATTCTACCAGAGACTCCTATTCAAAATACAACATTTCTATTTGGCTTGAAGCATGGGCTATAGTGGCCTGTTGCCTCTAAGCCCCAGAGCTCAGATATCAAGGCCTGGGGATTCCATTTGTACCTCAAAGAAATAAATTACAATAAGATGAACTATTCTGAGGTATATCGATAAAGCTGGTGGTTAAAGGGTTCAAGATAACACAGGGGCCTTCTAGTGCCCACAGCAGCACAGTTTCCATATTAAGACATTCAGGTGCTACATCGCTTGAGATGTACAAGCCAGCCCCCTCCCCTGCCCCTACACACAGCTTAATCTCACATGTAGCAGTGGACATTTACTCTCTGAGGAAGAATATGCTCTTTGCCATGCTAGGATTGTGTGGCCTGGCGAGCTCCTGGAATTAATATTCATCTCCAGACTACAGAGCTCAGTTCCCAGGAAGAAAATGGCAGCTTTGGACAGTGGAATTTATGGTATTATACCCTCCTCTTTCCAAAGCCTGCCCTCCCCAGGTGCCACCCTCAAGTCTCAGAAACTTTCCGGCCTGGAGTTGACAACCCTAGCCCATGCCCAGGGACCTTCTCCCCATATTTTGCAAGTTCCAGGACAAAAAGTTGTTTCATAGCTGAACTTTGCTAGCAAAACCGCTGATGTCAACAGGCAACAGATAGAAGAGGAAGTGGTGGGTTTTGAAGCTGCCATGCATCGCAGATTCTCAGAAAGATCAGCTCACTTCCTGAGGTTTGATTCAGAGCAGATCTCACCAATGACATAGCTACCTTCAGCGAGGACCGAAGAATCAAATCCTCCAGCACTACACTACTGCCTTAACTTATCACACCCCACACATTTATCGAAATGCCCATGTCATACAGGGCCTCCATTTCTGAGCGCACTTGCTTGCACAATTGGGTATTTATTTTCCATTGTGAGTACACTTCCCTATGGGGAAGCGTACACTCTCACTTCTGTGTACGCTCATTAGAGTGCCACAATAGGATCTAGGAGACCCAGGTATGCATCCCCATTTGGTCACCGAAAGTTGTTTAGCGACCTTGGGCCAAGTACACATTCTCAGCCTAAAATGAAGGAAATTATTTAAGCCACTTTGGTTCTCCCCACTGGGGACGATGCAGTTTAAACGAAGTAAATAAATGTACAAACACTTTCCTGGCACTGTTCCTTGATGTACATTTAAGCATGATCTGTTCAGCATGAAATTCAGCCATATCCACTTTTGTTCACATGCCTCGTTCATGCCCTCTTACTCGCACCCTAATTCAGGAAAGATGTTCTGAGGCATACAGAAGTATGCGTAATCCATGGAAACTTATGTAACCCCTACATGACACACATGTTTAGGCCTTCATGAGATTTTTTCAAATTGCACAACAGATTCTCAGACCATATGCAAAACATACATGCACACACTGTCTCCCTCTGTCTGTCTCCCTCTATCTCATCACACACACACACACACATACACACACACACACTTGGCCCTTTGAACTTACAATGCACACCAAGATTCAAACATTCATCCTCACACAGCATTTCTAACTAACACACACATACACGTAATACGTACATCAAAAGGTACTCATTTTTGCCTTGGTATCACTAGCAAAACACACAAATTTGCACAGTAAAAATGCTACAGTCTCATAGTCCTTTGTCCTCACAGATTATTAACCAGAAATACATACATCAATCCCTCTCACTGTGTACAACCAGCCCCTAACTTACTTGCAAAGGCATTCTCACCAGCTGCCATTCCCCACTACCCACAAGAATCTCTTCTAACCACTACAGACCACCTGTACTCCTTTAAGTCATCCAACCCCCAAGACTCTCTCTTCTATTAGCTTTCACAGCTCATAGCGCCTGCCACACCAGAGATACAACTTTTCACCAGCTAGCACCAGAAACCCAGGCCTTCAATATCCCCAAACAGCCTGCTGCTTCTCATACTGCCTTTACCATCTCTCAGCACCGTTCCTGCAAGATCCCATCTCAGCTTTTAACCTCATAAATGTCTCACCTCGCTCCTTCCACCCCATTCCTGAAGAAGGGAGCTTTGACTCTCAAAAGCTTACACACTAAAAATCTTGTCGGTCTTTAAGGAGCCACTGGACTCAAAGCCTGCTGTTTTACCACAGACCACCATGGCTACGTGCCTGAAACTCAGTGTAGTATAATGCCATAGATTCTAGGGAAGCTGATCTCTGTAGTCTGGAGATCTGACGAAGAGAGCTTTGACGCTCGAAAGCTCACACCCTGGAAATCTAGTTGGTATTTAAGGTGCTACTGGACCCGAATCTTACTTTCCTACTGGAGACTAACACGGCTACCCATCTGAAACTACCCCATTCATACATCCTATAGGATAAGACCCAGGCCAGGCAGTCCCCAGGGCGACATAGTTAAGCCCCTCTACGATCACGGCCACGCCAGGCAGACCCTCCCCAGTATCCACCGTATCCACCCTCCCAAACACACACAAACAAATATGAAAGTACATTAATCCCCATTCTCTCTTCTACTGTTCCCCAACAGTCATGAGGATCGAGTCCCTGAATGACTTACCCTTGCTTCTACACGCTGAATTGTCGCTTCTACAGTTTCTCACGCTCCAAACCAACCAACCAACCCCCCTTTTTCTTTTTCCTTCCAAAGAGCAAAGTTTCCGAACAATTTCACTCAACCACCCGAAGGGGCCCTTCCTCCTCCATTCGCTCCGCTTATTTTTCATTGGCTGCCAGAAAGGGCGGGGGGGGGGAGATAGTGAAAAGAGGAGGCGTGGCTTAGGCATTAAAAATTAATAGATTCCAGTCCCGCCCACAGGTTGTAATTTCCAGCCGACCTGCCCTTCCCCCTCCCCAGGGCTGAGTGTTGGTTGTTTTCCCCTTTCTTAAAGTGGAACTTTCTTTTTTTTTACTCAAAGAGAGATTCAGGTTAACGACGTTTATTTTCCGCACCGTCCACACAGGGAAAGTTCCAGCGGGACAGTCCCTGTTGATCTTGCTGAGGTTAAAGACCCATGAAATGATGCAAAAGAAAAGCTTTCCCCTTCTATACATATCTGCTGACTGAGGATACATTTCATACATCCGACCAAGTGGGGTCTAGCTGCGGTTGCCAGCCTCCAGGTGGTGGCTGGAGATCTCCAGGAATTACAACTGATCTCCAGGACACAGAGATCAGTTCCCCTGGAGAAAATGGCTGCTTTGGAGGGTGGGCTCTCTGCTGCTGAGGCCCCTCCCCAAACCCCATCCTCCCTGGGCTCCACCCCCAAAGCTCCCGGATTCCCATCCCAGAGCTGGCAACTCTCAATCCCATGTAAATAGATCCAGATGGGTGGCCGTGTTTGGCTGTACCTTTAGAAAAGAACAAGAGACTAGTAGCACCTCTAAGACTAACAAAACTTACTGTAGGTATGAGCTTTCGTGAGACACAGCTCACTTCTTCAGATACAGCTAGAATGTGACATCTCCAGGAATGTGACATTCTAGCCGTATTTGAAGAAGTGTCTCATGAAAGCTCATATCCTTCTTTCATGCCTTCCTGTGGCATCTGGTTGGCCACTGTGTGAAAGAAGATGATGCTGGAGTGGACGGACCAGTGGTCCAATCCAGTTTGGCTGCTCTTATGCTCTAGATCTGTTGCTTTGTGGTTTTGTTATGGCAAATACAACTAAACTCAAGCACAGAACCTCTCAAGTTTTTTATGGAGACAGGTGGATTTCTTCAACGCTTCCAGGAAGAGGCATGGGCACACAGATTCTAGTGTCATATCTTTGTTGTTACTCTGTTAACTGCCATTCACAGTGATGGGAAAACATAACATAATAATAAAAAAATAACAAATAATAATAATAAGAGAAGCAAGCTTTTTATTTCAAGACAAGGCAAAGAAATACATGTTACATGCAAACTTAAATATTCAGTGATGGACTGCAGTTTTGACGACATACAATTTCTAAGAAAATTTATTGTTGTTATTGTTTTTGTTGTTTATTTATAGTCTGCTTTTTCCCACTGAGATCCAAAGTGGATTACACACTGCAAGTGAATACAAGATAATCAATAGCTAGGACATTCACAGAGCAAAAATACAACATGATCAACAGTTAGGACATTAAATGAAAACAGATCCAATAGGATATGGTAGCCACAAAACTGAAAAACGAGTAGAAAGCCACAGATTAAACTTTTCTCACTTTAAAGCATAAGTAATTAACATGACATCTTTAGCAATGACAAGTACCCAGTAAGAACCTATCTCCATCAGCAGACGTACCCAATAGCTTAGGCTATAATCTCTGTACCTTACCAGAGTATCTCTCTAAGCTATACTCTTATTTTTTTCTCTGCCTGTAAGATGGGAACTTTCTTCCCCTTTTCATAGGAAATGGGGAGAGCTTATAAATCCAGTGAATTAATTAACATCCCAGCTCCCTTCAAGTTTACTTAAAAACATTTCATAGAAAAAGAGCTGGAGGAACATATTAGCACAACTCATTAGCATATGTCAAGCCCCTTGACATCACCAGAAGTGTGTCATTAGCATAACTGATTTGCATATGCCACACCCCCTGACATCAGCTATCCTGGCTGTTTTGGACCCAATCTTGGCCATTCAGGGCTGAAATTGGGCCCAAAATGGCAAAAAGGGGCTGAAAATGGCCAAAAAGGGGCCCAAAATGGTCAGGATCGGGCCGCTGCTGAGTGGGAGAGTGATCCACCACCCGTCAGAGGCCCAATCCAGGCTGTTTCGGCCCAAATCCAGGCTGAAATGGGACCAAAATGGCGGAGAGTCAGGTGGGAAGGGCTACCTGACATGTGACCTCTTTGGGGAACTGCTGGAACTGCGTTCCTGCGTGTTCCCCCTCAAAATGACCCCTGCTTAGAAATGACTCCCACTGTGATCAGGTAAATAAAGCATTATATTGCTGCGTTTTTGGCACATACATTTCCAAGTGTTGGCTTGGTACCAGAAAAACTAGTTTGGAAGTAGAAAGGGGTGGCAAAGACCACTATTAGAGGAGCAATGGATTTGCCATACATGCTTAATACAACTTTTATAGAAATAAATAGTTCATCCAGGCTGTAGGATTTTAAGATACTTTGACTGGAAAATGTGATACCAAAAGAGAAGTGGAACATATTTGGGAGAGAACTCATTACCCTTTGCTATCCCTTGGATTAATTCCTGGAGTAAATCCCTTGAACTCTGTGAGACTTCCTGCTGAGTAAACATGCATAGGATTGGGCTGCATGTTCAGAACTTGCGTCATTTGCATAATTGTTGCTATAAACAGGTTAACAAACAGTTTGATTTGCGACCTCGGTTGCTTTGCCAGCAACCACCCATTTTGGCTGATTCATTTTGGGAAACTGTAGATCATATTAAGTCTTTTCCATCACAAATACTACGGTGAACTGATATTAACCAGATAGTCCGAAAGGAGACCAGAGGTCCCTCCTGAAACAAAAATCAAATTACAGAGTGGTGTCTATAGACCCATGGGTCCATGAAACCACCATGGTTCAAAAATAAGATACACAAATCTTCTTAGATCCTCTTTAAATCTAGAGTTGCAGAGAGGGAGAGATTATTACCTTGCTGGTACTCCAAAACCAATGCTTATATTCTCAGACCACCAAACAGAATTGCCAAATAGAGCTGCTGATGTATTCGGTGCTGTCTTGAATTCAGGTTGGGGCAGAGTGGAGTTTTCTTACACACAAACACAAGAAGCTGCTTTTATTGAATCCGACTATTGGTCTCTTGAGGTCAGTACTGTCTGCTATGGTGTGGAAGCATCTCCGAGGGTCTCTCTCAAATGGAGCCTTTCATATCATCAGCTACCTTACCCACTTGACTGGAGATGCCAGGTTTTGAAACTGGAACCTTCTGCGTGCCAAACAGACACTATACTGTAGAGCCACAGCTCCTCCTCTCTTGTCGTAGACTGTCTGTTGATCAAAACAGACAAGGAGAAAGACAATAATAAAGCTTTCTGTTCTAGTCCTTTCATTTCAGTCCAGGCCATATTTCTTTTGTTTTGCCTAACAAATATGCCTTGGTGGTGCAGAGTGGTAAGCTGCAGTACTGCAGCCCAAGTTCTGCTCACAACCTGAGTTCGATCCTGGCAGAAGCCAGGTTCAGGTAGCCGGCTCAAGGTTGACTCAGCCTTCCATCCTTCCAAGGTCAGTAAAATGAGGACCCAGTTTCCTAGGGGTAAAATGTAGATGACTGGGGAAGGCAATGGCAAACCACCCCATAACAAAAAGTCTGCCAAGAAAACATTGTGATGCGACATCCCCCCATGGGTCAGTAATGACTCGGTGCTTGCACAGGGGGACTACCTTTACCTTTACCTACCTTTACCTTACCTTGAAATAGCACTGTTTAATCCAATGGGCACTCAAGTTGTATCTGACACTGGCATGGCGCCACAATAGTTGCCAGGTGTCCAGTTTTCACCTGGACAGTTCTGTATTTGGGGGGATTGTCTGGGGAAAATGTCCCCCAAATACTGGACACATCGTCCAGCTCCTCCCTCATTGGTTGCCCAGCCTCCTGCAAGCTGTGGATATGCCATTCCGGGCACCTGGTTGGCCTCCTGCAGCTGCACAGCAACACTGCCGGGCTGTGGAAGTGGCCTGTCAGCCTGGGCACCCAGCCCGCCTCCTGCGATTGTACTGTGCCGCCCAGGAGTGGCAACTGGAAGTGGGGGGTCAGCACGACGACATTATTTCCCACCATTACATCGTCATGCTATCTCAGGAGCATGCGCATTATGAAGTTTAAAAAGTCAGCCCCCTGCTGTCTCTCCCCGGGATCCAGTATTAGTCCGGACCTCATCGGGCAACCCTAGGTACCACCGTTGCTAGTCAATATCCTATGCCCCTTTGCAGAAAGGAAATAAGTGCCAGAAACACTAAAACATGGGGAGCATCACAAGGGTATTGTAGTCCATAATAACCCCACTGATTCCCACCAATCCCTGAGCAGTTTGGTGCCAAAGTTTCTATGACTGGCAGACAGGGATGCTGCTGAACGGTTGTGGTCTCCTGATGCCAGGCGGCTGCCACCCATTTGTAAACTAAAGCAAAGGAGTGAACAAAAGGAACACAGCGGCCTCCCTCCAGAAGGAGCACCAGGGCATCGAGGAGCCCTAGAGAGATGTGTTCAAGCCCCTGCCCGCAGCCAAGTTCCCATTTGTCAGATGCATGCAAAGGGAAGGAAACATGGCCAGTTCAGGCCACTGCATTCTCATGCTTTTGTAGTTCAGTGAGCAGAGGCAAGTGTGCTACAAAGCTCAAAACCTTTCCCGCACAAGGAGTCAGGTAAGATGGAGCTAGGGAAGGCATGGACCTTTTGCCAAGCGAGGGGAATGCAGACGCTGGGGCAGCAACAAGGGAACTAATAACAACGTCTTCGTGAAAGGTATTCTGTAGCTCCCTGTAGCTCTTCTGCCTACCTGGAAGCAGCGATTTGGCTCCCAGCAAGGGGGATGCTAGAAGAAGGCAAAGCTCATCAACGCACTGATTTCAGCAGGCTTAAAATGGATTAATTCTGCATAGAACTGGACTGTAGGACTGCTTCCACGTGAGAATTTTTCTCCTCTACAGAGAGCAGGAAGTCAATAAGACTTGAAGTGCAGCTGGGCTGAGAAAGTGAAGGGAAAGGGGGGCGGTTACAGGCTGCAGGGGGAGGCATCATGGTTGGTGTTGTGCTGTACTTTCACTCATGCATGTTGGAGCAAAGGGGGGAATGCCTGGGGCAGGGGGTGGAAGCAACAGCGGCAAGCAACGTGAAAATGGGTACATGCAGACCCTGTGCTGGCCCACTTGCTGCTCTGCAGCTGCCTTCAGAGGGTTCCTGTTAGGGAATATTAAATATCCCCTTTATGATATTTAATATTGCCTCTGTGATAAACCCAGTGGAAACTCACTGCTCCTGCTCTGACCCTTTTGTTATGTGCCTCTGCTGACCAAGCTTTTCTTCTGTTTAGTGTGTCATAACCAGTACAATAGCATAGATCCAGAGGAGTTCTCGAAAGCTTACGCTACAATAAAGTTGGTTAGTCTTAAAGGTGCTATTGGACTCAGTACAATACCAGATAGGCTGTTCTTAGAAGGGACGTCCATCCCTGGATGTGCCTAGCCCTACCGGTATTTCTTATCTAAGCTGCCTACACATTAGCTTGACCAATGGTGATACATATTATGCAACTTGCCTCTGTAGCGTTGTTAGACCTGAAATCGTTTAGTGACCTCAGACTCATGACACTGTGACATGTAAACTAGTGATGCTCATGATCCTATGGTACTGCAAAAAAGCTGAAGCTGAAATGGCCTGATGCACTCTAGCCTGACTAGTTTGCATTAGGTGGTCATCCTAATAAACCTTGTTCTTTGCCAATTGCCTTGCCTTGAGAGTTTCTTTGTACTCAGAGATCTGAACTCATTGGCTCGGCAGAAGGAAGTTCTGTAACACTTTCCTTACCACCTGAAATCTGTCAGACGGGTACAAATATCAGGGCCTTCTCTGCAGCAGCCCCAGAACTGTAAGCTCCCAGCCTACGGAACTCCATCTTGCCATCTTCACTCTCAGTTCCCTGCCGCAAGCTTAATGCTATTTGGTTTCAGAGCAGGGCGTTTGATATGCGATGCAGCAAGTTGGTTTCTGTTTTATCTGCTGACTGATCTCTGGGCTTCGGTTTGGTTTTTAAAAAAAAATTGTCTTACATCATATCATGCCTTAATATCTGCTGTAAGCAAGTCTGGTGATCCGCTTGGATGAAAGGTGGGGTTATAAATGTCTTTGTAGATAATAGAAAACTGAGGTGTAATTAATGCAAGCTCCAGAACAGAGAGTGTAGACTCTCCATCTTGGATTGGGTCCCTGCCGTTGGGTCATGTCTCTCATATATGATGCTTAAATTGTTTCTAGGTGGCAGTCACCCTGCTTTTATCTAGTCTAAGCAGTTACAGTCTTTTATTGTTTTTGTCCTTCTTTGGTCCAGAGCAGTCAAAAGATCTGTAAAGATCCAGTTGTTAATCTTCTTTCTGAGATTCTTTTTAACGAGGAGTCGAAGAGTCTTGTCTCAGCTAAATCTGCAAGTAAAATCAGCTTGCGAAGAACCACACCTTTACATTTCAAAGAGCCCGGGGCAGTACAGTACTCCCTACATCACGGTATTGTTAATTACCCATGTTATTAATAGTGTTTTTCTTTGGGCATTTGGTAATTTACTCTCCACCCCCACAGCTGGTCTTTTGCCATTTTGTTTTAAATTGCTGCTCTTTCATTTTCTGTTCTTCTCTCTCATTTACATGTTTCAAAATCTGTTATGATACTGCCATCTGCTGCTAAACAAAACTGTCTTCGAAAAGGATCTTTGCTGCGGCTAATTCTTTATAAGGGGTAGTTTTTATTGTTCGGCAAAACCATGGAATATCAATATTCATAAGAGTGAACGATGAACCAAAAATATCCCTGGAGAACTCTACTGGGATATCCGTGCAGAAGTCTCCTCTTAGGGTGGAAATACATGTTACAATGCACCTAGGGACGCTCAAGTGAACCTCATTTCACATGGCCCCCCTCCACGTTCCCATGCACTCGCTCACACAGACACATTTCAGTTTGCCCCGCATTAGTACATTCACATGTTTCATATCCGTTCCTCCTCAACTGCTAAAAGTACCCCAGGCTGCTTATAACTGCCAGATTCCCAGTTTCCCCCACCTCCCACATCCATTCATTGAAATGCAGATCTTGACACTTTCTCATAACTTAAGGAAATACAGATTGGCAAGTGAGAGGAGCCTAAAGTACTTGCTCTAGAGTGTCCATCCCTGAGAGTTCTTGCTGTGAAAACAGAGCTGAATAGGAGCTCTGCCCACTTTCAGGGAGCTCCTGTGAAAGTGACATGCACATGTGCCGAGCAAGACACAGCCTGCACATGAATTGAGGACCGCACATAGAATCCTGCATCCCCAAGTAATTTACAATGTGTATCTCCACTCTTAGTGGTGTAGGAAGGCTAGCATACCTGGGTCACAAGATGGCAGCATTACATAATAAACAAGGGCAACGGCAAAGCTTTACGCTGATCTTTATATCAAGTGCAGATTGCATGGGAAAGGTCTAGTGGTTATGAGATGGAAGGGCCACCTTTCCTCATCTCACTCCCACGTTGATGAATGGTTCTTTTCATCTGGTCCAGTGTGTGAAGCATCCAGTTCTTGAAAAAGCTGCATTCCTTCTTAAAAGGTAGCAATCTGATTTGAGGTATTGGCATGTGACATAGAAGGTAAAAGGAGAATTCCCCTGAGTCAGTTAATCAGGGGAAATGCCAGTTTCTCTAAGGTTGGTAGTCATGTCACTGAAAAAAAAGAAAATTTTGGTATCCTTGAATACTACTAGCGTTGTATTTAAGTTTAGTGCCTGGTTCAGCATGCCTCTTTAGTTTCTGTAATCCCAAAGTGAGTGATTGAGTCTCTTCACCCAGTGGAGTTAGCCATGTTAGTCTGTAGTTGCATAATAGTAAAGAGTCCAGTAGCACCTTTAAGACTAACCAACTAATTTGTAGATAAGATGCATGCATGCATCTGACCAGGGCCAGCGCACCCATTGAGGCCAGGTAGGCGGTGGCCTCAGGGCGCGAGGGCAACGGAGAGGCGCTAGAGGGGGGTGTCGGGGGTGGAGGCGCGCGCCACGGAGCTGGCATGGCTGGCCCGCAGCTGCTGCAGCCAGCCAGCCAGCCCCATGCCACTGCTGCCACCGCCACCACACGCCCCCAGCTGGGCGCAGCAGCCACGAGCCACTGCTGGGGCAGCGTGCGGAGCGCAGAGCAGCCTCTGCCCACCACTCCAGCCATCCGCCACAGGGCCGGATCAAGGGGGGCAGGGGGGTAGCCTGCCCCCAGCGCCGCCAAAGAGGGGGCGCCGGGTGCGGCTGCCAGCTGCCCGGAAGGCTGAGCGCAAGGTTGGGAGACCCTCGCCAGCCCCGCCGATGGGGCGGCTGGCTGGCTTGCCGCGTGCGCAGGACCTCCCAGCCCTGCGCTCAGCCACCAGCGCGGCAAGCCAGCTGTCCCAGAGCACGCCCTCGCCGCCACCAGCTCCACGGCTCACCGTGTGCTGGGGCGGCCGGCTTGCCACACGGGCGGCACAGGGCAGTGGGGCACGCTAACTGCGCGGAGGGCCTCCTAGCCCTGCGCTCAGCTGGCCGCGTGGCAAGCCGGCCACCCCAGCACCTGGTGAGCCGCGGAGCTGTTGGCAGTGAGAGCGTGCGCTGGGGCAGCTGGCTTGCCGCGCAGGGTGGCTGAGCACAGGGCTGGAAGGTCCTGCACACGTGGCAAGCCAGGCAGCCACCCCAGCACACGCACGCGCTGCCGCCAGTTCCATGGCTCACCAGGCGCTGGAGCGGCCGGCTTGCCACGCATGGCTGCCGCCCTGCGTGATGACGTCAAGGTTTGTCCTGGGCGTCCGCGTGCCTGGATCCGGCACTGATCCGCCAGCGAATGCCACCGGCTTGCGCTGCGTGATGACGTTATCGTGTGATGACATCATCACGCAGTCCATGGCGCGCACACGCACAGGGGGTTGCCGCAGGCACCAGAAACCCTGGTGCCACCAGTGCATCTGACAAAGAGAGCTGTGGTTCTCAAAAGCTTATGCTACAAATAAGTTGGTTAGTCTTAAAGGTGCTACTGGACTCTTTACTATTCTTCACCCAGTGTTATTTGATTAGTATATAAAGCATATTTTATTGCTTTTTCTATCAAGGGTTGTTCCAGCAAGGATAAAGGTAACTTCTGTTAAGGTCTTGCCTCCTGGCAACTAGGGGCAGTTGTACTGATTCTAGGGCCCGGGGCAAAAAGATGACCCTCCCCTTTTTCCCCACCCAACCCACTCTGCAGAAGAAAGAAAACATCCAATTTTCACAATGCATGTTCCTTCAAAAATGCACTCAGGTTTGCATTTTGACTTTAGTCTATTTTAAACAAGCATTGTCTATCACCCCCACCAGTCATTACGGGTCCCTTCTAGTGCAGGGCCCTGTGCAATTGTCCAGGTTGCCCCATAGGTAGGGTTGCCAGCCTCCAGGTAGTGGCTGGAGATCTGGAATTACAACTGGTCTCCAGGCCAGGTTCACCTGGAGAAAATGGCTACTTTTGGGGTGGACTCTATGGAATTATGCCATGCCAAGGTCCTTTCCCTCCCCAAACCCCACTTTCTCCAGGTTTCTCTAGGTCTCACCCCCCAGATCTCCAGGAATTTCTCAAGTTGGAGTCCATAGGTAAGACCCCATAGGTAAACCCCCGCTCCCATCTGCTCCATCTGGGAAGCCACAGGAGTATTGATTGACCTGTCTCCCCTGACTTTCCAGATCATCTGTCTTCTTCATCTCTTCTTTCTTTACTAAGGATTTTTAATTTGGTTTACAGTTTAATTGCAATATCGACAGCCATATTAGTGATCTCTTCCACTCCACTAACATTTTCCACTAAATGATTGCTTAAATTAGGGATAATTGTTAGGTGATTTGGGGGTGGGGGAGAGGCTGGCATTCTCCTGTTGCTGTAATTTGTGCCATAATTTTGGCAGTGCTTTTCAGAACAGTGCTTGCATTTAAGGAGGCCAGGCTGTTCTTGGCTCATTTGGGACTTGAAGGCAGCCACATTGGGTGTTTAAGGAACTCTTTGTTGGTAGGGTCCTTTCTCTGCATAAGACTCTGGGGAGTCATTTCGAGACAGGGCAGAGGATATGAAACTAGATGGAGCAAGGGTCTGAATCAGCATATAGCAGCATCATATGTCTAAATTCTCCCACTTTAAAACAGCTAGTCAGATTCAATGACTCTCTTCCTTTTGATAGACTTTATCTGGTGGGGGAAATGTAAAAGCACTTATTGGAAGAAGCCATGCTACTCCCATCTCATGGGTGCCATGATGCCTACTGCTTTCTTTCCTAATGCCCACTCCCGCCTTTGCCAAAGCCTCTGTGTCCCAAAGCAAAGGGCCAGCCTTGGCTTCCTTATGAAGAGCCCAGGAGGCATCACCTTTGTCTGCAAGAAGCACCCATTCAGAAACAGTTGCCTCCATCATAGAGGAACACTTCAAACTTCTCCATGTTTTATGACTGGCTCCAGTCCCCATAGTAGCCATTTTGTGGTTAGCTGTGCCCACCATGGCAGCCATTTTGTGATGGTGCCCACTACCTGCTTTCATGAATCCAGAAGCGACCAACAGAATAATAAAAGTTGAGGACCCCTGATTGTTAAAGGAAGGGAGACATTGGATCCATCTGAGAGGAAGAGAATCACTGGATTTTAAACTTAACACAGCCTCAGTCGTAGGACTATTTACTTAAATTTTACAGCCAAATGCTTTTCTACCTCAGTGCTGGGACAGAGAACAGATTTGCTCAGGAGGGGAAATTAATTTGCAAGAGGAGCACAAAGAAACAGTGTCATAAGTGCTGTGGAAAAGAGACAGTAGGGCATGTGGATGAAGTCAATTACAAAAATACTCAACCCAAACAGTCTAGCAAATATTTACAGAGGGAGTGTGAAGGTTCTGAGCTATGCTGCTCCTCTGTTTTAATTTCTCTCCTTATATGAGCCTGCAGAAACCTAGCCATTCATTGGAAATGCTAAAAGTTGTGTGAATGGTGTAACTAACCCCAAAGAATACCAAACCACACATATGTGAGGTTAGAGTGTAAAATTATGCAATTAGACCTCCACAGAAGAAAAATAAAATAAAAAAGACACAGCACCTCTAAATGCTTGTGGGTCACAGAAGATGTGATCTTTTATGATAAATGTGTCAAGGATTTTCTAGGACACAAGCCGTCAATGCATATACAAAAACATACACACACACACACACACACACACACACACACACACACACTTACACTGCAACCTTCTAAGCTAAACTTCAGTGGACTTCAGTGGTATAAACTTCAGTGGTATAAACTTTGCTTAGGCCTGAACTGAATTAAACCAGGACTATGCAGAAGTTCAACATATACAGCATATAGACAAGAGTGGAGTGACTTATATTGCTCAGCGTCCAAAGACTGCATATTCAACCAAACATCAGCAGAGAACCCTACTGGAATGCAAAACGCATAGGTTCTCCTGAACACTCAGGCCATTGCAGTGCTTTGCAAATAGAAGGTCCTGGGTTCAATCCCCAAGATACCCAGTTTTAAAAGATTTGGGTAGCAGGTGATGTTGACAGATTTCAGAAACTAAGCAGGATCATCCCTGATCAGTACTTGGATGGGAGACCACCAAGGAGGTCCGGGGCTGCTACACAGAAGGCGGCAATGGCAAACCACCTCTGAACATCTCTTGCCTTGAAAACCTTATGGAGTTGCCATAAGTTGGTTGCAACTTGACTACACTTTAAGTAAGTCATGTGAAAGACCTCGAGACCATGGAGAGCCACCACCAGTCACAGCAGACAGTGCTGACCTTGATAGACCCAGTAGCCTGACTCAGTATAACACAGTTGCATGTGTACATCCTCAGAGAGTTGTTGTAAGGATAATATGAAGGAGGGGGATGTAACAACAAGCAAATAACGCAGAAGAGAAAGGCTCCTATATTGGCAACATAAAGTCACTACACTCTTCTCTTTCCTCCATCCTAGTAGTTTCTATGTTGTTTAGTATGTCAGTCTTAGAATTGCTTATGCTGTTTCAGCATTTCTTTAACTCTGTATTGGATTCCTGCTTCTTTTAAATATTTGCAAATTGGCATTTAGGTACCCTATTATATTGTTTATTGAAATGTCTTTGAAATCAACTGTATTGACTCACACTGCGCCTTGAGTCTTGGTGAGAGAGGCGAACAATAAAGAAATTGAGGTGGGTAGCTGCGTTGGTCTGCAGTGAAAGAGCAAAATTTGGTTCCAGTAGCACCTTAAAGACCAATTACATCTCCAGGGTATGCTGGGGGGCGGGCGGGCAGTGTTGCATAACTTGTTAGCATAACTGTTCTTAATTGTGGGAGTGATTTTTCTGGTTAATTCTGGTAATAAACAAGACTGGCATGCTAACTAATCATGCAACCCCAGAGCACACCCTGGAAATCTAGTAAATAAATAATAGCAATAACAATATTTTGCCTGCAATATTTTTGCACACAAGTATTCCCCACAAGTAGGTCCAGAGGAGTTAGCCGTGTTAGTCTGTAGTAGCGAAATCAAAGAGTCAGAGAACTGTGATTCTCGAAAGCTTATGCTACAATAAAATTGGTTAGTCTTAAAGGTGCTACTGGACTCTTTTTGATTTCCCCACAAGTAGGAGCTCCCTTCAATGTATGGTGGTGGAAAGTGCCCTCAAGTCATAGCTGATTTATGGCGACCCCTGACGGGGTTTCATGGAAAGACTAACAGAGGTGGTTTGTCATTGCCTAGCCACTCAACCCTGGTCTCCGCTGGAGGTCTCCCATCCAATTACTAACCAACTCCGACCCTGCTTAGCTGCTTCTGAGATCTGGCTCGTCCAGGCTATCCAGGTCAGGGCCCCTCAATATTGAATTTCCACAATCAAAACGTAAGTACAAACAAGGTGAGGGGATAGCAACTTCCATATGGAGCCAAGTACCAAAAGCTAAATAAATGATGATTTTTTTCAAGTCATTTGGGGGCTAATTTTTCTTGCCGCTTGGTTTCGAGGCGGCTTGAGCAACGTTCACTCCGTTAGAGCGCGGTTCTGGCCCGGAAACCCCCACGGTGGGCGGAGATGCGAGCTGGGCTCGAACCCTCCTCCGGCACCGCCCCCTAACAGCCCGTGGCTGATGCAACGTGGCTGGGAGAAGCGGAGTGCGCACGAGGCGAGCGCTGACAGCAGGTAGGGCGGCTTGGGGCGCAGAAATGGCAGGTGGGGAGAGCGAAGGGGTGGAGGAGGAGCCCCAGGTGGGAATCGAAAGGGGGACGTACAAGGCAGCGCGCCGGGGAAGGTCTGCCCTGCTCTGGCTGGGATAGGAAGACGCGTAACGGTGGCTGGGCGCAGAGGGGCCCCGGTTTGGAGCGGGACCGGGCCAGGTTGTCCTGCCCGCTCCCGTCTCCTCCCTTACCTGGAGCAGCTGCCCCATCTCCAAGCGGGGACAGGCGTGCTTTCGCCTTTTTCAGCAGGAAAGAGACCGGATCCGTGCCATGAACGGAAATAAATAGGAGCCATGCCAGGGTAAAACTAACCCTCTGCAGATGGAAGTGGAGATCAGGGATCCGATGGGAAGCCGGGCGGAGGAAGAGTGCGAGTGTTTAATATGGGCTGGGATCCAATCCTGACAGCTGTTCATGAGACGCTGGCTCTTGTCATAACAAAGGCACGGTGGATTTTAGATCTTTCCCCTTTTGGTTTTTTCTTTCTCTATTTTGTACCTATGTTAAGCAGAATTGGAAAATAAATGGTTAAAAAAAGGTGTGAGCGCCCCAGAGCGTGTCCAAAGGGCTCAATATGTGATCAAGGTTAGGTGCCACACAGGTAGGGGGGCTGCAGGATAGGGCCTCTCAGTTCCAGCAGTGCCTTCCCGAAAGGGTGGAAACCTGGCACCTGTTTGTTTACAAGTTAATCTCTGTGTGAAATTGGAGTATTTATGGCTGGGTGTGTGTGAACAGGAGGCATGGTTGTAGAACTTAATTTATTGTATTTATATCCCACCTTTCTCTCCAATGGGGACCCAAGGTGGCTTATATCATTCTTCTTTCCTCTATTTTATCTTCACAGCAACCCTGGAAGGTAGGCTAGGCTGAGTGTGTGTGTGTATGTGTGTCTGGCCCAAGGTCATCCCCCAAGCTTCCCTGGCAGAGTGGGGATTCAAACCTGGTTCTCCCAGAGCCTAGTCTGGCTCTTTAACCACTACACCACACTGGGCTTGTGTGTGGTCGATTTGTGCCCAGACTCTGTAAGCATATGTTCCTGATCTAAGCAGGCATCTAAAGGACAGAATAGAATCCGGAGTGGTAGAGTGAAATGTACCTTTTTGGACAGCAGGTGAATAATACTGTTTTTTAATGCTTTCCCTATGTGAAAAAAACACTGCAAGCAGAAAATGAGCTCACCTAGGAGATAGCTTCTAAGCCAGCCTCCTTTCTCCCTGATGTAGTTGCTTACCCTGAGGTGCTGTTTTAATACTTGCATGGAGTTATGTGGAGCACATCGAAAAACACGCCTCTTCACCCGTAGTCTGAATTGTTACAGTCAGTGCATGTTGTATGCTTTGAGTTTTTATTTGTGTTTTATGCTCTAAGTTTTTATTGGTTTGGTTTTTAATGGTTTGTTTTTTGCATTGCTTTGAAGAGGCAGCATGTCATTTGTTAAATAACAAGAAATACATTCAACCACCTCAGCATTTGACTGCTTGGTGATTCCTTGTTTTCAGAGACTTTTCTGTGGCTTGGTTTGCCATTCTATGAAGCATGTTAATCTCCCCCCTTGTGCTCCACAATCTGATTAGGCGTTTCTACTGTCGTGTCAGTCACTCATTTAGCATTATGATGCATCCATATGGTGTTTGATATTGCACCATCATGTGTGATAGTGATCGTACACAACTAGGTTGTCTTGTCCGCACAGGAAAATCCAGTTTGAATATTTGTAAGAATACAACAATAGTTCTTTGCAAGTCAGGTTTCCCAGATGTGGGTCAGTCCCGGGTTTGGAATCCTGGCCTCCAGAGAAAACGCAAAGTGCTGTTTGGCAGTTCAGATGTAATGCCAAACTGTGGTTTACTGCACTGGCAAAATCATGCACTGCGCCTGATTTAAATGCGAGGGCATTGAAATGCTCCCTGGTCAGCTCTTGCATGGTCTCATTTGAACTGTGCTACAACCTGTGCTGTGCAGCTATGCTGTGTTTAGCTAGCAGAATACCTGTGGATCTCCCAAGTACATGTAGCTGCTTGCACAGGTGGCAGCACAGTTTAAACAAGGAGATGAGCTTGTGCAAAGTTGCACAGGGAAAAGTGTGCTTTGCCAGTTTCATGTTGAAATTGGGCTGTAACTGGCTGTGTTGCACCAGGGGAGGAGCGTATGACATTGAGGATCCCCCCCCATACTTGCTCATTTATGTAATGATAGACCATTACCTCTGAACTGTTCCTATGTTTTTTGCTTACGTGGAAGTGGGAGAGACTGTGCGTGAGAGCAGACACATCATTCTCACATTGCACCAGTGTTTAAACATCTGTACTATTGTGGTGTGTGGTTTAGGGTGGGGTAGCTCCAGTTTGTAGGGAGTAGGAGAAGGTGGGAATTGAGGATAGGAAGGGTATTTTCACAGTGCAAAAGAGAACTTGCCTAAGGGCCCCTGAGTTGGAGTGTGATGGTAACAGCTGGGAGGATATGCCTTATTTCCCATACAGTATTTTTCCACACAGGTACGTCACAGCAAATTTTTCTATACGGGTACGTCACAGGAATTTCTTGCAGTATGCAGCCATTTTGTACTTATACTTTGGAACATTACATTTTTAGCATACAGAATGCAAATATAGCTAAGAAATATAGTCTGTGGGGCAGCCCCCCGAGTATAATTGATTTTTATACCCTAAAACTGGTGCACATTTTAAATCATGCCTCTGCTTGGAGGCCTGTATTTGCTACTGAAGTTCTGCCAGCTACATTTCAGTCCCGTTGTTCATCTGTCCTTCAAATTTAAAGGTGTAGAATGTAGCTTGGTGGATACCTTCAGGTTTGGTGTCCTAACTACTTTGACAATGGCCATGTTCCATGCTGCAGAGTTAATGGGTGCATAATATGTACCTTGTGATGTGTGTGTGAAGGATGCACTGTATTTTGAGCACATGTGCACCACATTGCAGGAATGTGGATTGTCTCCTTTTTCCTTCTACTCAAAAAGTCAGGTTTCTTGCTCATTACAGGGAACACTCTCAGTTCACATGGTACACACACTCGGTTGGCTCACATGTAATGGTTAGGTGTTGCCTGATGGAGCACTGGGCTTGTGTGCTTTACCCACCCATCCCTTGTGTGCCCAGGTTCAACTAATTATTTCCTTTTTTGTTTTTTGCATAAACCATAACTTGCTGTTACATCAGAACTATCAAAACAAAATGAGGGGCTCCCCCAGAAATAGACTAAGCAAAAGTAAAAAAACACACCTGCCAGGGGAAGAAAATTTTTTTTGCTAATCTAACTCATATAAAGATATTTTAATGTTTTGTTTTTAAAGTGCTGTATGTGCTCAAACAGTGCAAAGATTTTTAAATACATGCAAAAATACAATACAAAAAGCCAATAAATATCTTATACAAAAATATATATCCACAATATAGATCCTAGGAGGAAATATAATTATTGTTGGTAACAATGTATCACCTTTATCATACAAGCACCTCTGGATATACAAAAACGCTATATAACTTGAGACACTGATTCACTCTAATTAGATTCACTCTTAAAAAAATCTTTGCACTGTTTGAGCACCTACAGCACTTTAAAAACAAAACATTAAAAATATCTTTATATAGAGTTAGATTAGCAAAAAAAAAATTCATCCCCTGGATTAGCACTGGCCATTCAAACCAGGAGTGTAAGGACCTGTTCGTAGGAGGAGATATGATAGACCCCTGCTCTAGTTAAGCCCTGTTTTGCTTGTAAAAGATCCTGGCTTCAATACTTAACATCTCTAGGTAAAAGCTGTTAGACAGCAGGTAGTGGGAGAAATGGGGCAAACAGCAGTCATCACCCCCCAGACCATTTGGGGGAGAAGTCTGAAGCCCTTTCTCCTTGGGCACCATGGTCATTATTCAAATTGGGTCTCATGCACCTGGGAACTGAATTCTCAGTGCAGAACCCTCAAGCGCACACAGATCACATAGAAACATGGAAAAAACGATTGAGTACTTAGGCCCTTTATAGAGTAGGATAAACTGATGATGAACTGGCAAAAGAGTTGAACTGGGTTGCAAAGTGCTCCCCTTGGATTCAGCAAGTTTGATTCTTGGGCTACAATATGCAAGTTGCCACACATGCACAAAGATGAAAGTTCTCACATAGTTCGTTGGAACTTTACTGTAAGCAGGGAATTGGTAGTCTTAATTGCCACTGAGGAAACATGAGTGAAAGTGAAACTGATCAGAACGAAGGCGCCAAATCCAGAAAATGAGTTTTGAAGAGCCTGGAGGGGTAGATTGGTAAGATCGGATGGTTCCCTAATCAGCAAGCCCGAGGCATCTTGTGGTTGTATTGCACATTTCTGCAGCTTCCTCTTTAAGCAGAACTTCAAGGTCGCTTTTGTATGAAGCAGCTCCTGTGCCAGGCCTGGAGGTCACATTGTAAAGTAATGCTTAAGGTCTGGGACAGAATGGCAGTGTTTGAAATTTGGCTGAGGAACCTGTGAGAGGGAAGTGTGAGGCAACAGTGGTGGGGGGATGTAAGCAGAGAAGTTTGGGGTTCCAGGCCTCCTGTGAAAAGAGTGAGGTTCTAGCCAGGCCACTGAGAAGTGGCAAATTATATCACGATCTATGAATCCACCTTACACTGGGTCAGACTTGTAGTCTGTCTGTCTTGGCATTGCCTGGTCCAGGATTCTGCAGCCTTTTATAATTAAAGAGCCAAGCTATGTCTAAGTTCAAGACAAGAGATCAACAAAGAGCCAGTATAAGAGAGGACATTTGCATCACTGAAATAATACATGTCAACATTACTGACCATTAAAATGTTCATGAGTAGTCCATAAAACTTCTGAGCCCAAACGCTGGTTGTTAGTCTTGTGTTAGGCAGTGGCACATATGCAGTCTCATGGGCGAGAATAAGTGCATACAGCAGAACCCTGTGCAGTAGTTTCAGTGCACTGCAGGGCTGGATCGACGGGGGCAGGGGGGTAGTCTGCCCCGGCGCCGCCAATGAGGGGGCACCGGGCGCAGCTGCCAGCCGCCAGGAGCATGCAGGTGGCAGCGCGGGGTGCTGGGAGGCCGCCCGCACCATTTGCCTGCCCCACAGGACAGGGGGTGGCTAGCTTGCTGCGTGCACCCTGTCCTGCGGGGCAGGTGAAAGGCAGTGCGGGGGGCTGGGAGGCCACCCACGCCCGCCAACTCCGTGGCACACCAAGGCAGCCAGCGAGCCGTGCAGGTGGCACGCTCCTCCTCGCGTGATGACATCATGGAAGTGATGTCATCATGCAGCGCCGGAAGCACACGCGTGCGAGGAGCCAGACTAAGGTTGCCCTGGGCACCGGCAACCCTAGATCCGGCCCTGGTGCACTGGTGTGAATCTGATCATGGTTGCACTTGAATTTCTAGCAGCTGTTCACCTCTGTCATTCAATTCTCTTCCTGTCAAGCATCTCCAAGCAGCCATTCAGTTCCATAAAAATCTTTGCCTGCCATTCCCTTAACTTACTGGTTATTCAAGCATCCCACCTCCCTCTTAATGTAAATATACCTTAATGTAAAGGTTTCATCTTCTTGATGGACTTGATTCTGTTCTAAGCCACATTTGGTTTTACAGCCGTAGGTTGGAGACATCTGGGCCGATTCCAGACGACTAACCTTAAATCGCTCCATGCCGCCCTCTTCCGGATCGCGACGGGGAAAATGCGAAATATCGCGTTTCCTCGCGCGAGTTTTGCGCGTCGTCGCGCAAAACTCGCGCGAGGAAACGCGATATTTCGCATTTTCCCCGTCGCGATCCGGAAGAGGGCGGCATGGAGCGATTTAAGGTTAGTCGTCTGGAATCGGCCCTGGTTTTGCATGACTGCAGTTCGGTCTCCAGGGCAGTGGGCAGTGAAAGGCTTTTCCCACCTGTGAATTGAGCCCTTTTTCAAAGGACATGTCGAGAACTGAGCCAAGGCCTTTCTGTGTTGCACAGCACGCGCTTTGTCACTGCCCCCCCCCAGCTGCAGTTCCACCACACTGTATGTCGTTTGGGCTTGAATCGTAGTTGCACGGCAAACAGAGTCACAATGCCAGCAGCCAAGCCCAGTTGTTCAAACATGGGCCATTGCTGCATATTTCTTCTTCAGGGCATTAGATTCTTGCTTGTGCCTTGAGAAGATGCCAGCTCAGGGGTGGGCAAATTTTTCAGTCTAGCCACAACATCTGGGTCTCTGCTTGCATTTGGGGATTCTGTTGGATGCCAGCTCTTCCTGTTTACAGAGCCAAAGCAGGCAGCGATCAAGATGCGACCGGCTCCACTCTTCTTAATGGCCCTTTGTAGCACTCGGCCTTCAAGGAGCTTAACAGGTTTTTTGAGCACGTTGGACTGCTAGCTGATGTGGCATTGATGCTGGTGCTCCCAACTAGTTCAACATCTTGAGGGCTGGATGAAAAGCTCCAGTGGGGCCTGGAATGGATGTGGCCCCTGGGCCATAATTTGCCCACCTCTGCACAAGTTGGAGTTGTGCAACCTTCTTCAAGCTCAGACTAGCCTGGTGTAACGGTTTCGTACAACTGCCCACAGGGACCTTTGTGTGCCTGCTTCACAAGAGTCAGGTGTTGCAATTGTGTTTTTTTCCCCACAGAAGGAGGAAAATAGGAAGCAATGGTTGTTTGGTAACAGAATTGCCATGTGTCTGATCATGAATGGAGGGAGTTGTTTGGAAAGCCTGTAGGAGGCAAAGTAATCTTGGCAAAGGGTTTTAATATTGCACAGTCTGATATTGCACAAAACTAAGAAGGCAGATGTTGAGGATGGGAAATGAAGTGGACAGGTAGTTCTAAAACCTGGCTCACCTTTAGTATGTCTTGAAACAAATGCCACGGATTGGTGAGATGCAGATGAGGTGACTAGGTGGATTGCCTCAAAGGGATGCTTTTTGAGACCTGAAAGGGATTGACTTGGAGCAAGCAGAGATTTCAGTTCCGTTGAGTCAGTTGTTGGGGTACTGTAAAAAGGGTAAAGTTCCCACCCTGCTCCCCAAGTTGAGCTTACTTGTTGAAGACATTTTAAGGGACTGAACAGCCTGTAGGTATGGTTTGAAGCTATGAAAAAGGCTCCCTCCCATCTACATTTTCCTCCTGCCCTTTCTTGAAAAGCTCACTATGTGGGCTTGCCCATATGTTGAGAAATTTTGGAAGGAAATTCTAACAAACATAAAAGATATCACTGGATATTCTATCCCCTTTGATCCAAAACTAATTTTTTTGAACCAATGGGAGACTGTAGACATTCCTAAAATAAGGAAGGAGTTAATCTGCAACCTTTTGATGGCCGCTAAGTCACTATTAGCATCCAACTGGAATTCACCTAAAATCCCCTCTATCGAAAATTGGTTAATTAAACTATGGGATTTCTATATCCAAGAAAAAATCGCAGAAATCATTAGTCAATCACAACTTCGTTCGAAAGAAACTAACTTTGTATCTAAATGGTTTCCATTTTTTTAATTTTTACTTGTCAATGATATACATCCTCCTAAACATTTATCCTTTTTTTGGTTGCCCTAAATTAATGTTAAGGTATTTTAGCTTTAAAGAGTACATAACTACTCTTAAATATTAACAGTCTGTTAAGATTCTAATACTTGTGAGATACACTAACTATGTTTGCTTGTTAATTTGTTCTATGTTGTTATAATGTTGTAATGTTAACTGTTAGTTAATTATTTAAACTAAATAAAAATTTCCACAAAAAAAAAGATCCAGAGGAGTTAGCTGTGTAGTAGCGAAATCAAAAAGAGTCCAGTAGCACCTTTAAGACTAACCAATTTTATTGTAGCATAAGCTTTGAAGGGAGATGCAAACAACTCCTTTGATATGGAGATGCAAATAGCTCCTTCTGATGTGGAGATCAGTTTGCTTGTGTAAAGGTTCAAAGGAGTTTGCCGTGTTAGTCTGTAGTAGCAAAAACAAAAAGAGTCCAGCAGCACCTCCAAGACCAACCAATTCCACTGCAGCACAAGCCCTCGAGAACCACAGCCCTCCCCACCAGATGCAAAAAAAGAAAAGCTCACTATTATTATATAGATAGTTCTCATCTACTGTAACCTTACAACAACCCTATGAGGTGAGGTCAGGCTAAGATAGGCTGGCCCGAGAACACCAGAGTCGCATCCAGATGTCACGCTTGCAAGCTCATCTAGATTTGTGAACATTTTCCCTGAATTGTGGTGGTTATGTTTGAGGTCTGAATGCAGCCCAGGTGAGTTTTATGGTTTCGTGGGGGCTTGAACTTGGCTCTCTTCCGTCCTAATCTGACACACTGGTTCACCCGCTCTGCTCCCATTCAAGCATAGTGGTAAGGAGGAGGCCCATTTGAGTGAGAAAAGGCATTCGAATTTATTGCATCAAAGGACTATTTTGAGTTTGTTGAATGGGGTTTGTTGAATTGCATCTTGTGCAACTGCAAAGGCCATAAAGGGACACCAAGAAGCACTAGAGGAGCCAGGCTGCCCGTTTCCGGATGCTCTTATCGGATGAATCAGGTTCTTCACGCCTCTAGCCCTCATATCCCTCTGTACCATATCCGACCTTTCTAAAGTTCAAAGATTTGTATTCTGGCTACCTACCTAGAGCACCTTCTTTTGTTCTTAATTCAGATTTCTTTTATGCTTTCTTTGTTTTAGGGAGACCTACCGTTCCTAGAGCTCTCCTCCTCTCCTGGGTGAATTTGGACAGGCACACGAGAAGCCCCTGTGGCAGGCGAGTATGCGCTGAATCTTCAACTGCATGTGTGAATGGGTTATCAATTGCGTCAGGGCTTGACTCCAGCCAAAAAACTTTGTGAAAGGGGCAAAATAACAGACTGTGGAATATTGTTTGTGACAGAGAGTACTCAAATACACAATCTTGCCACCACTTTTATCTTGCAGGCTTAGAGAACAGTTGTGTGCACAGCCTGCAGCTGTAAAGATAAAAATGCCTTTCTTAATATCCATGGGATAAGATCTTATAAACAGACCTCAGAGCCTTTGCAGAGAGAAACCTGGCACTGCCTTTAGGTGGGCGCAGACTATGTTGTGCCAGCCCTGTCCCTTTCCTGAACTCTCCTTTCCCCCTGCTCTGGCAACTGTCCTTTCCCTTTATCTCTGACCTTGGCCATTCTTGGTCAGCTTGGCATTAAGTGTCTGTTAATAATGAGAGTTTGGCAATGCCACTGAAACACAGCAAGAGCAGAGAACAAAGGCTCACTGCTAGCACAAAGCCAGACAGAACAGTTGGCATCTGAAACTGACGTGAGCGCCCCTACCCCCCCCCCCCAGTCTTTTACATGGTGCAGGGAAATTTGTGAGACTTCCTAGATGGATACGAAGAAAAGAGGCTAATGATTCTCTGGGTGGGCAGTTTTGCAGCTGGTAATTGGATGGACCTGGCATGGTGAACGGCCAACATTTCTAGCGAGGCAGTGTTTAATTCATGATAAAATTGGTGGTATTGAAAGCACAGTCCGGGGATTAGAAAGAGGAGGGGGGACCTTGGCATACAGTGTCTGGATAGGTGGGTGGGTAGGCTAAGTTGTAGCTGCATGAAAAAGCTGTGTGTGAGGCCGTGGTGTGCAGAGCCTGAATAAAAAATGGGAGATTTAAAGGAAAAGAGGAAACTGGAAAAGCCAGAAATCAGCATGATTGGGAGGGATCAGTTTGGTCTGACTCTGTATAATGGAACTTCATGCAGTCAACTTCCTAGCAGTGCTTATGCTCCCTGGCCAGTGAACAGAGCCTAGACTGACCCTACCTGGATAGCTATGACCACAAGTGGGGAGGGGAGCTTGTTCTCTGGCCAGTGACTGGGTCCAATCTGGGCTTCCCCTTGCCATGATGGCCCTCCTAGAAGGGAGGCAGTGGAATCTCTGGCTGATGACAAAGGCCACAATGACCTGTATTGCAGGATGGAGAAGGAGAAGTGGCTCAGTGGTAGGGCACTGGCTTTGCACGCAGAAGGCCCCAAGTTCAATTCCTGTCATGTCTGCTTAAAAGATAAACAGGTGTTTGGGAAAGGTTCTGCTGCACAGCTGCAGTCAGCCAGAGCATGCAATATTGAGCTTCATGGACAAATGAAACTGCCTTATACTGAGTTGGGCCCTTGGTCTATCAAGGTCGGGATTGTCCGCTCTGACGATCAGCAGTTCTCCACGATCTCCTGTTGCCCAATCCTTTCTTTACTGGAGATTGCAGAGATACAATCTGGTACCTTCTGCATGCAAAGTAAATGCTCTGCTCCAGCCCTTGCTAGTGGTCTGGTTCTGTATTGGGCAGCTGCATATGTTTCTCACACACGCTTACTCATTTTTTCTTTCTTGTCTTTCCAGATTCCTATTCCGTGCCATGGAGAGGGGTCAGCAAGCGTGGCTGTGTGTGTGTGTTTCACTCTGCAGACACTTCATTCAGCATATGGGACGCTTGCATTTACACATGTGACTGTTTTTATCTAAGGGTCTTTATCAAAAATTTGCCCAGTTGGCTGTGAATGAATGTGAGCATATGACACGGGGAGGGCTGTTTGCCTATCAATGAGAAGCCCTGTTTGCATTAGCGACTTATCAGTGTGCCTGTGTGCAACCATGAATGAGATTTTTTGCTCATGTAAATAGTATCCCAATGTATACCTGCATAGTCCATGCTTAAGTGCGTCATAATCTCTGAATAATTCTGGACATGTCAGCACCTGTGAGTGTCAGTGTGGAGTGCTTGAGTACATGGCACCTGAGTCACTATGCAGGATAGATGACATGTATTAATGTGCACATTTGGATAGTAAATTAATTATTTATTGGTGCGCAAAAAGTATATGTGCTTGCTTGTGTGATAGCATTTTCAGCTGTTCGTATGAGCATGTACTAGCAGCAGTTGTGCAAGAAGTTTGTGCATACACCAGAGTCACGTAGTGTGTAAGTGTGTGAATGTGCAAGGGCAATAGGACCCAGCTGCGTGAAGTTTTTCTGTGTGTTGCCATCTCCTCCTTCGATGGAAAAATCCAAAGCAGACCTAGAATTGGGAGCAACAAACCAGGATGACTCCAATGTGGACTTGCTTCTGGAAGAACCCTCTTCCCGGCCTGCCTGGGGATCAAAGGCCCAATATATCCTAGCCCAAGTTGGTTTTTCTGTTGGACTTGGCAATGTGTGGCGGTTCCCCTACCTCTGCCACCAAAATGGAGGAGGTAAGTAGGAGGCAAATTTTGATGTATTTGGGGTTGGGGGAAGTTCTTCTTGCCTAGCAGGACTCCTGTGCCTTTAGCAGATCTGTAGTTGCTTGGAAGGAATCTGTATTCGCCATAGGTGACCAGGAAGCAACTATTTGTGAGCCTGCCTTGTAATACTGTGTATGCTGTTCCTTGTGATACAGTCCAGTCCGTTCATATGAAGTACTTGGGACTGTGGCACTCAGTCTTTTGGTGGTCTTCAATCCTGCATTTTGGAGAGGTGGTAGCAGGACTCTCCTTACCATTAAATTGTTGCTGATTCAAAGGAGTAGGTGAATTGAGGGAGACTGGGAGTCTGTTGTGATGCTTGCTCCTGAGTCTCTGCCTGTCATCACACAGGAGCTTTCCTGCTGTTGTATTTCCTGCTCCTCTTCATCATTGGGATCCCCCTTTTCTTCCTGGAACTAGCAGCCGGACAGATAATCCGCCAGGGCAGCATTGGGGTCTGGAAGCACATCAACCCCCGCCTAGCAGGCATCGGCTTTGCAAGCTGCGTGGTGAGTGTCTGGTGGTGGTGCTCGAACATATAAAGCGATGATCGGCAGCTGGTAGCCTGCATGACATAACCAACCCATGGAAAGAAAGCAAAAAGGGATGTCTTTTCCTTGCTCTTTCCCTCTTTTTAGTTTATGTGGGTTTCCCATACTTAATAGTCTCAGCGTCCTGGTAGCTGTAAGAAACGAGGAGGGTTCAGGAGCAGAGCGTCTCCTTAGCATTCCAAGTTCAATCCCGGGCACTTCCAGTTAAAGGGATCAGATAGTAGATGATGTGAAAGAACTCATCCTGTGTCTCTGGAGAGCGCTGCTGGTCAGAGCAGGCAACACTGGGCACGGCCTGACTCAGTAGACAAACTGGAGGGAGAGGAATGCAGCCCCTTAACCCTGGCCTCAGACTGATGTGGCCCTCCAGTGAATTGTTGACCTCTGGGGTAAAAAGATGCAGATCATTTCCTCTCAAATATCCTCAATGCATGCACGTTAAAGAGTTCTGTGCCATGCAGCTGCCCCCACCTCATGCTTGGGGCTCTGATTAGGATCCTGTCGACATAACAGCCCCTTCCCCAGAGGCAGCTGCCTCGATGCCTAGCATGGCTACGGAGGCACTGATTTTTCTTTCTCCCTTCCCTGTAGGTTTGTTCCTTTGTTGCACTGTATTATAATGTCATCATTGCATGGAGTATTTACTACCTGGGCAATTCCTTTCAGCTTCCCTTGCCTTGGGAAAGTTGCCCAGAAGCATCCAACCAAACAGGTCAGTAAAGGAGGGAGGGAACAGGGGTTTCAGGTCTCTTCTGCCTGTGCTTTAAGAGTGTATTTGCATTGCAGATTTCCCTGGGTGAAAAAGGGAGGGGCATGGGGCATGTGATTGTCTATGGATTGTCCCTGAGACTTGCATCACTGTCCCTGTTCTTGTATTAATTTACTTACTAGTCTCTCAGTAAGACTCAAGGCAGATTATGCAGTTAAAACAATGTAGTAAAAGCAGTATAGTAAGTGAAATAGCAATGCAGCAAAACCAAATTACAAAATCAAATAAACAATGCAAAGGTATAAAGCATATAATCAACTAAGCAATCAAAGCTACCCAAAATTGCACAGGTGTCACCCTGTTCCCTTTATTTAAAAAGGCGCTCCTCAACAATTCCTGCGACCCTTTATTCTCTTCTTAGAAATGGAGTGTTCCCAGAGTTCTCCCACCACCTTCTTCTGGTATCGTAATGCCTTGAATGTGACCAGCTCCATCGGGGAGAGTGGAGGCCTCGATCCAGCTCTTACCGGCTGCCTCTTTGCTGCTTGGGTCCTGGTGTGCCTTGCCATGATCAAAGGCATCAAATCATCGGGCAAGGTCTTGACCACTACAACCAATTTTGTTTCTTTACCTCTTAACACATGGGGACTCTTTTGGCGGAACAGTAATAATTATGGCTGTCAGCTGGCTACAGACTACTTTTAACTGATTACTTAATTACGACAAGGACAATCAACGTGCATATTGACAAAATCTCAAAATGGGTGCGCTTCTTCGTGGCACTGAAAGAAACACAAAGATTGAGAATTCATTAACCAAAGCGGATGCTTGTAGTTAAAAATGATCCTTTTAATATTTGCATCCTCTGCTGCAGTGATACACTATGTCTAGAATAACCTCGGGAAAGAAAACTTAAAAGGCAACTGTTCCCCAGCTTCACCTATTAAACTGAGCCCTTTGTGGTTTCATCCACTAGCTCTTTAGCATCAATTAGATCTTTTGCAATGTAGTGATTTCTAACCTTGTGGCTCCAGTTATTTACTGAGCAGGTTCTGGGACAGCATTGTGGGGTGAAGAAACAGTCAAGTGAGGGGCAGGATGGCTGTGGCTAAGGGATTTTATTCAAGATCGATGTCTGCGACCAGTTTTAAATCATAGTAGTCTAGATCACACGGATTTGAGAAAGGAAGCCACAGACAACTTGAAAGTCTAAAGTGAACATTTTGCACTGATGATTCTTCTGAACACTAATATCACGCCCTGGCACTTGTCTGTATTTTCTCCCCTACCACAGGTTCTGTACTTCAGTTCGTTGTTCCCCTACGTGGTTCTCTTGTGCTTCCTTGTGCGCGCGTTGCTGCTAGAAGGAGCAATGGACGGAATCAGGATCATGTTCACACCCAAGGTGAAAGAGACTGTGGTCCCTGGCCGACTCCATGTTCCTGAGCCCAACCTCCATCCCTTCCCATTTTAACACAACGTTATGCCCAATGTTATGCCCACACGCAAACCTTGGTTAGGTCAAGGTTTTTATTTGATTTATATCCCGCCCTCCCCACGAATTTTAAAGTCTGACGTTCCATCTTTGTAATAAGGCAAAAGATCCACATATTTGTAAAATAGTACCTCCTGATCCTCTTTTTCTCTAGAGTCCTCTGTAAATGTTACAATTTAAAAATAAGAAGTTCAAAAGGGGGCGGGGAGCATGCATCGCTCCCCTTTCCCGAGTTGCATCTCAGGCCCTGTGGGTGATTCCCTGTATAACCATCTGCTCCCCATTTCTTTTGCCCCCCCACACCAGCTGTCCATCTTGGGCGACATGCAAGTCTGGCGACAAGCAGCCACCCAGGTGTTCTTCGCGCTGGGCCTGGGCTTTGGCACCATCATAGCCTACTCCAGCTACAACCCGCAACACAACAACTGTCACATTGACGGGCTGGTGGTATCCATGATCAACTTCTTCACCTCAGTGCTGGCCACACTGGTTGTGTTTGCTGTGCTGGGCTTCCGTGCCAACGTCTTTGCACAAACTTGCGTCAAAAGGTTAGTGGCTTCCCAGCTGAGTTCCACCCCATTTCATTTGACTTTCCTCTACATGAATGGGCCTCAAAAGAGCGTCAGGCTTACTCAGGCAATCCTGCATCCCCCTCCTTCCCCATGCACACACTGCTTATTTCCACTTTCATTATATTTAAACCAGCAAATGTCCTGATCTGGATACTCCAGGCTAGCCCAATCTTGACAGATCTTGGGTGCTAAGCAGGGTTAGCCCTAGTTAATACTTGGATGGGAGACCACCAAGGAAGTGCACGGTCACTGCACAGAGGCAGGCAGTGGCAAACCACCTCTTGCCTTCAAAACCCTGTGGAGTCACCATGTCAGCTGCAACTTGATGGCATCTTACACAGACGAGTGCATGCTTGCCACACAAGTGATTAATCCAAATTCCAGATTCAACCCCCCCTCCCCTATTTGGAGTCCTGATTAGCAAGACAGCCTTAAAACACAATTTGAGAGTTTAGATATAACAGCAAACTACAATGTTTTGAAGTGAAAGTAACTAATTGAGAGGGATCACACAAGCAGGCCTGAACCTTCCTTCACACAGTGGTGCATAGTCTGCTGTGACGTCTTCCTGAGAAGCACATATAATAAGTCTCTCTGAGTCTCTCTACACGAGATATCTTACATGGGGCTGCTCAAGTGTAAGGAGATGCAATGTTAGCTGGGAAGCGTAGTTAAAAAACACAGAGCCAAAGGCTCTGTCAGTTTCACCTCTCTACACATAGCTGGCTGAGATTGCTCCTCAAAGGGTTTATTAATTTCATCTTCTCCTCAGAAGGGGAAGTGAAATTGACATAGCCTTCTAGGAGGCAAAGTTGAAATTAACAAACCCTCTGAGGAGTATCTCTGCCAGCTCTGTGTAGAGAGGTGAAATTGACAGAGCCTTTGACTCTGTCTTTTTAAACTACACTTCCCAGCTAACATTGCATCTCCCTATGCTTGAGCATCCCAGTGTAAGATGTCTCATGTAAAGAGACTCACACACATACACAATATCTATTTATTTGTGAATAGCACATTTAAACCTAAAGTTACCCCACTGACGTGCTTGAACATTATTATAACAGTTTTCATTATCGTAAACTACATCAACGGTGCAGTCCCAACAGCAGACTTGCACCCACTTGAAGTCTATGTGCTTAGGAAGAGTGAAACTGTTTAGGATTGCACTTCATTGGCTACATTCTGACCTCATGAATTTTGGTTTGTGACAAGAACAAGCCAGGGAGTCCTTGGGCTTGAAAGAAAAATCAGATGGCTGCATTCAGTAGCAATCCAAAATGTACCAAAGGCCAAGGGCTCAGAGCCTGTTGCATCAGAGAAAGATGCTACTGTTAGCAGAATAACACCATGGGATCCAACTCCAATACTTGAGAGTAGGCATAACCACCCCCACTTTTTTCTGCAGGAACGAAAGACTTCTAACCAGCCCGCTTGCAATGTTTTGTTGTTTTTCTAGCAACTTAGAACGCCTGTATCATCTGCAGTCCACTGACCTCCTCCCCCCTGAGCTGTTCCCTGTCAGTAATGTCTCAGTCGCCCAGTACAGCACCTGGTATCAGGGGCTCCTGAATGAAACAAAGGCACAGTTGCAGAACTTGAAGATCGAGGACTGTCGTGTCGAGGACGAGATGAACAAGGTGATTGTGCAAGGTGATGTTGTGGAGGGCCCACCCAGAGGCAAAAGAGTGAGGCCATTGGCAGGTGCCTAGCCTATATTATTCATGATCTACCAATCCAAACACAGTTCACCAGATAGGTATGGAGGCCTGTCAGGGACTTGGTAAACTTCCCAACATTGCTACCTGCCTGGGACAAGTAGTGCACCTGTCCAAAACGGGAGCATTTGGTACCACAGCTAGTATGGCCCTCAAGTTATGTAGGTCTGTCTTTGATTTAATGCATGTTGCAGGACACAAATGTATGTCTCCCCCCTGCTTCCCACACTCAGGATTATTTTGCCTGTGGTCGACTGAGGGCCAGCAAGGGTGATGGTGTGAGGCTGAAGAAGAAGGCAGGACTAATAGGCCTCACTCTGTACCAATAACAGGTCTGTGGGCCTTCCAGCTATTGTCCAGGAGTGCAACAAACCTGAAAGGGCCTGTGCCATAGGGCAGCCCCTCACATTAAACTTGTTGCACATAAATGTGAGTGAATAATTCCCAGGTTCTCTGTCTCCCCTCTCTCCACAGGGCGTGGAAGGCACAGGCCTGGCATTCATCGCTTTCACCGAGGCCATGACCCTGTTTCCCACAGCCCCATTCTGGTCCGTGTTGTTCTTCTTCATGCTGCTCAACTTGGGCCTGAGCACCATGCTCGGAAACATGCAAGGGATCATAACCCCTTTGTTGGACAACTTCCACAGCCTCCACCGGCGGCGCACCCTCTTCACAGGTATGACAGAGCCTAGGAAGGATGGGGTATGTCTACAGGGAGCAGCGCCCTGGGTGAGAGACAGCACCTGATCTCTACCTGTAGGAGAGCCAAACAAAGTAGTCCTGAGTAGCTAGAACGGATTGTGCCATTTCAGACTTTGGGGGGAGTCTTGCACTTCCAAGCACAAAAACTCCCTGCAAATAAAATGAGCTAGAATCTTTCTCTCTGATGTGTTAATTTTTAGATACAGGAAGAGAGGGTTTTTTTAAAATGCGTGGGAAGTATTTAAAAGCTAGCTCCCCTCTCCTGCAGTCTTAAACGGTACAGCCCACTATACCATCTCAGGATTCTACCACCTCATTCTACCCTGTGTGGTATAGCATCACCTCATGTTGAAAGAGGCGATAGAATTCCAGGTTGTACTATTTGAAGCCGCAGGTGGGGAGGATTTAATTTTTGAATGGTCTACCACGTTTGTAAAACAAACTCCTGGCATGTCATAAATTACTATATCAGGGACAGGGAGATTTTTTAAATGTGGGAAAGTAGTCAAACATGATCTGTGCCTCTTTTCTCTCCCTTCCCTGAATTTAAAGTGGTCCAGTCTAGAATTTGACCCCTCCCCTTTCTGTGTAATGTTCAGGAGGACTGAGGTGGGCGCTTCAGGTCTGGGGAGTGGCCTTAATTAGAGGCAACTTTGGCCAGGGCTGGCCTCTAATACCTGTTTTTCAAGCTCAGCCATGGACCAATAAGAGTGCCTCTGCGCAGGTGCAGAGGGCTGTCTCCTCTCCACTATATAACCACAACCTGCCTTTGCACAGAGATTGATTTAGGGGGTAAGGACTTCCAGGGTAGGATGACATTCCCAAGCAGGCTGGAACCCCAGCATGCACTTTCCACATTCCTTGGATTTCTGCTTGGCGGTGGTATCTCTGCCATCTGGCCACTGATATGGGGCCTCGTTGCCCTTCCTCTCCCCGCAGTGTTGTGTTGTGTAGTTGGATTCCTGCTGGGCCTGCTTTTCGTTCAGCGCTCTGGCAGCTACTTCGTAGCCATGTTTGATGACTACTCAGCCACCTTGCCCCTCCTGATTGTCGTGGCTTGTGAAGCTTTTGCCGTGGCCTGGATCTATGGGGCCGACAGGTACGTTTCTACTTTGCCTCTCAACAGTGCCTAAGTATTTGCCAGTTTGACCATTCTGTTTTGGTAGGTAGGGGTGTCTGCACAGTAGCCTTAGCGTTTGTCAGACATCTTTGTCTTTACTTTGGTCATCTTTGCCCTGTTGGCTCAGTGGTAGAGCACTTGCCTTGCACGTAGAAGGTCCCAGGTTCAATCCCCAGCATCTCCCATGAAATGAGATCTCATCTCAAGTTATAGGGCTTTTGACCCTGGAGAGATGCTGCCAATCACAGCAGACAGTAGTAAGCTAGGTGAATCTGTGGTCTCACCTTGTATAACTTGGGGGGGGGGGGGCGGGACTGTAGCTGAGCTGTCAAGCATCTGTTTTGCATGGAGAAAGTACCAGGTTTGGTCCATTCATCTCTTATTAAAGGACTTAAGGTAGGAGGTGCTGAGAATAGACCCTTCTCTACCTGAAATCCAGGAGAACCACTGCTAGTTACAGTAGGCAATACTGAGCTAGATGAACCAGTGGTCTGACTCTGTATAAGCAGTGTTTGGCGGTTGCCTACTTGTTTGTCTCTGGGCTGCCTGCATCAGCTTCTCCACCAATCAGTTGGAGGGTGGGGCCCTGGCCACTGCGGCTGGATGACAGCAAGTCCTTGCCTTAGGCCAAGAAATTGTCATTGGTTGGTTGCTGCATGGCCCTGGAGGGTGGCTCAGTGTCTGTCCCGCCCCTGGATGTGGGACAAAGCCAATAGAACACTGGGGTGGTCACCATGGCCACAAGGGCCAAACAAGACTGGGTATTCTCACAAGGCCTGGAGGGGGATAGGCCTTATATATAAACCTGCACACCCCAGAGGGACAAGGACTCCCCGGTCAACTCTGGTGTTGCCCAGAGAGAGGCAGCTGAGGCCAGCCAGGAGGAAAGAAAGGACACGGAGTGAAGCCCAAGAAAAACTACTTCCTTCCCTAGCAACCCCACTAGGTGAGGCAGGAGAGGCGGATCTGCCCCAGTACAGCAGTTTCATGCATGTTGCTCCTTCCTTCTGACCCCAGGTTCTTAAACGACATAGAAGATATGCTGGGCTGGCGGCCTTGGCGTGTCTACAGCTACATGTGGCGCTACGTTAGCCTGGCGTCGATTGTGTGCCTGCTGCTAGCAAGCCTGGTGCGCATGTGTTTGAGTCGCCCAACCTACCAGGCCTGGAACAAGGAAGAGGTAAGCCTCGTCCCTCCAATCCTGTCCTTTCATGGCTCCAACCAATCACATTAGGAGAACGGGCTGTTTACTTATTTGGAAGATTCATACTCCTGCCTTTCAGCTGTTAAATTGGCACGTGAGGCAGCTCACACTGTGATTGTTAGAACTTTATAAAATTATACTACAAGTGGTTTCTTTTGGGGGGGGGGGGAGCACCACAGTTTGTTTTGATCCTAGTACCAAATTTGTCTTCATCTGACTGATTTTCTGCTGTTCAGAAATCTCCTAGGTTGAACTGTACATAACGTACCGTTCAATGACAGGATCTCTCTCTCTCTCTCTCTCTCTCTCTCTCTCTCTCTCTCTCTCTCTCTCTCTCTCTCTCTCTCTCTCTCTCTCTCTCTCTCTCTCTCACTCACTCACTCACTCACTCACTCACGCAGCCCTGCTCTGAGGGTGGCATCCCACCCAAGCTCCAGTTCACATTCAGTGATCACAGTTTGTTTTCCCCATCTCCTTTCATGCCATCCCAACCCCACCTCCTTTCTGGCCTGTACATCTCCCTGTTCTCCAAGGAAAACAGTCGTATCAGGGCTGCCTCAGCAGGTTCGTCACTTGGGTGGCCAGTTGCTTGGCTATGTAGTCCTTACTCCTTTCCCCTCAAGACTGCAGGTCGTCTTGTTGTCCGAGGGCAGAGAAAGAAGAGCCATTAGTGCCAAGCAATGACAGCCGGTTTGCCTTAGCTGCGACTGATCCAACAGATCTTCACTTCTTCCATTGTGTGGAGGATCTAATGCACATCAAGGAGAATGTTTCTGGAATAGGCTATGAATGACTGCCACAGATGCAGTGCCTAATCCACTTCCCCATCCCTTGCTTTCAAAAGCAAGAGCCATAATGAATTACAGACTGTTCTTCTGAAGAACTCCTCAGAAACTTCTTGGTTCCTCAGTGAGGAAAACCGTTAAGATTTTCCTGAAAGACAGTCTGGCCTCGATTGCTGATCTTCCCCTGTAACGTGACGCTGAAGTAGCATAGTAGGTCCGGTTTAGGTCTCTTTCTCAGTTCAAGGAAGGCTACAGAGAAACTTAACAGGCCACAGCCCCATGTGAATCTGCTCAGGAATCCTTTGCCGCCAAGTATTGGGGTTCCCTTGGCTTACACTTAGGAGTTTCTTTAAACATGGGTAAAATCAGAAAGAGGGTTCCAAAGGTAAAAAGTGCAAAGGCCACTGCCCTTCTAAGGCTTGAATAACAAACCTTTAAAAACATGGGTTTTTATGTTTACCGGGCACAGAGACTAGACTTGCGGCACAGGGATCTTTTCTCTTCCCACACCCTGCCCCAACAAAGGAATATGGAGTCAAGACAAAGAATTCCCTGTGTAGCCCATCCTTGTTGCCCCTTTGCCAGGCACTTCTGCTCCAACTGTTTGGCTGTTTCAGGGTTGCTGCTGCTTCTTAGGTTGCCATGCTGGCTGCGAGGGAGGAGGAAGAGGCTGACTTCACAGAGAGGTTCAAGCACATCACATGTGCCATACTGGAATGAAACAAGCTGTTTTAGGGCCACTGAGGTGGCCTTAGGAACTTCGGCCTCCTTTTAGCTTTTTCACATATTCTTGCAAGTGTTCTCTGTTTTAAACAAGGCTTGGGAAATTTCAGGCTAAAGGTGCTGAATACACAGTATAGTTCAGCGAAAGTTGTCATTAGCAAATTCATTGTTTTCTTAGTCCTGCAGACATGTAGCCATTTCACACAGCATAATCTATAAGCAACCAGTGTTGGGACCACCAGTCTATATTCCATGGCTCACAAAATGGCTCCGTTAATTTCGATTGCCATTGTCTCTTCACAGGCAGCTAAGCAGCAACTGGAATACCCAACCTGGGCTCTGGGCCTTCTTATAAGCCTCATTGTCTTGGCTGCCCTTCCCATCCCGATCATGTTTGTCCAGCAGCTGTTGATAGAGTGGTTGGCTCTGCGAGACAGCCGGTCTGCTCCAGCAATATCATCTGTGCCTGGTGAGGAAGAAGATGAGGAGGAGTTGGAAAAAGAGAGCCCAGCTGATCCTGATCACCAAACCAACGGGTATCTGCCTGTTCGGACAGAAGATGCACAGGACTTCTAGCTGGGATGGATCCTGTGCAGAATGTGACCCATCTGAGCTCCACAACTTCACCTTGGATAGATCCACCACTGTATTTTCTCCCCCAGCCTCAGGCTTAATGATATCAGGGGTGGTGTTTGTTTAAACCCTCCTGATAGTGTTCGTACAGTGGATGGATGCTGAAGAAGGGATAAGCCAAGGAAACAAGAAACCAAAGTGGTGGGTGCCTTCTCCACAACTGATCTCTCTAGACCTACTGAAGACCAACTATAGCCTGGGACACGAAGACCCCAAAGGCCACAAAAGAGGCCTCGAGGGACCTCACAGTAATTAAAAGTGATATATGGGTGAACTGTGATGAATCGGCTTGCACCGCATACTGCAGCAGTGTTAGCTTCTCAGAAGATCCCTCTGCAGTGTTTTAGTGCTTCCATTAAAACTGAGGAGCAAGATTTTGAGAACTAACCTTGAAAGGTTAAAAGGCTGCCCTCAGACGTTCAACGTGAGAATCTTTTGGATCCAAGGAAAAGATGATCCAAGACTCAGTGAGGGTTTATCTCTTTTTGTTCAAGTATCTGTTAACAATTACCACCCACTCCTCTCTACTTTCACTGCACCCTTTGTTGTTCCCATAATCTGTATTAAAAGGTAAACTCTTTTGGTGCAGAGATTTTTCTGTTTTTGCTAGATACCCTGATGGCACTCTGTAATTATTATTAGCCAGAAATCAAGAAAGTTCACAAACTGCTGGCAGGAAGAACAGAATATGCCAGACCATGAGCTTTCCACTTTGGCTTCTTCTGGTACAATATTGTGGCCAGAACATCCTGGCAAAAAGACTTGAGTTTGGGTCCACAGCAAGGGGAAGTCGGCGACCACCAAGACCTGGCTGAGGATGTTAAATTCAAGCTGTCTGTGACAGCTAGTTTAGTGTCTAAGAGTGAACCATGGGTTAGAAGTCCTTGATTGTAGTCTCAGCTCTGCTGCAAACTTACTGGATGGCTTTTGGCAAGCAGTTATTTAAGAATATAAATGTAGCCATGTTGGATCAGGCCAATGGCCAATAGACCTGTCCATTGCCATGTGGCAGTGAGTGCAACAAGCCAATTACGCATTTTGTGAAACAGCTCTTCCTTTTGTCGTTCCTGAATCTACTGTTCACCAGTTTCATAGACTGATTCTGACTTTGAGTATTATGGGAGAAAAGTTTCAGTCTCTGCTTTCTCTGCACCGTGCAGAATGTTGTACATCATGTCACCCCATCAGTTGGACTTTTTTGATAAATAAGCACCCTCCAAATGCTTTTTACTTGCTTTGTAGGACTGGTGCTTCAACCCCATGATCACTTTGGTTACCCTTCTCTGTACTTTTTCCTGCCCCGCAATACCCTTTTTGGGATGCAGCAGCCAAAAATGTACTGTATTCTGTATGTTGCCACACAAGAGCCTTGTATTAAAGGCATTAAAATACTGGCAGTTTTATTCTCAGCCCCTGAGCCCATCTGCAGTTGGAGGATAACAATATTGACTCGCCTTCTATGGCTGTCATATGGGTCATTCACATGATGTATATGAAGTGCTTTGAACATTCAAAAAGCATAAAATATTATTACCATTACTTTGTTAAGCTAATAATCCAGGATGTCCTTAGGATGTTTCGTCAGTGGGGTTGTAATGGTTAAGAGGAGGTCTCCTGATGCTTAGGAATCTCAATATTTTTTATTGACATACCAATCAAAGGTTAAAGGACATGACACTCCTTCAGCAAATGGGATGGGGTTTGGGAGGTTTGGGAGTGTGAGAGACAGGAGACTGGTTGAAGTTGAAACCAACTGGGTTGCATATTCTCTCTGCCAGGGACCTGAGGCATGGTAGCAGATTTAATGCCTTCTGCGAATGATTCTTCCTCTGCTGCTTGTGTATTTTGTAGGTAAAATCGCTGGAACTCTTCGGTGCTCTCCCATCCAAAGAAAAGCCAGAAATTTCTCACTGGTGGGAAAGTCAGGGAGCATGTAACAACAGTTGTTGTTAGATGTGTAATAATAGGCTTGAATCCTGCCAAAATGGGCAGGTGAAGTTTTTCATGGCATGGTGTTAAGATCCAGAACCAATGATATTGAGTTATATTCAGTGTTTACCTACAAGTTACATGTGAACAAACATAAGAAAAAGCTCAGGAGTGTTTCCTTGTGACAAACCAACATGGAGAGCAAGTGATTTTGAAGGAGAGAAACAACAAGGGGTGTGCTTAACCCTTTCTCTGCTTGTTCCTTATGTCGTACACTTCTGCTCCATCCACCACGAGCTTCCAGATGTGTCTTATGGAGAAGTTTTGTATGCTTTATCTATACTGGGCACTGAATTCTGACCCCACAATGAGATGTTGTGCTTTTTTTGTTCACACATAGGCTGCACTAAGTCCCACCTAATTTTCCTAACACATGCAAAGTGAACTTCTTTTAGGACCCAGTATGGTGTGGTTAAGAGTACCAGAGGAGGACCCTGTAGGCCCAGGTTCAAATCCCCAGCCAGCCATGAAGCTTGCTAAATGATCTTGAGCCAGCACACACACTCAATTAGCCTACCTCACTGGATTTTTGTGAGGATAAAGCAGGATAGGGAGGATATGACATGCATGATGCCATCCTTGCCAGATGATCTAACATGACCTCTGCTACACTGAACCTCTGTTCAGGCAACACGTCAAATTTCTGAATGAGAGACTGAATTTAAAGAGCACCTGTCTATGAAACGGAACATCCTAGCAGCATCTGTGTTTCAGATCAAAATTATAAATGGCCAAATTAGGTTGATATCAGTGAATCCAATACTAGTTCTGTATTTTGAGGCCAGTTATTTTTTCTTACAGACTTATAAAAGACCTGACCTGACCTGGATAGCCCAGGTAAGCCTGATCTCATCAGGTCTTGGAAACTAAACAGGGTCAGCCTTGGTTAACAATTGGTGGGAGACCTCCAATGAAAACCAGGGTTGCAGAGGCAGGCCATGGTAAACCACCTCTGTTAGTCTCTTGCCATGAAAACCCTACTAGGAATTGCCATAAATTAGCTTGATGGCACCTTCCACCACCAAAGTAAGGGACTAACTAATACTAGGAAATTATATATTAAGTTCTGCTGGAGGAGAATAGTAATGCTTTTGTTGAAGGCTAAGATCTGCAGGAACAGCTGCTCAGTCTCTAAAACATACATTTCCTTGTATTAGAAATTTCCCCCGTGATGCTAACAAATTTGAGGTTTCCTCCCATCTGTTTTCTGAGCTATGTTTTATCATTCTTTCCCTCTGATCCAGAGGTTGCCTGTGAATTGGGAACCACAGGCATAAATTGGACTTGTATCTAAATATGACTGCCTACCTTTCACATGGTGATGCACTTAGCCCTCCATAAACTGACGCCCCTAAATTGGGGTTGGGGCATCTCTGTTTATGGGAGTATATTTATTTGAACTTACCTTACTTTTCTTAGTCTGTGCCTTACCTTTATATTTTTAAAGTGCTGTTTTAAGTATTTGTACTTTTAAATGAAAAATATTTTTAAAGTTTTGTTTTAATTTGTGGGGGGAGAAGGAAGCACAGAGTCTCTATAAGGAAAACAAAAACAATCTTAATTTAATCTAATGTGGTTCATTGGATAGTGGCCTTGAGAGACTCAAGCTTTCAAATTTGTGTGCATATGTTGCCTCACAGATGGAGGGAGGGAGGCTTGGGAAAGCCATTTTTGTCCAGCCTCAAGTCTCCTCCATGCAGAATTACCTCTTAAGGTTTTTTTTGGGGGGGGGGAAGTAAAGTATTTGTACATCCAGTGCTATGCTAGTTAACACTATTTAAAGGACAGAGATGGTGTTCCTTTAACACCAGACCAAAATTCCCTCCGCAGCAGCTGCTGGGTTTGCAAATTACATAGTTGTTTAGAAGCCTCGAGCCTGTGGCAGGAAAGCAAGGAGGCAACTTTACTTTTTTTTTTCACAACAGTGACAACAAAGTGTGCCAGTTAATCATCCAGTGTTCGCTTGGGTTTTGTAGCTCAAAAAGCAAAATATGTTCACAATAGTCAACAGAGGTGTTTTTTTTAAAAAAAATAGTGTATTGTTTCCAAGCATGGGGAATTTATGTTGATAGTTCAGTAAATGAACTGTGTAATTAAAAAGAATAAAATTTATTTTGGGGATTTTCTCTAGATGCTTAAATACCACCTAGAGATGATAGAAAGCACTCTGCCCTCTGTCTAGATAAAGAGGTTCAATGTGGTTCCTGTGTGAGCCATGGAAGTGATATCAGTGTGGTTAAAGCAAATGCATTTTTCTCTTATTAAAGAAACCTGTTTGAAATGTTTATTCCTGTTGTGTTTTTTTAAAAAAAGATTTCCCTGTTGCGGAGCTCTCTTAATACAGAGGAGGCAAATTACAGAGGTCACACTTCATGCAGACTATTAAGTAGACTCTGGTTTGTGAAAGCTTGTAACACAGTAAGTTTGTAGTCCTCTGCATACTCAGCTGGGAGTAAGTGCCATTGAACACACAAAAGAACTATAACACCGAATTTCAGTTTGGTTGCAACATTTTAAGAGGGCTACCCCTGGACAGGAAGGATGCACCCTTCAGCGACAGAGCATGCAGATAGTCCCATATTCAGTCCCCAGTGTTCCAAAACAAAAAGATCAGGTAGTTGGTGATGTGAAAGACCTCTGCCTGACACTGGAGAGCTGCTGTCAGTCTGGGAGAACAATACTGACCTTGATGGACTAATAGCTTCAGCGCAAGGCAGCTTTATTTTGTGTGAATTCATCCTATCCCTATTGATTCTGAAGCCGCACTGAGTTCCATAGGATTTGCGTGCATAGGACAGCAGTTTGAGTTTTATTAAAAGTGGACCTGGCTTTGCCACTGCTGAACAGTCCTGTATAAAAACTGCAAGTGTAACCTCTTTCTGTATGGTTTCTATGGGGTTAAATTAGGAATCAAACTTGAAATACAATTGTAAGTTAAGAAATTCCTTCAAGTCCAAACCTTTTAGCAGTCAGAACCAGGCATGCAACCCCTCCAACTCAATCTTCCCCCTTAGATGCTTAGAATCCAGTGATTGAGCTGTGAATCAGCACTCTGCTGGTTCAACTCCCATAACTGCCATGAGCTCTGCAGGTGGCCTTGGATAAGGCACACCTCTCAACCCAGCTCTCCAGCTGTATTGTGGGGATAACACTGACTTTGTTCACTGCTCTGAGTGGGACACTTATGTCTAGAAGAGCAGTATATAAGCACATTATTTATGTATTTAAAGACCAACTATATTTCCAGGGTAGGAGCTGGCTGGATAAAACCCTCCTTACTTCCACTTTTAAATGTATCTTGAAGAAAGGAGCTTTGACTCTAGCAAGCTGGGACCCTAGAAATCTGCTTGGTCTCTAAGGAGCCACTGGACTTGAATCTTGCTCTTGCAGCAAGCAAGTTGTATCCTTGAATTCACTTGAGCAATTGGTTGCTCCTTGGTAACACTTTTGGGGGAGTAAAGTGCAATTCTTCTGGTTCGTTAAGTGCCAGAGACTTGATAGTGCTCTTGATTACAGAAACAAACTGGAACCCAGGTTTCAACTCAAATGACAGCCATTAATCAAGGCAACTAAGAACATATATAATTTTATCCAGCACCCCCCCCTTCCTCAGCTCCAGACACTGAATCCCTCCCTCCTGGAGGCTAAACCAACTACCTCACGGGGATTGCACAGACAAACCCTCCCATCAGGCGCTGAGTTTTCCAGCGTTCAAACACTTCCCTTTTCTCACGTGATTATATCAATAGCCAATCACTTCTTCTCTCTTTTGACGCTTCAGGCGAGTGGAGGGAGGCGTGTCGTCCCCCTTACTGACTCTCACGTGATCAGAGCTCTGCGTCACCATAGAGATGAAAAAGGATGAGTTTTTATAGAAAGCAGCTATGGGGTTCTCAATGGGAGGGGCGGGAGCCGCTCTATGCTGAAGCATCTCCCTGCCTCGACACCGGAAGAGAAGGTGCTTATTTCGTTTCTGCCGGAAGTGATGACAAGAACCGCGGCAGAGTTCGGGTGTCACTTTCCCTCCATTTTATGTGACACTTTCCCGCCCAAGGAGTGGGTGGGATTAACTGGTGACCCCGGTCATGTGACAAGGCCGGCCGCCAGGGAACTTCCGGTTTCTTTTCCTGCCGTGTTTCGTCATAAAAGTTTCATTGTGGAATTGTTTATGCTGTTTCAGCATTTCTTCAGCTCTGTATTTGAATTGCTGCTGTTTTTTAAATCTTTGCAAATTTCCATTTATGTACCCTATTACATGTCTATTGAAATGTCTTTGATATTAACTCTACTGACTCAGGCTGTGTAAACTGCCAGAGTCTCAGTGAGAAAGGTGGGCTATAAAGAAAGCTAAAATAAATAGAAGTGCCGAGCGGCGACTTTGTGCATGGGTTGTCATCTCTTGGCTGGGAAATTCCTGGAGTTTTGGGGTGGGACCTTCGTGGGGTGTAAGACCATAAGAGTCCACCTTCCAAAGTAGCCATTTTCTCCAGAGGAGCTGATCTCTGTAGTCTGGAGATCACTTGTAATTCCGAGAGATCTTCAGGCCACTCCTGGAGAGTTATTTTCAAGTTTGTTTTATTTGAAAATAAAAAACCGCAACTGGAGAATGGCAAGCCTAATTTGTGCCCAGACACAGTACTAGTAAAACAAAAAGAGAAGGGTCTTTCTGGTTATCTCTAGTACTTTCTAAGATGTATGCAGTTAACTATTCCCACAAACTATCTCTATGAGAGGGCAGAGTTCAATTTTATTTTCAAGCTATGATGTATAAGTAATTCCAGCAGGGGCAGCCCAATTTGTTAGTTTGTTGTAGTAACCATAAAATAATTTTTATTTGTTTGTGTTATTTATAGTCTGCCTTTCTCACTGAGACTCAAGGAGGATTACACAGTGTAAATCAATGAGATTATTGACAAGAGAGTCCTGTGGTGGCATCTTAAAGATTTAACAGAAGAATTGTAACACAAGATTGAGACGTTTAATCCCAGGTTAACTCCCTCACCTTTGCAAAAAAAAACCCTGCTGATTGAGGATTTGTGTCATTGTAGCTAACAAAGTGCAATCAAGAGCCAGCAAAGCTTATGCTACAAAAATGGCACCATACCTCTATGCCTGTCTGTTTTGAAGTAAAGCACCACTATGTTCAACAGGGCTTACTCTCAGGAACGCATGCAAAAGATTGCAGCCTGATAATGCAATATTATGCATATTATTCTAAATCCATGGAAACAATGGGCTCAGACTAACCTAGCTCAGCATTTGCAATGCCATGTGTGTCCCTGGCTGTCCCAGTGCTTTTTGAATTACCTACTCAGGGGGAGGCAGCCCTTTCTCCATGCATCTGCCAAAGGGCTCTCTCATGATTACTGCAGAGAATTCTGGGGCATATTCTGTAATAAAAAAACCAGCTCATATGGGCGTGGCACAGCATGGGCCTATTGGCCCTCATTCCCTTATGGTGAAGAGAGGGCACCCAACAGTTGATGATGAGCTTTGCCTTGCAACAATGTGTTTATCCTCTCCCTTTTTTGTATGGGACAACCAACCTGACAAAAAGTTTCCAAGAGCTCAACAATTTTGCTGGGGTTTTGCTGGTGTACAGTTCTGAGGATATTTTGATTACCTAATAAAAAGTACTGTGCAACTTTTGATTTTGTGAGTTGTTTGTGAATCAGCACTACTACTTGTAGACTTTGTTTGCTCATGGAAATGATCTGTCATTGCCAGTAACCTGCCCTTCAGGGAAGTTTATAAACCTTTACTCCTGGTTTCAGGTATGCGTGTGTTGGATGTAAATACAATACAGTCTTATCTACTGTATTTTAAAACGTTTATGATTGCAAGCCACCTTGTGAACCCAGAATGCAAGGGGAAAAAATAAACAATTGTCCACCCTTCCCGTTTTCTCATTCATTGAGAGCTGGAGCTGCATTGTGACTAGTGTGGCACTAGATCTAGGGGAACCTTGGTTCAAATCTCACCCTTGCCATGAACATTTCAGTGTGATCTTCAACCATTCATTCCCTCTCAACCTACCTCAGAAGATTCCTGTAAGGATTGTTTTTAAAGAGAGGAAGGAAAAACTATACAATAGTATCAACTAATAAACTCTCGTTTCATTCATGTTCATAAAAACTAGACTAAAAATCACTCTGCCATGGAAGCTTGCTGGGTGACCTCATGCCAGTCACTCCCTCTTAGCCTAACCTATTTATTTATTTATTCATTAATATCCTGCCTTCTGAGGACCCAAGGCATCATTCTCCTCTCCTCCCTCACAGCAACCCTAAAAAGGTAGAACATCAGGATTTTATAGCAGGAGAATTACTGTAGCAGAGTGGTTAAATAGTTGGTTGCAAGTCAGCACTTTACTGGTTTGAATCCCACTACTACCACAACCTGAGCAAGTTGTAGGGTTGCCCGGTCCCTATATCCACTGTGGGGAGGGCCCTGGGACTTTCCTTATGCCGGCAGCAAGGTCTTCTTCATGTACACTGTCACCTGCACAGTGATGTCACCCCCAGAAGTTGTCTTCAAGCCAGTCACAGGAGCGCTCTCACGCTCCACGCAGGGCTGATTTGTCCCATTTGGCCAAATCTGCCCCAAACAAAGTGCAGTAACGCTCCCGTAGCTGGCGCGATGTCACTTGAGGGCAACGTCATTGTGCACTGCATTCCTGGGGTGCCTGTCAGTGGTGGGCAGCCTTGGAGAGTTTGCCACCTCCCACTGACCACTGGTGAGTCAGCAAACTCTCCCGGGAGTTTGCCCGCCGTTGGCAGGTACCTGGAAACTCTAGCAAGTAGCCTTGGGTAAGTCTTCAGCCTCAGCTCCCCAAATTTTGGGGATAACATCACTGATTCTGTCCACCTGTGTGAGTGGGGCACTAATATGTCTAGAAGAGTGGAATTTAAGCAGAGTTATTATTTTAGTCCAGTGGCACCTTAGAAACCAACAAGACTTTTAGTATATAAGCTTTTGAGTGTCAAAGATCCTTTCTTTGGATACAAAGCTTATACCCTGAAAATCAAAAGCTTGCACGCTGAAAATCTTGTTGGTCTCTAAGGTGCCACTGGACTCAAACCCTGCTGTTCTACTGCAGACCAACACGGCAAGGTCACCTAGCAAGCTTCCATGCCAGAGCAGGGATTTGAACGGGCTCTCCCAAGTATTAGTCCTGCACTCTAACCACTACACAGCACCATACCCTCGCAGGTTTGTTGTGAGGATAAAAGGGAAGAGAGGAGAGAATCGTGTAGGCCGTTGCTGAGAATCTTGTAGGAAGAGGGATAAAATCTACTAAATAAAATTCAAAACGCCCCTCCCCCGATTTCCAACTTCAGACGTCCTTACAGGCCACTAGTTCTAAAAGGGGGGAGGAGAAAGAAAGCGCCCTGACCCTTGTCACGTGGCTTCTCTAACCCCGCCCCCTCGTCCCCTGAGCTCTTCTTTTTAACTTCCTCTCCCCCTCCGCTCCTGCCGGCTGCCTGGTCATGTGACTTTTGAAGAAAGGAAAAGGGGGAAAAAACACGCGCAAGGCAGCAGCCGACGGTGGAGTTGCTATTGCTGGCCTTCGGGGGCGGGCGGAGCGGAGCCCGGGGCGGTGGTGGACCGTGGACTGGATATGGCGGCGCCTGGCAGGGACCGCGAGCCGGAGCCTCCGCCCCAAAAAGCGGGTAAGAGGGGAAGGAGAGGCTGGAGCCATAATAAAGGGAGGAGGAGAGGCTGAAGATGATAATGTAAATGTCGTATTGGAGGGTCGCTAACAAGGGGTGTGTGTTATGTGTCATGGATTTATTGATACCAATTAATTTTTTAAAAGCAGCGTCAAAAGTCTCTACAATCATTGATTCGAGTCCAGTGGCACCTTAGAGACTCACAAGATTTCCAGAGTATGAGCTTTCTAGAGTCGGAGCGCCCTTCTTCAGATACAGGGGGTAGTGGAGATGTCTGAGCCCTTATATCCCAGTCATCTCTCACATCCTGGATGGGATATAAAGGCTCAGGGATCGTGTCTCTGTATCTGAAGAAGGGAGCTCTGACTCTGGAAAGCTCATACGCTGGGAATCTGGTGGTCTGTAAGGTGCCACTGGACTCGAATTCCGCTGTTCTACTGCAGACCAACACGGTCACCCACCTGAAACTACAGTGATTAAGTACCGCCCCCGCCCCCATCTACCCTCAGTCTTACAATCTGAAGCACTTTTAGATGGTGGTCCTCATTGTGAATAATGCCTGTTTCTATTTGTTTGTTTAAAAACGTTTTATGTTCCTCATGCTGCTTCAAGCTTGACAGTTCCTTAGGTGATTTTATGGATCTCCATCAATGATAAAACTTTCATGATATAGAGAAACTTCAACAGTTTTAATTAATGCTTAAAAAATAATACAGGCTAAAAAAGGGGAACAACCCATTTAGTAAGTCTTTTTGCAGGGTGACTGTGTTGGTCAGTTGCATTTTGGCTAGGTTTATTTCCTTTACATTCTACCCATCCCTTTCCTTCCATCATGGATCTCAAGACTATACATAGGAGCAGTGGAGGGCGGGAAAGTGAGGAGCTTTTCCCATCCAGGCATAAATAAGTGCCAAACCTGCTTATTTTCCATTGCATTAGATGCCCCTGCATCCTCTCTTGGACTGTTTTGCTCTTCTTTTTGACTCCTGCCTGATAATAATATCTTACAGTGGTTTCAAGTATTCAGTGTGTTTCACAGACTTTGTCTTTGGCTACACTCCTTACAACTGCCCTGTATGGTAGGGCTAGTATTATCCCACATTGCTGAAGTGGCTTGACTAAGGCCACCGAAAAAGATTGTACAGAGGGAAGTTTCAAAACTGCCTGATCTGTAACTTACATTGCAATCCTAAATAGTTACCCCAGTCTAATCAATAGATTTAGACTAGAGTAACTGTTTAGGATTGCACTGTTCGTCTCTTAAACCAATCCACTACACCAGATTTCTGTCTAATGCTAAGTCCCAGATAATGATAAATTCCAGAGGGAATCTTGGAAAGGAGTCTTGTGGCACCTTAAAGACTTAAGAAATTTATTGAGGCAAAAGCTTTCATGGACTAGATGTGTGATGTGTGTCCTTTTTTGACAGAAAGGATACACTGGAGAGCCACTGTAATGTAGTAGCTAAAGTGTCAGACTAGGTCTCAGGTTCAGTTCTCTGTTCAATTATGAAGCTTATTGGGTGACTCTGAGCTAATAACTTACAGCTTAACAGTCCTCTCAGAATAGTTAGGTAAAGTGGGTTGACCAAGTATGCTACTTGCGGAATGAGCAGGGTCCAAATCATGTGTAATACTTATATCCTGCTTTTTCTCTCTCCAGTGGGGACATAAAGCATCTTACATCATTCTCCATGCCTCTATTTAATCCTCACAACTACAACCCTGTGGGGTAGGATAAGCTGAGAGAGTGGCTGGCCCCAAGTTCACTCACTGAATTTTCAGGGCACAGTGGGGATTTGAAATGGGAGTCTCCTGGATCCTAGTTTGACAGTATAACCACTTCACAATATGGCTTTATATAGATGACAGAAAAAACTGTAAACACTGAGCTGTCATGCACTTGACAAACGGCATTTGCGCACAAAAGTGTGAAGTCTTTCAAGTGCCTCAGGACTTCTTTTTATTTCTACCCTACTGTGATCTATTTTGTCTTCCTCCTTAATCAATGATATGGTTTATTTGCTTTCAATATTGCTTCAGTAAATGAATTCTTAATACAAGTTTAAAGGGTTTTTTTTCCCCCACAAAAAGAAAAGCTGCAAGCTGCTATGAAATGCATGGTAACAATGGACCCTCCAGCAAGCCATTTTGTATGGTGGCCAACTCTCTTGCTATGCCATAATAAATGTGTTGCCACAAGACTCTTTTCATCATTTGGCTGCCCTTTTTGTGTCTCAGCTATTCTTGTGCCTTTGCAGCTGTTTTGATCTGCAGCAGTTCTTAACCAGTGAAGCTTTCACATCATGGTAGAGATGCATTTATTACTTAAAAGTAGTCATGGTTGATAACAGAAACAGCAGCCTGTAAAAAAAAAAAGTTGGCAACTCTTCCATCCTAGAGGAAAAAATACAGAAAAAATTAGGACAGTGAATTTAGTAGTGGTTAAAATGGTGCCACATGTGACAAGATGTAGGCGGGGGGGGGAGGGGGTTTGATCCTCACTCTGTAGATTATTACACTCTAAATTTAGATCAGGGTAGGGAAGGAAGAGGTTACATGAAAGTGTGCTGATGCCGTTATCCAAACTTGGGCTGCAAGCTAAGAGGTTAAGGCTTGGGTGTGGTTTATTAAGGTTAACATTTTTTATTTGTTTACGTCATTCTTTTACTCTTTCTTCCTCATGGGAACCCAAAATGGTTTACATCCTCCTCCTCTCCTTCGTTTATCCCCCTAATCCCTGTGAGAAAAGTTAGGCTGAGCATGTATGACTGGCCTAAGGTCACACAGCAATTCTTCTACCACAAAGGAGGGTTTTTTTCATCATTTGGCGCCATTCGTTCTGCAGGGCTGGAGGCGTTGTGGGCAGATGTATGGTCCTAGCTTGGGCAAGGAGAGTTTGGCCCAACTGACATGGATCTTTCGAACTCAGTTTTGTTTAATAGGTGTGACAGAGTGGTTAGAGTGTTTGACTAGGACCTGGGAGAACTGGATTTGAATTACTGCTCTGCCGTGGAAGCTTGCTGGGTGACCTCTGGCCCCTCATACTCTCTCAGCACTAACTTACCTCAGAGAGTTGTTGCGAAGATAAAAAGTAGAAGGAGGGAGAACAAAGGGGTTCCCCCGGAGGAGAAAAGGATATACATTTTTAAAAATTAAAATAAAATGTAACAGCTGTGGGGGGAGAGTGATGGAAAGGGGACCTGGGGGAGGTAGAAGAACATGGAAGGAGGAAGAATGCGAGACTCTGATGTCAGCTATGTAAGCAGCGTCACCCTTTAGATAGCATGCTACTCCAGAAATATGGCTCTGACTCCTTCCTTGACCACTGACTCAGGACTGGTCTAGATGTTACATTTAGCTCATGGAACCAGTTCATAGTGCCCAGAGGTCTCTACTGCATGCAATTTGAAAGTAGTACAAATAGCTGCATGGCAGCCAGTGGTGTGGAGGAGGGCACCACAGGAGTGATGTGCTGCATTGGGATTGAGGAGACCTGGGTTCAAATCCCTGCTCGAGCTATGAAGCTCAGTAGGGTAAACTTAGGCCAGTCATACATGTGTATGCGCTCTTTGTCTCAAGCTAACCTGCCTCAGAGGATGGTTATGAAGCTCAGAAGTGGGGAGAGGATAAACACACCCAATCACATCACCTTCAGTTCTGAGGAGGGGTGGGAGGAAAACGTGAGGAATTATCAGTGTGGCTTAAACTGTGTGGTAAACATAATGTACAATCCACCCCTTGCTTGAAATTCCTGATCCGGCCTTCACTAGCCTATTGCCACATGAGTCATCCACTCTGAAAGGTGCGTGTAAACTGTACAAGCACTTGACAAATAGTCATAACAGAATCATCTTAGCAGGAAAAGAGAGGCAACTTGCGGAAATGAAAGGGAAACTGGGGGCTGACCTGGCAGGGAGGGGTAGAAGAGCTCGTTGTCAGCTTATTTGGGTTTTCTTAGACCCCACTTTGTTTCCTGTTGCATCTCAGGGAGGGAGGGGGAAATAAGTTCCCAGTCTGAAAAAGCTGATGGGGCGGGCAGGATTCAAGGTTCTTCTGGGAAACCAGTGAGTTTGCTGTGCTGAAGCAGTAGAGATAAGCTCTTTCCTTATTTTCATATGTGATGCTCTCCCTTCCAGGCACCACTTCTGACCAGATCCTTAAAACAGGAACTCTTCTTCTCAAGGGGTGAGTGAGTATATTTGGAACTGAGAAATGGGTTTAGGCTATGAGCCTTCTGTATGAGGGGGATTCATTCTGGTGCATGAAGGTAGGGCTCTTTTCTCCCCTCTTTTTTTGTTCCTTCAATAGCTTTATCAGGGACCGAGCCCAGCGCTGCGGAGATTCTGGTCATAATGAAGTGATAGCTGAACTTGGAGGTTCAGAGTCCCAGCCTTGTGACCCCAGCACCAAGCGGCTGAGTGAATGCCTGCGCCGGATCGGGGATGAGCTAGATGGCAACATGGAGTTACAGAGGTGGGTTTCAACCAAGCATCGCAACAGTCTGAATCTGCTGCTGGCTTCAGATGGGCCCTAGCAGTTGAGAATCAAACCAGCTCCTGATTGTGCACTGCCTCTCTGTTCTCCTTTCCACCTTCATAACCTTAGTACATATTGGTCATGCTAGCATTTGATCAAATGTTGATCAGTGGTACGGAGAGAGAGAGAGAATGATCCAAACTTCTCACATTGTGTCGGGTTGGGTTGTCCTTTTACTCAGCACAAAGAAATTGAGAAGGTGGAAACCCAGTAGAATAATGAAGTGCCTTGTGGGTACCCACTCCTTCCTGTAGGACATCAGACAGTGCTATAACTGAAGAGTCAAGACTCTGGGTTTCTGCTCTAATAAGCTTCCTTTTGGAGTCACTTCTGGATGGCAGTCTAAGTGATTGCCTGGTAGTAGTTTTCTTCTAGGTCAGCTGATCCAGGGATGGATTTATTTGCCTATTCCTTGGCAGTATGCAACTTGGCTCACTTGTTTGAGCTATCTCTGGTGCATTGGCAATGGCTTTCTGCTTATGACATATTATATTGTGGATTTGTGGATCAATACTGGGGTGGATTTTGATTACTAAATTCTGGGCAGTCTTGCTATAAAAGGAAACTTAATTTGATGACCTTTTGGCCTCTCACCAGGCTTATAACCTGGTGTTCCTTTGTCCAGCCTGTCTGGCAAACTCCTGCTAAATTATATTAATTGATATTTGTTTTCCAGAAACCGAAGCTCCTCAAACTTCTTCCTGTTAGTTGCCTTTTTTTGGTCTGCGCTTGTAGCATTGAGGATTCTCTCTTCAAAAACTGTGATGTTGCCACTGGGTTATCTGTGGGTGGGAACATGTCTAATTTGGGCTACTCTGATACTGCCCCCTGCAGGATGATAGAGCAAGTACAGGCATACCCTCCGAAGGAAGTATTTTTCCGTGTGGCTGCAGACATGTTTGCGGACGGGACCTTCAACTGGGGCCGGGTGGTGGCATTGTTCTACTTTGCATGCAAGTTGGTTCTGAAGGTCAGTGTGTTTCTGCTGTCACACAGCCATTCCCCTGCCCCTCCAGTTATCTACCTTCCAGTTGTGATTTCTGCTAATATCTGGTTCTTCTTTTTATATTCCCTTTGACACTTCACCGATAGGCGATTTGCACTAAAGTACCAGAACTCATAAGGACCATCATTAGCTGGACTATGGAATATATCCAAGAGCATATCATGGCCTGGATTCAAGCCCAGGGGGGATGGGTGAGTATGTGTAGGCTCTCCCAAGATCCTAGAATTTATTTAGAAGATTATTTCATTTATACTTCACCATTTCCCCCAATGGGGATCCAAAATTGTTTACATGATTCTCCTCTTCTCCATTTTTATCCTCACAAAAGTAGGTCAGGCTGAGTGTGTGACAGGCCCTTGGGTCACCCAGCAAGCTTCCGTAGCAGAGTGTAATTCGAACCTGGGTCTCTCAGATCCTCACCCCAACATTCTAACCACTACACATGCTGGCTGTCAGTTGTGAAACCTAAGAAACTGAAGCCAGTTCCTTAAAGCCTGCAGTTGCTTACAGCTGTCCCGTTATGAACCTGCGGGCCAGTTATGTTCCACAGATCAATGTGGTGAGGGCCATAGCTTAGTGGGTAGAGCATCTGCTTTGGATGCAGAAGGTCTCATGTCTAATCCCAGCATCTCCCTTTAAAAGGATCAAGTAAGAGTTGATGAGAACCTGGGACTCTGCACAGCCAGTCAGTGTAGACAATAGTGACCTTTGAAAGACCCAGTAATCTGTCTCCGTAGAAGGCTGCTTCAGTGCGTTCACAGCAGTCTCTTAGAGAGGTATGGTTGGGCATGGCCCATACCTACGCTTTCTCAGTGGCTACTTCACGACCATGGAATGAGCAAAAGATCTCTTTCTTATTGGCCTTCAGGAGGCCTGTGAATCTGTTTCAGAGGGCATCGGTATGACTGTTACGAATTCATTTCTGCCTGGCCTGTTACTGCCTTCAGAAACTGCAAAGTCCATCAGTGGTGGAAGCAATGGTGGGGAGAACGGGAGGAGCCAATGACGTGAACCTGCCTTTTCCTCCTGCATCCTATCCAGGGGCTTGCCATGGCGGGGGGCGCAAGTGTCGCCTCCGCATAGGCCGAGCTGGGGCAAAGGGAATCCAAACTCTTTGAAGCACTGACAGTCCGATGCAAAGCAGCACTTAGGATTCGCATGTAGTTTTTAGGCGGTGTTTCTATCCCCACCCTGCACCGTTGCCTAGCTCTACAGACTTTGCAGGCAGCACTTTCCTGCTGCAAGGGAAATTGGGTTCTTTAAAATGATCTTAGGGGTGACTTTCTTTACTTTGTAGTAGTTCCTTCTGTTAGGAAATGTTTCACATTCAGGTGCATAGTAGTGCAGGTGAATGTAAAAGGCAAGCCACTTAATGTTTGGATTTTCAGCCTGCCATTTCCTGATCTTTCCGGAGAGAGAGAATTTTCTGGGTGATGAGCATTCACTGCCAGATCCCAGCAGAGTAAGAGTTCTTAGCTAATATGGTTGCATATGTAAGAGCCACCAAAAATGGGCCTGATCTAAATGTTCTGTTCATCCATTTTGATGCATATACTTTGCTTCTTTCCCCAGTGGGGGGCTTCAAGCAGCTTACATCATTCTCCTGCCTCCCATTTTATCCTCAGAAAGACAACTCTGTGAGGTAGGCTAGGCTGAGAGAGTGACTGGCCTATGTTCACCCAGCAAGCGTTCATGGCAGACTGGGATTCGAACCTGGGTCTCAGATCCCAGCCCTCTAACTGCTACACGATATTGGCTGTCTGCAACAATTTAGAACGATGCTCAGGAGAAAAGTTTAACAAACAGGTCCGCCACAGTCACATAATGTTCGAGCTTTACCATTTGTGCAACTTGACTTCTTCCTCCTCTTCCCACCTTGTTCTGCAGGATGGCCTGCTGTCCTACTTCGGCACTCCCACTTGGCAAACCATTGCTGTGTTTGCTGCCGGCGTCTTGACTGCCTCCTTGACCTTCTGGAAAATGTCTTAATCTTCAGTACCCTCCAGTTGGGAAGGAGGGGCACACTTTTTCATTGTGGGAACAAAGAGGGCGGGTACCCTCGACTTCCTAATCAAAAGGAAAAATGGGCTGTGATTTTTTCCCCCCTTTGTTTTGGGCAGATGAGCTTTTTTATATATTCTATCTTGGTGCCTTTTTTAAAAAGCGCACACCTTTTTCAAGGAACGTGTACTTTATGGTATTGCTTTTCCCTGTCTGTGCCTCCTGGGTATTATAGATCACTGGCCATGGAGGTTGCTAATTGCAGCTTTTGAAGGATTGGGGGGGTTGTGTAAAATGAAGGATTGTGGGTAGCTTTTGGTTGGCCAGCTGGCCACACTGCTGAATCTATGCGGTTTTCTGCAACAAGACAACAGGATATTTTGTCTTCTTCAAATGAGAGGATTCCAGCGGATCTGCGCAGGCCAGCCCTGTTGAGGATGGCAAATCTTAAGAGGCTGGATTTGGACAAGCCTCTGGATAGGCAGATTCAAAACTTGCTGGCTGAACTACCAAATTCTCTCCCTACAGAACTTGAAATGCAATCCAAGGAGGTGAAAATTTGGACCTCAGGCATTAATTACAAAAAAAAAAAGTTATCTAGACATGGTTCTTGAGATGAATTTAAGCAGATTTGGAAGTGATTCCTCCCAGTAGCGGTTCTGTCTGCTTTTCTAAAGAGCTGCGTGGTGGTGGTCAGAGAGAGACAGTTGTACTTCAGTGGATCTGTGGGAAGACAAAATGGGAGAGTTGTGCCATGTCAAGCAGTTGCTCTCTGGATGGCATGCAAGAGGTTATGTGCGCTTGGCAAGAGGACCTGCATAACTTGAGGGACCCTCAGCCGCAAGAGGGATTCATCTGCTTAGTTCGGCCCTGATGGAAAAGATACTTCCGACTGCTGGAGAACGATGGCTTAGGAAAAAAGAAGCAAGGAAGGCGGGCCTAGCAGGCTTCCATCTCGTTCTGCAAAAATTCCTCATTTTGCTGCCACCCTCCTCCATTCCTTTTCTTCTCTGGATTAATTGCCCTCTAGGTGTTGCTTAAGCCTGTCAGCTCAGAAAACAGAAAAAGCACCAAGCTCTTCTTTCAGTGTAGCTTTCACCTACCATGCCCCAAATACGCAATCTCTAATTGTGGCTGTGATGCAGGAGGTCAGAGAATTTGGTATTCTTTTATGAGGCTTCTTTTCTTTTTCCTTCTCTTTCCCCAAGGTACTGCTCCTGCACATCTGGTTGGATACAAATCTCAGCATCTGGAACTATGCCCCCCACTATGTTGCCATTCAGATATTAGTAGTGTACAATTTTGAACTGTGTGGAATTCACTTTCACACCAACTGGTACTTGAAAATTATTTTTACTGTAAGGAAGTAGGGTTCATATCATTGCCTAAAGTCTCCTGTAACCTTTCTTGATAGGGGGGGGGGAAGCCATTTAGGCCTACTAAGTCCGTCTCTTCTGTCTTCCTTGTGATTGTCCATGCATTTTTTTCTGAAAGGGACAGGGAGGCACAAGTAAAGTAACTACCGCCTGGTTCACTCAGGCAGGAGAATGAGGTGGAAGAAAGATGAGGTAGATTGTACCACTTCAGACTGCTGGGGGAGAATTCCAGCTTTGAATGTTCCTTTAAGTTTAAAAAAAAAAGCCATACGAATAGAAAACTAGCACAGAAGAGAAGCATGTTCCACCCACTCTCCTTGCTGTGTTGGTTTTCTGTTTGCAGTGGGGAGGCAGTATTTTAAAACAGAGGATCACCTTTTTGGACCATTCCCCCCTCTTGGAGCAGTCCATTCTCTCATTTCGTTCCTGCCATATTCTCCTGCACGTGTGAACCAGACCTCAAGAAAGCCGTTGTTGCTGAGTCATGGGTAGCGGCGGCTGTGGGAGCACAATGGCGGTTGCAGATTGAGATGGTTTGGCAGACCCCCAACATGTCGTCGGCACTACGAAACCATCCTGTAGAAATGCTAGGGCTGGCCGTATATATTCCGCCACCCCACCCTCAGTGTGTGTGGCTGTTTTGGCTTGGCAGTGTAACTTATCCAGCCTCCATATAAGTAAGTAGTGGATGGTTCTTGGAAATCATCTGGGGAGATCAGGTAATTGTTGCAGCGGTTGCGGGGAAGAGGAATAAGCAATGAGTAGGGAAAGGGGGTGTTTAGAAAAGGACTTCTAAGATCGCCCAGATTTGGATAATTGTCTTCCTTTCCCCATTCTTAAAGACTTGCAGCACTCATCTTCCTCCTTGCTGGACATTGCACAGTTGTATACAATCATCCCCCTGTGGTGTCCAATATTTTTTTTGCAAGACCAATTGGGACAGGGTTCAGCACCTGAAATCCCCTGCCTGTCCCTTATGGCTGTTAATGGTGCATCTGTTCATCCAAGGCAAACTAATTCGGCCAGCTGTTGAGAATGTAGGGAGGTTAAAGAGTAGGTGGGAGCAAAGATTGGGGGGGGGCGCGAAAGAAATTGAGTAGCTTGGGGAGAATAAATTGTACTTGAATAATTATAGAGGGGAGGGTTTTTGTTACCTCAGGGGTTGGGTTGGGGGGGGGTGGAGTATAATGCCATTGGGGTGGGGTTTTGGAGGAAGAAAGAGTGCCCACCTTTTGAATGGAAGGCTGGGAAACAGGGCAGTACATATCTACAATTGAGGGTAGGGTTTTTGAGGGAGAGTTTGGGGCTTCTAATGTCATTGTTTTTATTTTTTTTATGCTGTGGATTTTCATGATGTGAAATGTATAGAGTTCAGCATAAAGAATGGAGTAACTGGGTGGGGGAGGGATTCTAAAGTTCTGGATTTTCAGCAGGTTAATATTGGGGGGGGGAGTTTTGCTTGAGGATGTGTTGATAGAGTTATATATGATCCTAAGCCTGCAGTGGGGAGAATTCTTGGATCATTGGCATGGGCTTGGCACTTGCCATGTTGGGCTTGGGATGACCAGAAAGTATGTCAGTGTTTATTAATGTGTTTTTGGTTGCTCTTACACTGTGGTCTGTGTAGGAATCTCCCCCACTCCATTAGATAATATGTACTTGATGCTGTTCTTTGTCTTTCTGCTTTTCCCATTTTGAATTAAGCTTGTCTCCCATTTTTTGAAAAGGGACCTTTTCTCTCCCAGCACCTTCAACCATTCCCTGGTGCTCTGTCGTCCAAAGAACTTTACAGTTCATCACATCTGTTCAGGCAAGTGCCAAAAGTGTTCCAACAAACAGCCGTTGGAAAGATTGTCTCTGGATGGCCAGAGTGCCAAGCAAATTGCACAGAATAGACCATACAAACAGCTGTGCCTTACGGGTCTCCTTCAGTGTCCAAAGGACCAGTGGGCTACTTGAGGTATTAGTGCTGACGTGCACGTTCCTCTCCTGGCCCACATCTCATCTACAGAGCAGGGAATTCACTACATAAGGAGGGATAGCCTGATTTTCACAAATGTAAAACACAGCCATAGTTTCCTGCAACTTAAGGGCTAGCCTGTGGGAGCAACATATTAATGATAACTGCTCCCTGTTTCTTCCCCAATCCCAGCTGGCTGGGCCTTAACTATAGCCATTGCGGAGGAAGTAATTCTTGAGTAAGGTGGCAGAAAATGTCCAGCGGGCTTTTCACTAGGCCTGCCTACTCAGTACCATATCTTTGGAAGGCACCATGCAAATATTTTTTGGGCTGATCCCATTTCTGGAGGATTCCCTAATCCTGGCATATAATAGCAAACACTGAGCCCTATTGCAATGCCAATCACATCTGGCTGTGACAAAGCCACTCTCGTACTGTACACGGAAGAATGCCTGGGGCTGCCCTTGGCTGCTGTCTTACTGTTAACATTGCTCATGGTTATCTTTTCTATGCAATTGATCCCCCAACCCATGGAATGGTTTCTACGCATTTTTTAAAAAATAAGGAAAACAAATCTACCTTCCCTTTTTATAATTTTTTTAAAAGAAATGTTTGATACATCTTTCTTGATCCATTAACTGTGAAGTTCATTACTTTTTGGTTGTGTGTGTGTGTGTTTTTTTTGGTGTGTGAAAATAAAAAAAAATCAGTCAGAGTTCCTGTGTCATTTGTACAGAGAAGCCATCATACAATGGCTCACACAGCCTGCTGCCATGTAGGCAGATGGTAATTTTGCCTCTCCATAGGAGTAAAGGTACAGGTAAACCCCCTGTGCAAGCACTGGCTCATTACTGACCCATGGGAGGACGTTGCATCACAATGTTTTCTTGGCAGACTTTTGTTATGGGGTGGTTTGCCATTGCCTTCCCTTCCCCAGTCATCTACACTTTACCTCCAGGAAACTGGGTACTCACTTTACCGACCTTGGAAGGATGGACCTTGAGCTGGCTATCTGAACCCAGCTTCCGCCAGGATCGAACTCAGGTTGTGAGCAGAGGTTGGGCTGCAGTACTGCAGCTTACCACTCTGCCTGGCAGAATTTAATTGGCCAGGGGCAGTGGGGCAGAGAGGTTTTCTACGTCAGTGTTTTTTTAAAAGTTTGAATAGATTGGTTGTAGTTTACTAAAGGTGGAAAAGAGGCCAGGTGAGCAGTCAGTAACTGGGGCTTCAAACATGACTTTTCCTTTGCAATATTGTTTTCTCTGCTCCTATCTACCATTGCTAAGAGATTTCTCAATGCTGCAGAGTCCCAAGAGGCATGCCAAAACTGAATTAATTGAAATATTTAACACACGCCTTACACCTCAGCCAGGGCAGCTTTCAGCCTCTTACAGTTCTTACAATTTCCCAAAGGAAAAGACTATCAGCTGGGGTTGCCAGTAAACCATGTATTTTAAGAGAGAAACTGAAAAAGTGGTATTAAGGCTTCACTGCCCACAGAAAGGAAGCACAGCGGGGGGGGGGCTCAGAACTTTTTGCCTTGATTTCCTACTTCCATTAGGTTTGGGGGGGGGCATTCCACGATAGTATTGCCTTCCTACCCACCTGCTGTCTGAAATTCTGCTGGGGCTATAAAGCAGGGCCTTTTCACCCTCGAACAGCAAAGAAGTCTAGTGGGGGGATGGGGACAGGACACAACTTCCTAACAATAAGTGTAGTTTATCCTATGACTTGGTTGTGTTTGCAACCCGGTCTGCTGTAGCTGAAGTCTCAAAGCAGTGACATTCAAGAGGCTTCAGGGCTCAGCGGGGGCATCTTTGCATTTCCCATGCCCAGCAGAACGAGCATCAGTTGTGCGCCAACCGCCAGTTGTGCGCCAACTTTTCTTGGCATGTTTACATTTTCTAGCACACAACCCTGTTGCAGAGAAACTAACCCCTCTGCACAGGGACAGTCAAGTGAAAGATCTTACACTTGTTCTCCCATTGTGGATACACATGCACTGCTAGGGAGACATTGAATATAAGACCACACAGAAAGCAAGTCACTTCAGTGTCCCCATGTAAGATTTCTTGTGTAGAGTTCCACCTGCCTTGTGTTCTCCATGTGTCAACATGACTAAATAAATGTGTTCAATGCAGGGTGCCCCCCTGCCCCATTACAAAGTCTTTCTGTTTGTTGGTGGATGGAACAAGAACTGTATCACACATGACGACAGAGCTTTGTGCCTCCTGGTGCACCGCAGCCTTTTTGTGCTGGTGACCGCAGCGGAGAGAAGCAGCTTCTGCCTCCCCCATCGTTTTCAGTCCCCTTCGCACAGATAATGGATAACTATAACTTTAAAGTGTAGCAAATAAACACGTGGAATTCGTAACGTCTGGTTTGTTTCTGGAATTAAAATGAACCAGTTCACTCTCTTTGCCAGGAAACTTTGGTTTGAGCGTGCATGTTTTCGGAGCCTGACCCTCGGGCTTCTGCGTGAGTCTCTGGTCTGGACATCTGTCCTCCGGGACGATGGGGCCCCAGCCCGGGCTCCACACGGCGCTGAGCGAGCGCAAAGTCCACCGCGAAACTTGCTTTGTCTCCAGCCGGCGTCACGTTCCCACTCCTCCCTGCGTGCTGTCTTGGAGACAGATTAAGGAGGGACAGGTGGCGCGCGGTGACTCACGCAGAGACGTCCCGGGACCTCTGGAGGTTCTTTCCCCGTCTCACCCTGCTGGGGAACTTCTCCCTCTCCGGCTTCTTTCCGTTCTCTGGGCTGGCGACTCGCGGCTTTCCGAGCTCTCCCTTTCCCAGCCCCAGCGCTATCGAAATCACAGCCTTCTAAGGCCCCTGTGACACTCTCCATCGGGCTGCCCTGCTGGTTGCCCAGCGCCATCTGCCCGGTCGCCGCCGCTCGGCTCCCTGCTGACGGTCCGGTGTGGCTCTCCGGGCAAGAGCGCGCTTCGTTCTCGCCGCCCGCGCCCTTCGCCGGCCCTCTGGAGCCCCCTTCCCTCCTGCAGAGCAGGCCGGCCTCCTGGCGGGCTGCCGGCGCCGGCGCGCTCTTCGGTCGAGGGGAGGCGCTTCTGAGAAGAGCCGCCGGCCCGGCGTCCGGGATGGCTGCCGAGGCAGCGCCCAGCCTGCAGCGCCTTCCATCCTCCGCGGGGCCAGGTAGGACGGCGCTTGGAGGAGGCCGCGAGCTGCGGTGTGGCGGCTCGGGCTGCGGTTTACCTACCGAGCCAAAAGGACTCCGGCGGATTCGAACCCGCGGCTAACTTTGGAGAGCAAGATCCGGGGCCCGGAGCACCAACTAGATTTCCAAGGGAAGCGCATCCCCTGGAAATCTAGATGCTCTCAAAGGTTCTCCGGGACCCGAATCTTGCTCTTCCACTGCAGCCCAACACGGCTGCCCACCCGAAACTGAGTTTGGAAAGAGATTCTTCCAACTTTCTCTGTTGTCCGAGCGAGTTGTGAGCAGCAGCGTCGCCTGTTCTGCAGTTGCCGCGGAGAAACGTCGCTTGTGCATACGTGATGCTGATCTTAAGTTGTGCTTAAATTTGAGACGATCTTCGGTACATCGCGTTAAGGTCGTGTTTTTAGAGGGCTTCGGTGCGTCCATTGCAGGAATTCTTTGGACTACTGGGACGGGGCGGTGGTATGTTCATAATGGGGGAGGGGGGGCTGATCCTAAAAGATGCTGGTTCACGTTTTGTCAGAATAGGGGACTTTCCTGCTCCCACTCTTAGACTGTGAACATGTGACACTAGACAGGCCACGGATCCCAGTCGAAAAAATTGTACAGCCATATCGGGCTGCGCAAAATACAAGAATGAAATGCATCTTCGAGAGTCAGAGCTCCCTTCTTTAGATACAAGTAGGAATAGAGAACGCTGAGCCCAGCTTCCATTCCTTCTAGTATCTGAAGAAAGGAGCTTTGACTCTTGAAAGCTCATTACCCTGAAAATCCTGCTGGTCTCTTGAGGTACCACTGGACTCAAATCCTGCTGTTCTACTGCAAACCATCATGGCTACTCACCTTAAAAAAAAATCCATGTTAATACCCTTTACTAGAACCAACCAAATGAGAACAAAACACTGCCCAGCATTCAAACTCCCCAGAGATCTTTGTCAGGCAGGATGTTACAAATTTTTTGCCTGGCAGCCACTGGCAAAGTGCTCAGGAGAGGCATTTTCCAGTGCCCTGCTATTTTAAATGAGGGGGTGCCAGGGACTAATGCAGGTTCTTTCTTCACGCACAGTGCATGCTGTGACACTGAGCCACAGACCCACTGCACCAGCATCTATCAACATGTGTATTTGCAGCTTTTGTGCAAGAATGTTGTAATGTTTGGATCGGCCCTTAGGGTCTCATTGTGTGATATTTTCCTGTCCCTGAGGTTATCTGGTTATGCAGATTTAGAGTTGTCATCTACCTGGAGAGGAAAAAAAGGTCCTTTGCCTTTAATAGAGGCCTAATGGAACTAAATTACATCTCCTGGTAACTAACCCAGAGATGTAATTTACCTCCATGCTATGAAAAGCTCCAGGTGCCCATTTTTATGTATTAAGTCTTTATTAAAGGGACAGGCCAGTTTTGTCCAAGCCTGTTGGAAACTCTAACTGTCATGCATGTGGTACATTGCCATTGTTTTTGGCAATTGCTGCCGAGATCCAGACTGCTACTATAACAACACTGTTACTGTTTTTAATCACCGTTTTGTACTTTAGTTTGTTTGGTTACATTATATACCAGTCTTTTATTATTTTTTATTATGTTTGTAATTATATTTAATTTACTTGTTTTGTTCCAACCTCTTTGTTTATCCTTCTCATGCAGGGTTCTCCCTTTTTTATTGTCCTTATTTATTTGTTTACTTTCAATTTTTATTCCGCCCTCCCCACATTTCCAGCTCAGGGCGGATTACAAAATACGTAAAGGTTAAAATATATAAAACAGTTGTTATAATTAACAATTCTAAAAACATCCAAATTACAGTTACAATTATATATGCAATTATATTGCAATGGAGATATACATATGGATGGGTCACGGCTCTTGCTATGGTCTCTACCATGTAATCATTGCAGACCAACATCTGTAAGAGTTGCATGGAGAAAAATAGCCTTTCCGTTTAAAAGAGGTTTAATGTGTGGAAACTAGCACCTGTAGCTTTCATGACGTGGCAGTGAATAACATCCTGTTTTTTATTTTGTTTTTTAATTTAATTTTTAAAAAAATATATTTATCCAAATTTAATACAAGAAATGATAAAACCATACTGTACAAACAAGAAAGGGATTAAAACTAAGCCATAAAAGACATTATCAAAACCACTCTTGGCAAATTGTTAAAAACCCAAGAATTACAATAAATGAGCTTTTTAACTTTGTTGCGTGGGGGGAATTACTTCTTTGGCATTTAAAACATCTAAAATTGGTTTCCAGATCTCATCATATTCAAATAAAGGGACTGCCATATGCAAGTTCCCAAAAACCGGATTATGCATAATCCTACCCATCAGATATTGCTCCCAAATTTTCTGATACCATTTTTTTAGCAATGGGCCTTTGAGGGATTTCCAATTCCCAGCAATGACCAGACGAGCAGAGGCAACTAATATTGAGACAAGAGTTCTGGTATTCCTATCTAACACAGAGTTGGGCCAAAAATCCAATAGAAGAAATTCTGGGAATTTCCTGTTAAACCTCTATTAAATGGATGAGACATCTTTCTCCAGGCCTGTTGGCACCCCAGCACCCGTGTATTCTGATTTTCAGAATTCTGCACATAATAACCAAGTTGTGAAGTTTATATTCCAAGTATGACAAATTATGGCTTGCCTGAATGACCCAGGTGAGCCGGATCTTGTCAGATCTCAGAAGCTAAACAGGGTTGGCCCGGGTTAGTAATTGGATGGGAGCAGGCAATAGCAAACCACCTCTGATAGTTTCTTACCTTGAGAACTCCACCAGGGGTCACCATAAGTCAACTTATCGAAGGCTTGTGCTGCAGTGGAATTGTATGGTCTTGGAGGTGCAGCTGGACTCTTTTTGTTTTTGCTACTACAGACTAACACGGCAAACTCCTTTGAACCTTTACACAAGCAAACTGATCCCCACATCAAAAGGAGCTGTTTGCATCTCCATATCAAAGGAGTTGTTTACATCCCTCCTCTCCTCCTCCCCTCCCCTCTCCTCCTCTATATTTGACCAGTTTCTTTCTGCCCTCCATGCATCTGACAAAGAGAACTGTGATTCTCGAAAGCTTATGCTACAATAAAATTGGTTAGTCTTAAAGGTGCTGCTGGACTTTTTTTGATTTTGCTGCTACAGACTAACACGGCTAACTCCTCTGGACATAAGTCAACTATGACTTTGAGGGCACCTCCCATCCCGTACACACGACAGATCATACTTTGCCAGAAAAACAAGCTGCCAAACTGGGTCCCATTTTGCTCCTCAACAGCAATCCAGCAAGAGAAGAGGAACTGTGCTTAGTGCTAGAGCAAGTGCTTTGCACGCAGAAGGTCCCAAATTCAGTTCCTGGCATCTCCTGTTAAAGTTGATCAGGGTGTTGAAAAGTCCTTTCCAGGGCTTTTTTTTCTGGGAAGAGAGGTGGTGGAACTCAAGACTGCACAATGACATCACTTTGGGTCAGCTGGAACAAGGGGGGAGTTTTTTAAAGTTTAAATTGCCCTTGGCAAAAATGGTCACATAGCCAGTGGCCCCGTCCCCTGATCTCCAGACAGAGGGGAGTTTAGATTGCCCTCCGCACCGCTCAGAGCACGGAGGGCAATCTAAACTCCCCTCTGTCTGGAGATCAGGCGCGGGGCCACCAGCCATGTGACCATTTTAAGAGGTGCCGGAATGCCGTTCCACCGTGTTCCTGGTGAAAAAAAGCCCTGGTCTTTTCTGTCCAAAGACCTTAGAAAATCACTACAGCAGGCAGTATTGAGTTAGCTTGGTGCAAGATAAGGCAGCTTCCTGTGTGTTATTTTTTCCTGTTCCCCAGAAAATAAACACCCTGCCTGAAAAATTGCAACATCTATAAAACAATTTCACTATGTTACATTGTGTTGGAGAGGGGGGTGATTGAATTGGTTCAGTTCCAAGATCATTGTGTGTGGCACAATAAAAGGAATGTAGATTTCTCTGATCTCAGACAAAGAAGAGGGGAGTACAAATTGAGGGGTTAACGCAAGAGGGAGTATAGAATCTTGGGAGCTGCAGAACTAATCCTGTCTTCTGTGTGTTTCTTGCCCAGGGGCTCCTGACAACCTTTCATACATCCTTCGAATTGGAAGGGCCCTGCTCTTTGGGTAGGTGAGATTGGTACTCTCATTCCATGAGCATGATTAAGAAGCTCTTACATCTCCAAACCTCTTTTCCCCATCAGACCTTGCTGCCTTAGCCCTTCCCAAGTATCCAGGGGACTGTCAGCCCCCCCCCTCCAAACACCCCATTCTGCAAACTAGATCTGTACTCAGAGAATCTCAAGTCTTGTTTATCTCCCACTCAGAGGGTGGTAATCTAGAATCCCCACTAGGTCTCCCCTTTCTCTAATTACTTAAGGACACCCCCTTTTAACATGCTTCTGTCCTTTTTTAAAAAACAGGTTTATCAGATCTCTGTTTCAGCAACTTGCAGGTGATCATCCCCAGAGGGCCTTGGTGGAGCAACTGAGCAGGGAAGACATGTTGATGGCTAGAGAGAATGTGCCAGATTCTGCCCAGGTCACCTCACTGCGAGAATTCATGCTCCACCTATGGCAAGAACTCAGCAATAATCCAGAAATCTCTAGGTGAGTGGGTCTGTTTTATGGGGTGAACAAGATGCTCATGGAAGAAGCAGAGGCACAGGAGCAGAGAGCCTCTTTTGCAGGCAGCAGATCCTGAGTTCAGTCCCTAGCATTTCTAGTTAAAGAACAAGAAAGATCTTTACCTGAAACTCTAGTGATTCCCTGTCCGCCAGAATAAACAATACTGAGCAAAATGGACCAATGGCCTGCCTTGTTATAAGATAGTTGGCCTTACACAGGCAACTGGCCAGTTTCCAGTGGAAACCCACCCACCCCCCAGCCAATGTTTATTTGCAGGAATCCCAACAAAGAATGCTAGATTGGGTGGCTCTTGATATGCTCCAACAAGACATTTCTTAAGGTCACCTAACACAGATTACATAAGCTTTTAAGGTGAGGAGAACCTGAAACAGTTGTACAGCCACGTAAAATCCCCAAAACAACAATGAAATCCACGTAATACCTTCTTATTAGGACCAACCAATCTGACACGGAACCTGAGCCTGCACTCTTGCTTTGTAAATGTACATGGTGGAGCATGTGGATTTGAGTGAAAATAAAAACAGACCTGGCAAGGCTACAATTCGCCCGTCCCAATCGGTCTCTCACATACAGTGAACTTTGCCAATTTCCCCCAGGATGCCTGTTCTGTATATTGATACCACTCTCTCCTTGCAGTATGGTCCAATGTGTCATTGGGAACAACCCACTCAAAGTCTTGGCCGAGGTCTCTGAGACTATGTTTGCCAGTGGGATCAACTGGGGCCGGATTGTCGTCTTCTTCTACTTTGCATACAGAGTCATTGCCCAGGTAAAAATAAAGAGGCAGGAGGAGGACCCAGGAAACAGAATGTCTGCACTGTCAGGGGGGCAGTGTTGCTTTATACTGAAATGGATTACCGTATGGATTTTGGAATGTGTCTGTCTCTTTCATCATCCTGACTTGTAGAAGTAGATTAAGAGTTTGATAGCTAGGTGTGCAAGAGCTCATGTAGTGATAGAGTGCTGCATTTGGTCCTACTCAGCTGGGCAACTCATGGATGGATCAAGTATTCATAGATCAAGTATTGTCCTTCCTCACAGGGCTGTTGTAAGGATAAAAGTAGGGAAACCTCATGTAACCTTGAACTCCCTGAAGGGAGAGTGAAATACAAAAGTAATCAAATAAATAAATGGGCAGGAGGGTGAAACTCTTTGCTAGCCAGTGCTTAGAGAAAAGGTCACCCTTTGAGGAGGTTTCCCCTGCTTGGTTTAGGATTTTGGAAGTCCTGGTTATCTGTCCTGCTTGCTTAGTGGTCGTTTGCAACCTGTCTCTGTCAGGAATTGCTGGGATCAGCAATTATTTTCTCTTGATTTTTGTGAAGCTGCTAGGAGGAGATGGGTCTCTTGCTCCTTGGAGGCCCCTTCTAAAGTTAATCATTCTCTGCATGCTTTGTTTCCCTCAATGCTCCTTTCAGTGTAGAAATTAACCGTGGGGAGCGGTATCCATTTGGATGGGGGATAATTAAACAACAGACTGCAATGCTATGTCCTGGGTGAAATGTTACACACTGCACACCTCTGTTTTTCTTACTGCTCTCTTTTGTGAATCCCTCAAATTTATATTCCCCTCTTCTTCCAAGGAGCTTCAGGATGGCATAAAATGGATCCCATTTTTCCTCTCATAACAAACCTGTGAGATATATTATGACAAGAGAGAGATCACTTCCACCATCCAGTGGGCTCCACAGCAGAACAGGGATTCAAACCCTGGGGTTCCCCTGGTCCAAATGGAATACTCTATCCACTACGCCACACTGACACTTTTGTCTTTAAATCATACTACTGCTTCTCGAACACTTTTTTTTTCTGCAACTCCAGTCTAGTTCCAGTTGTTTCCAGAGTGTGTTGGATTGGGCCATGGCCTTCTTGCGGGACCACTTGGCTGCCTGGATCCAGCAACAGGGGGGCTGGGTGAGTAGCGAATGTTTGTTTGTTAAAAATACAGGGAGCCTTATCAAATGATCTATAAAATGGCCTTCATCAAGAAATGTGTCTGAAGAAGGGAGCTTTGACTCTCAAAAACTTGCACTCTAAAAATTTTGTTGGTTTCTCAGGTGCCACTGGACTTAAATCCCTTCATCAAGATAAACACAACCTGCCTTTAAAGTCAGCATAACAACACAATTACAGAGCAAATACCAATAGAACACAGGTTGGACACTTGTCAGCTTCCCTCAAGTTTTGATGGGAAATGTAGGCACCTTGGCCTTGCAGCTTGGCTCTCCGACTGCTGTCCAATGGACTTTTCAACTGTCACTTGTCCAACATTCTACCAAGCTGCCTACCTTTACCATCAAAACTTGAGGGAAGCTGACAAGTGTCCAACCTGTGTCATTCGTCACTTGTAGTTTGGCCCTCAGTTACATATTTCCCCTTTCTCACAGGCCCTGTGAGTAAAGTTTTAACTTGCTGTGTAAAACACAGTGGGGAAGCCAGGCAAATCTCTCATGGGTGGGATTTCCACATTTTAGATGCTGCTACTCAAAAGACCTTACCTCAGATAAAGTACCCACCACAGCTCAGAGTCTCTACACAAGACATCTTACACGGGTGCTCAGGTGAAAAATCTTACACTTCTTCTCCCATTGTGGATACACATGCACTGCTAGGGAGACAGAGTACACTTGAATATACAACCACATAGAAAGTAAGTCACTTGATTGTCCCCACGTAAGAAGTCTTGTGTAGGGAGAATCTCAGATAGTAAAGGAAAATGATGGAGGGTCTTTTAAAAAAATTATCCATGTGAATGGGCAGGGAGAAAGTAGTTCTCAAGATGGCTTGGCCCCAGACCACTTGAGGATTTCAGGGTCAAGACTAGCACTTTGAATTGGACTCAGAAGCTAACTGGAAGCCAGTAAAGTGGGCATAAATAAAAATATTATGAACTTTTGGTGGAGGTCAGACTCTATGGTCATTTGCATAGACCATAGTAGGCCTGTTTTTCCTCAGGTGCCCTTAATAGCCATTAACTGATTCAAATTTGTGTCGTTTAAGGATGTTTTTGATTTCCGTTAAATTGGGCACAGGTCATTTCTCTGGCTAGAAGAAAAATCAAATGTTTCTAGCTGTTTTCCAACAGGGGGCAGACTCACCATATTTTTCATACATGAGCTCCTCACCACAAACCTTTTATAGATGCTGACCATCTGCTCTGTTGCTTTTACTTTCATAGATTTATATTCTACAAAAGTCTCTTCTCCAAATAGCTTCTAGGGCAGCTCTCAATTTATTGATTGTACAAATAATTTTAATGTAGAAGGATAAAGGCCCATTTGGTTGGCAATGGTCTGCGATGGTTTTATTTCCCAGTTCTTCCAAAGCAGGAAGTCCAAGACATAGTGTTTTCTTTCTCCAGCTCTAGGGATTATGTATAAATGGCCAAAGCTATCTTTGCCCAAATCATGAATGGACATGAGCTGCCTCAACACTCCTCCTCAGCCCTGAGACTGGAGCACCTCCTATGAGCAGAGGATAGCTGCCTTGTACTGGGTCCATTGGTCCTAGAAGCATAATATCGGCTGATTCCGCACACGTTGGATAATGCACTTCCAATCCTCTTTATAGATCATTTGGAACGGATTTTTTCATGTGCGGAACAAAAAATCCACCACAAACAATTGATAAAGTGCATTGAAAGTGCATTATCCAATGTATGCGGAATCAGCCATCATTTCCTCTGACAAGTAGCAACTCTCCAGGGTCTTTGGCAGAGAAAGGCCTTTCCCTCTGCCTGCTACCCAAGATCCTTTAACTGTAGATGAGGCAGGTGGGATGGGTTCTGCTGGCCAGGCACAGATATCCCATTCTTAACCTTCTGGCTGGAGAATCTTTCCCCCACCAATCCCTGTAGAGAGATCTTTAGATTGACTTGCAAAAGCTGTCAACTGTTTTGAATACGTGCGTGTGTGTTTGCCCTACCAGGACAGTATCTTTGAATCTGAATGTACCTTCCTGTCTCAGTTCTTGTTGTTGCCTGTTACAGGTTGCTATGCTAAACTATACCATTTCTCCAATGGGTAGAGGGAGACTAGAGAACACCCTCAGCTCTACAGACTGATGTGCCTGCTTTCCTGTTGAGAAAGAAAATAACTTGACACCCTACCAATTTGCTCTCTGCTGTGACCGCAGTAGGACTGATGTGAAACTTCCTTTTTATTCTTGAGAGTGTGGGGCCGCAGAAGTTAATGTTTTGCACTTGGGCCAGTGAGAGAGAAGTTCCAGTCCTTTTTGAGACATAAAACTTGCTTTGCGACTTCATGTCAGCCACTGTTTTTCAGCCTTATCTACCAATTGGATTGTTGTGAAGGTTAAAGGAGATGACCTCTGTATTATGAGCCCTTTGGAGGAAAGGATGGGATGTAAATATATTTTTCCAGGGATGTGTCAATTCAATAAAATACTCTTTCTACAAATCCTGTGTCCCATTTGCAGAGGGGGTCTGTACTGCATTACCCCTCTTCTTCCACTTACAGTTAACCTGGGTTTGTTTTTCTGTCTCTGTGGTCTTGTGGTTTCTTCTGTCACTCTGATCTTGCGTAAGTATTTTAAAGCACCCAACACAATGAACTTCTTGACGGGGCTTAATATTCAAAAAATTGTTGCTGAGATTCTCAGCCCTGTCTCAAAAGTTGTTTTGTCTCATCACAGTTGTGGGATTGGCTGGTTGCCGTTAATAAGCAGAGCCACTGTCTATACACTGTTCATTGTTTTTACTTTTTAATGTATTCCTAGACAAGGGATTCTGTTCAGTTCAATGATCTGGACAACGTAATCTACAAATCAGTAGATGTTAAATCACACACTGACTCATCGGTATATACACTGTTCAAAGATCTGACAGCTGTGGCCACATGACTAAAGCCAGCCTTCTGGAGAGTATCTATTGGCCCTTAAAGATGAGAGAACTCGGGGGGGGGGGGGAGTGGCCATGATGGGGTTGCTTTTGTAGCCCATTGTTGTGTGACTTGGAAAGAAGCCTGGCCTCTCGCCTTCACTACAGCTGCTTTATTCTATATACTGGGTTCCCCCAGTAATGCCAATAAACAAAATAACGTGGCCCAGTGTGAATAGGCCTAATAAGGTTGCTAACTGGCCAGAATAAAACATCCTCTCCGTTTAACAGAGCTTTAATGTGGAAAAATGGGCAGCTGAAGATTTTCATGGGATGGAGCTGAAAAACATAGGAGCATTGTGGCAGATCAAGTCCATTTTAACGGGACAGTGTAAAGGGCCGTTTTAAAAGTTGGCAATCCTATAAGTCAGGGGTGGGCAAATTGCGGCCCACGGGCCACATGCGGCCCGCTACAGAGTTTTTTGTGGCCCGCCAAGACAGTCAGAAAAATCCACCTTGAACCGAGATTTGCAGCTATAGATGATATGAAATTAGCACAATAAATAAATTGAATAAAACTACCACTATTTTATTTAATTTATATTTATTGATTTTTATGATACAATTTATACCTTTTCTGAAATGCAGTTAACTAATGAATGCAATCATTTTAAAAGGTGCAGCCCTCCGCTAACCTCCACTCCCACAAAGTGGCCCCCGAGCCAAAACAATTGCCCACCCCTGCTATAAGTGATTCTGGGAATGCCCACTTGTGTGTTTCTTCCACCACTTCTCTGCTGACCAGGGTGAGCAAGCACACGGCTTTTCCTCTCTTGAGTAATTGGTACGCTGGAAACAGCACGTAGGCTGAGCGGAAGGCCTCGTGGCCTCTCCTCCCAGCAGCAGATCAGCTATGCAGCAAATCTAGTGGCTGACTGCTGATTAAAACCTTGGAAGCCAAACAAGATCTGTGCGAGTTTAAACGACCATCGTTAGCAAAATCCCCATTCTGGGAGACAAAAGGGTGAAGAGATTAGGGGTTGTAACCCGAAAGATGTCATCTGTTAATGAGTCTAATTACAGCGATAGTCCTGACCGCGGGAGAGAAAAGCCGTCACTCAGCAAGCCGCAGGTGCTGTTAGTGGCTTTTAATTAGCAATTAATAACTTCCACGCCCCAGGACTTATGTACCAGGATTTGCTGATGGATCAGTTTACAAAAGCAGACGGTAATGGGAGGGGGCAGCTCCACAAGGCTCATCGTCGTTTTATTTCAACCATCCAAAGTCCAAAGACGATGCTATTTGGGACTTTATTGTAGTATCTCAAAGGGATATGAGCTTTCCTGGGCAAGAGGAGCCCACTTCATGAAGATCGCCGCACATATACATATACATATACATATACATATACATATACATATACATATACATATACATATACATATACATATACATATACATATACAGAGAAAGTTATGAATAGCAGGGTCAAAAGGACATGAAACGCCAGAAGCACCATCACTGACATTTTTATGCATTTGTCTGAGGACTGTTCTCTTTGTCAGATGCAGCTGGCAGGGAGAGCTGTGGTTATCGAGGGCTTATACTACATAGGAATTGTATACCTTCACTGCGGCAAACTGACTCCACACCAAAAGGAGATGTTTACATTTACAAGCAAAGGAATGTTTTGATTGCCTTCACACTAATTGCATTCTGTCTTCTTGTGATATATGTCCTGTTCTTTCCCCTCCCCTCCTCTTCTGTATTTGACCAGTTCGGATCAGGCATCTGATGAAGAGAACTTGATTCTCGAAAGCTTATGCTACAATAAAATAAAATTGGTTAGTCTTAAAGGTGCTACTGGACTCTTTTTGATTTTGCTACTACAGACTAACACGGCTAACTCCTCTGGATCTGAGGACTGTGGTTCTCACTCCATGCACCTGAGGAAGGGGTGACTAGTCCACAGAACTTTTTAAGGTGCCTTTTACTGAAGCAGATTCACATGGCCACCCCACAGGTCAGTATCTAGACCCGTGAACATAGTGAGCACCCGGTGTGCTTAAAACTAGCTGATGCCAGCAAATCCGGTTGGATCCAGTTTCCTGTTCCAAAGGAGGCACAATGTTCCTAGAGTATGCCCCTCGTGAGCTTATTTGTTAAAGCTCTCCGTCTCCCTTTCTTGATCTTCCCCATACTTTATGGCCCTACATTATGCTTACTCATGGTGACAAAACTCGCCAAGTCAAGCCTTGTGACCTCTGTGACAAGCTATTTTTTTAAAAAAAGTTGAATCCTTTAGTTCTTTAATAGGACAGTGAAAGACTCCATGCAGGGCTAAAGGCAGGGCGTGTGTGTGAAATGGGTATCCTTTACCATGATACGGGAGTGTATATGCAATTTTGGGAATAAAATAGGGTCCCTCCCCCCCCCCCCCGATGATATGAATGGGATCCCAGTATGCAAGGCAGGCCCCATGTGCCCATTTTCTGCCAGAAACAAATGATGTTTGGGCCTTGCTATCGTAGGGCTGAAGGAATGTGAAGAGCGGGTGGTGACACTCAACAAATTTATTTGAAAGCCCCCCTCTGAAGTTAGTGTTCTTTAACAACAAGTCAAATGTGATACAGGAGATCTGTGATTAGATCCCCTAGTATATAAGTTTTAAAATAAAAGTTTGCAATGGGTGGTATCCCGCACTTCTCCTGCCCCGGGTCTAATAGCAGCTTCCAGCAGAGATTTAGATTGGGGAAATGGGGATAGGGTTGCCAACAGGCCTGGAAATAAATGTTCTATCCCTTTGATAGAGGCTTAATGGGATGTTATTTACCATAAGTATCTGACAAAGGGAGCTTTGACTCTCAAAAGCTCATATCCTGGCAATACCTTGGGTAGCTGAAGCCTTTGATTTCCACACTTCAGGCATTTATTAAAGGACACAACATTTTTCTCCAGGCCTGTGTAAAAGGTACTATCTGTCACTGAATGTATTACCCTGGTATGAAATTTCTGCATAATTTAACATGTCATGTTAATACTTGCGCTTTATTTTCAGCATGAGTTCAAATTTCTGCACTCCTAATCCTATTTCATTGCTTATTGGATGTCCCATCCTGTTGATTAGATTGATTTATTTTACATAATCCATCTGGAGTCTCAGTGAGGAAGGCGGACTATAAATAATATAAATAAAACAAATGGGAGGGCAAGTGGGAAATGAGTTAAATTCATCTCTCTCCAGTGACACACTTCCCAAAACCAATCTGGAACCCTCTGTGGCTGCTTTTAAGTTAAAATTAAATTATTGGGAGATTGACAAGTCAGTCCTAAAAACAATTTGTTGGGGATAAGCCCCAGTGAACGAGACTTATTTTTGTGTAGATGTGTTTAGCATTGTTTCCACGGTCATAAGTATCCTAAGTCACATCTGGTTTCTTAATTCTTGATAAATATGTTTAGAATTGCAGTCAGGGGTTGCCACATCCTGGTTTGATTTTGTAACCCAGTCAGTGTTCAGTGTTGCCCAGAGAACTCAGATATGGATAAGACGTCAACAGGCCAGGAGAAAAATATCTTATCCCTTTAATTTTTTTTTATTTATTTTCTCTTGGTAAATTGTTAAAAACCCAAGAATTACAATAAATGAGCATTTTAACTTTGTTGAGTGGGATCTTATCCCTTTAATAAAGGCTTCATGTGTGGAAATGAGCAGCTGAAACTTTTCATGGCATAATGTAGGTGAATAACATGAGAGAGCCAGCGTGGTGTAGTAGCGATTAAAGTGTTGGACTAGTGTCTGGGAGAACCAAGTTCGAATCCCTGCTCAGCTATGGAAACTCACGGCGTGACCTTGGGCCAGTCACACACTCTCAGTCTAACCTACCTCACACAGTTATTGTGAGGATAAAATGGAGAAAGAGAGAACAATATAAGATGCTTTAGGGAGAAATATGGGATAAATGCAGGGCTTTTTTTCTGGGAAAAAAGGTGGTGGAACTCAGTGATGGAACTCAGGACCACACAATGATGTCACTTTGGGTCAGCTGGAACAAGGGGGTTGTTTTTAAAAGTTTAAATCGCCCTTGACTAAAATGGTCACATGGCCGGTGGCCCCGCCCCCTGATCTCCAGACAGAGGGGAGTTTAGATTGCTCTTCGCGCCACTAGAGCGGCACAGAGGGCAATCTAAACTCCCCTCTGTCTGGAGATCAGGGGGCAGGGCCACCAGCCATGTGACCATTTTCAAGAGGTGCCGGAACTCTGTTTCACCGTGTTCCTGCTGAAAAAAAGCCCTGGATAAATGAAGTAAATAACAGCCTATTAAGCTTCTAATAAAGGGATAGAACTTTTTTCCTAAAGCAATTAGTGATCCTAGTTGTGAAGGAGCTAGGCAAATAGCTTGAGGGAGGGAATATTTCTGCTGGGCATTGAGGAATGGAGAAGTCCTGGAAAGCAAAAAGAGTGATGGCTGCCACTGGTGGTCTGACAACTAGATTTGTGGACTGCTGATAGCATTCTTTGTTCTGGGTTCCTTGGATGGGGAATGATGAGATCTTTTGTGTTAGAAAAGAAGCCCAGTGAGAATTGAGGTCCTGTGGAAGTATGTCTGATATATCCACAGGTTCTAAACTGAGACTCCGGAGTTAAATTTTCCCCTCCTCTTTTCCATGATCTGTGCTATACTCCATAGTGCTCCGTTGTGCTGACTCATGCTGATGCAATAGCCGAGTCAAGCTGGGCCCAGTGCTAAGGGTCCAAAAGTCTGCTGCTGGAAATCTGCAAGAAGTTGAAAGAGGTGGGATTTGGGGTTCTCAAAACAAGGCAGGAGTGTCTTGATAAGTGGGAAGGAAGAAGAGTTAACAAGCAAGTACTCCTGGATGCTGAGTTAGTCTTTGAACCCAGGTTTTCCCACTGACACTAAGCTAGCGGCACTTTTGTAGAAGTGAATGCTCTATTAATTGTGCACTGTGTGAAAAACTCTACTATCATCTACTTCCCATCAACTTAATAGGATGCCCTGAATACTAGTAGACCCAGGATGGCATAGTGTTTAAGAATGTCAGATTAGGACATGATCGAAAAGAGTCCAGTAGCACCTTTAAGACTAACCAACTTTACTGTAGCATAAGCTTTCGAGAATCACAGTTCTCTTCGTCAGATGAGATTAGGACATGGGAAGTGTTGTAAGTCGTGATTGTGTGCTTGGCTCAATCACTGGCCTTCTGTGTTTCAGCAGAGCTTAAGGGGCTTAATTTGGTTTGCAGCTTTTCAAACTTGCTGAGTGTGTCTCCTGATGGCTGTTAAGAAACTACAAGCTGTTGCAAGAGTTTGTGCCCTGAAGGAATAAAAATAATGGACTGTTACAAACTCATAATATGGATCCTTGCCCAAGACAATTATATGATACAGCCTATATTCAAACTTTAAGCATGTCTGAGCCCATTCAGCAGGCTAAAGTGCCTCTCTCTTTGTACAGGGTTGGGCTGTTGGCCTAGCTAGCTCTGGCCCCTTGAGAAGGTTCCTGTACCTGTAAGAGAAACGTGAATGTTATCAGATGCAGCTGTTCCCTTTAAGTTATGGGAAAGCCTACAACTTGAAAAAGGTCTCCTTTCCATGTAATCCTCTCATGGCCTGAAGCTGGGAACAAAACAGCTGAATTTTGAAGCTGTGTAAAACATTTCCCACCTCCTGAAGGAGAATGGGCAGGGCTTTTTTTCAGGGGGAACGTGGGGGAACGGAGTTCCAGAACCTCTTGAAAATGGTCACATGGCTGGTGGCCCCGCCCCCTGATCTCCAGACAGAGGGGAGTTGAGATTGACCGGCGCAGAGGGCAATCTCAACTCCCCTCTGTCTGGAGATCAGGGGGTGGGGGCACCAGCCATGTGATCATTTTCTTTGAGGGCAACCCACTGAGTTCCACCACCTCTTTTCCCAGAAAAAAAGCCCTGAGAATGGGTGAAATCTAAGGGTGGAAGTTTTTCTGGGAAATTAACAAGTCTGAGGGCCAAACTAAACAACAGCATTTCTAAAGAGTCAGGTCCTAGTTTGAGCTTGAAGCAAGTTTAAAACTAGGATTTGGAAAATCAGGAGCCCTGAGACCTTTGGAAGGCCTGCAAGTTTCAGTGACAGGTTAGAGAAGGGATGGACTTAGATGTAGGTTCTGTCTGAAGAAGCTTGTTTGGTGCAGTTGTTTCAAACTTGAGAGGGCTGAAATTTAGCTCCAACTTGCAACATAGGACCCAGTTTTAATTTATTAAATGGTGCAGGTGCTTTATTCTCCTTCTTTCCTACTGTTTTTCTCCTCTTAAAAAAATCAAACACATTGCTTCTCTCCCCCTCACCCCCCCCCCAAAAAAGAAAAAGGAGGCAATGCTTTGGGCACAACCCATCCAATTGCTAACCAAGGCTGACCCTGCTTGGCTTCTGGGATCTGATGAGATCAGGCTCACCTGGGCTATCCAGGTTAGGGCTGCTTACTCATATATAATTACCCATAGCAGGAGACAAGCCATTCTGTTGTATGCAGCCCCAGACACAAGTTAACATTTAACTAATTGCCTTGATTGCAAACCACCTAAACGTAGATTAAAAATCTCAAGTTTTGCTATGATAGCGACCACACAATTTTTCTTTACTTCTGTTATGCCCTTTATAAAAGGAACTGAGTGTTTGATTACTGCATATCTGAAGTGTTGTGGGTTTTCACTTCTCCAAAGGAAAATACCAGTTTCTTACTTCTCTAACCCCAATAGCCCATTATGTTTCAAACACAGCACTGTCTTTCCTAATTATGTCTTAATAGTCTTTCCTTTCCTTCCTCCACATTTTTAAATTGGAACATCCAGTCTGTAAAAGTGCTCTGTGGAACTCAAAAGCTTGTTCACTACTTTCTTACATTTTAGCTGGTCCTAATAAAAGGAATTACACTGCTGCTGCTTTTGATCCCCCTCCCCCCCCCCCCCAAATCGACCAGCAAGACTGACTAATCATCCCTCCACCACACACTTTGCACATGCTCATATTGGGTTGCCAGAATTGTTTAAAATTCCCATAAAGACACAAAATAGCAGAGTCCAGTAGCACCTTTAAGACTAACCGATTTTATTGTAGCATAAGCTTTCCAGAGCCACAGCTCTCTTTGTCAGATGCATCCTGCATCTGACAAAGAGAGCTGTGGCTCTGGAAAACTTATGCTACAAAAAAGTCTGTTAGTCTTAAAGGTGCTACTGGACTCTTTGCTATTTACTCCTCTGGATCTTAAAGACACAATATGCAGAAATCTAAGAGGTTTTTCATTGCACCTCAATGCAGGACAAGCAATCTTATGTTTTTAATTAGTGAATATGTTTTTATCCTGCCCACTTTCCATTTTTGGAAGTGTATATTGTACTCTCCTTCTCCATGTGATCCTCACAACAACCTTGTGAGGTAGATTAGGCTAAGAAAGGAAGGCTGCTGGTTACCCAGTGAGCTCTATGCTGAGTAGGGGGTCTCTAAGCCTGGAGAAAAAAAATGTCCTGTTCCTTTAACCGAGGCTTAATAGGATGTTATTGACTGCCACACCATGAAAAGCTTCGACTTTCTTTAAAGGGACAGGACATTTTTGCCCTGGCCCTACGCGACCCCTCTAACTGCTACACCACATTGGTTTCCCTTATTGTTTTTTGTCTGCCATGAAGCTGTTCAGGGTTCAGCATCTTAGGGGAGGAAGAGGGCACCCTTGGCACCAACGCACCTGTGCCACACCTAAGCAAGCCCGGGCATGGAAGCCCGAGCTCCAGCGGTTAAGCCCAGACACCTGCTTGGTGGACAGAATGGCACCCGGACGCCCGGGTTCCTCTCTTCCCAGGCTCCACCTTTCGCAACCAAGCCGGATGGTGTGGAGACGGGCGGCGATTGGCCTCTGCGCACGTCCCTCCCGCTTGCCTAGCGGCGCCTATAAAAGGGGCTCGCCTCCCTTTGTCCTGCGGAGCTCGGTTCTTGCTTCAACAGTGTTTGGACGGAACCCGATTCCACCGCCTTTCCTCCCTCTCCGCAGAGAATCGCTGGTAGCCTCGAGCACACTTGCAGCAATCGAGCGAGATACACCAAAACTGCCAGCCAACAGATCACTTTTTGCACCAGCCGGACCAGACGCTTCTTAAAACCCGAACCTCCCAGCTAACCGGAGCGATGGATTCCCAGATCCGCCAGAACTACCATCGCGACTGTGAAGCGGCCGTCAACCGCATGGTCAACATGGAACTCTACGCCAGCTACGTCTATCTCTCCATGGTGAGTGTCGCCTTCGGACGCCCGACCGCTTTACGCGTTGCTCTCTGTTTCCGGGAGAAGGCTTTGGTGTCTTACGGGTCCTCCTCTCTGAACTACCCGGCCAGGCTCCCTTTTCCCTCCAGAGGAGATCTGGAGGAGCCCTGTCTATCAGCTGGCCTTCATCCATAATCATTAGATCAGTTTCCCCCTCCCAGGGGTCCTAACCTCTATCCATGCCTTGTAAAGAAACTAGTCTTTCTTTTTTTGTTACATAGGTTTATAGATAGGGGTTGTATCTATGCCTTAAATCGCTGCACCCTTCTCCTGGTTGGCTTTAGTGGCAAGAGAACCCTGAAATACTGAGAGTTGCATTTGCCCATCATCTTGTTCCTTCTCCTCTCCCCCCACCATCTCACATGGGGTGGGGGAGAAGATTTGCATTTCATTCTCTGTTTGCCTTTCCGCTCCCTTTATCTCTTCTTGTACTGTAGTTCCCCCAACACTGCCATTTCTGGTTTCTGTGGTGCAGCAGATTTGGGGGGTGGATCAACAAGTCTGGGAGGCTGAGATAAACCAGGCGATGCTTTCTTTCTCTCCACTCCAACCTTTCCTCCCCCACTATCCCAGTCGCTCTGTCGTTCTCACTTCTCTGTCTGTAGCCTTCATTTGCCCCCTTTTCAGGTGGGTTAGTTCCAGCTTTAATCAAGATGTTTTTCAACTCCTATTTAAATAGTGTACGTATAGAATTGTTTCCACACTCCTATTTGCTCCAATAACTGTAGTCCCTGCCCAATATATACTTCCCAGTCTTGAAGAAAGTATAGCTTCTCTGTTCTTCCCCTTTCACTCTAAGTGTACAGAATTTTAAGGTTTCTCTATTCTGGGGAGGTATACCTGAGAACAGGAAATTACTAAACTGTTTTAATATGTGTGGGTGGGAGATAAAAACAATTCTCCCACCTGGCCATTTTCCTGCAACAGAGAAAATAAATTTTAATTACTATGAGTTGCTTTAAACGACAGAAAAGTGGTATATAATGCCTCTACAAAATTAAAAACTATTGGTTGGATGCAAATGACCCAGAGGTGAATTTTAAAATCTCCATGCACCATCCAGCGTGGTATGGGAGGTTAACAGAACCAGGTGCCATTGGATGAGCTAGTTTATTTTGCCTGCTAACTCAAATGGCAGATTCAGTTACTTTGAATGACGATACTCCCGCCATGTACTAGACTGGGAGCCATCTTGTGGTGGCTGCTCTGTACTCCTGGATTGGCATTGATCCAAGGGTTACGATTAAATGCTGAATTTGCCACTACCCGCAGTTTCCTTTTTTAACAAAGAGTTTGTATAGTTTGAGGAAGAATATGAACAAGTTGACTTAAAGCTTGTATTTGGAAAATCTCTCCTCTATCAGCCCTGCTTCATGCACAAATGCTTTAGGCCTGTGAAGAGATATTGTGACCACTTCTCTCTTCCAAATCTGTTTAGAATCTTTCTTTGACCTAAGCATCAACCTAATTGGTTTCTGTCGTCTTTTGCTTCCTTCCGTAGGCGTCCTATTTTGACCGGGATGACGTTGCCTTGCGACACGTCGCCGAATTCTTCCGGTCACAGTCACATGAAGAGCGGGAACATGCTGACAAGCTACTTCGGTTCCAGAGCCAGCGTGGTGGCCGTGTCCTCCTACAAGATATCAAGGTGAGTGTTGGGGGGGGGGGATAGCCAGGTCTTTTGAGGAGGCTTTGAGATCTACCTGGGAATGTTGGGCAGCTATGGTAAAATTTGGGGCTGGTTGCATTAACTGAAGACCACAAACAACAATTGCCCAAATTCAGTGGCCTGTGGGGTCCCCCCACTCCCACCTGTACTTTGGAGTTGCCTGTGGAGTAGTAAGTAAAAAAGGATGCCAAGAACACAGCTGTGATAATGTGGTGTTTGGTGGTAGACCTGTGTTCGGAATCTACCTCTGTCACAGACTTTGTCTGGCCTTAGTTTTATCCTCTTCCTAGAAATAACTCGCCAACTTAAAATGAAACCCAGTCCACGATTTTCTCTTTCCAGAAGCCAGAACGGGATGCCTGGGGAACAACTCTTGATGCCATGGAGGCAGCCCTTCACCTGGAAAAGAGTGTGAACCAGGCCCTTCTGGAGCTGCACCGCCTGGCAAGTGACCAGGGAGACCCACACGTGAGTATCATGTTGGTCTCTTTGTTCTGGAAAGGCAGAGATGCTTTTGCCTCAAAGACACAGTTGCTGTCTGCTGGGCTGTGGAAAGCTAGGTGTGGCTAGACTGTTGTCCCAATGGTCCAGCCATCACTGCATCCCATTTCTGATAATAATGACTTTGGATGTTTTTGTTGTAACAATCCTTTGATCTTTACCATAGGGTAGAACTGTTGTTCTGGGCAGAGATAATTGGGTAGAGTGGTATTTTCAAGCAGAAAGCAGAGCATCCTTTATGCAAGGAATTATGGAGAAGTCATTGTGGTGGGAGAGGTCAAAGTTAAAAGTACCCTGATCTGCCATCAGTTTTACAGTTCAGCTTTAATTGAACTCCAGGTTACCAGTGGTTCAAGTGCATCCATATAGCAGAGGAAACAGCTCCAACTGCCAGGGTGAACATTTGTCCATCTTCCAATTGGGGGTGGCTGGGCTGATGTTCTCCAAACTCTGCTGTGTCCACTGTCTTGGAGGTCTTGAACCTTGGTTAAAATGCCTGCTGCCAACATCTCACCTTGTTCTATTTCTCCCTTCCCAGCTCTGTGACTTCCTGGAGACTCACTACCTCGATGAACAAGTCAAAGCTATCAAGGTCCTGGGTGACTATATCACCAACCTCCGGCGGCTGGGAGCATCCCAGGGGGGCCTTGGAGAGTATCTCTTTGACAAGCACAGCCTAGGAGAGAGCAGCAGCTGAGTGTGGCATGCCCCCCCCACTCCATACCCCTGGGAGCACCACCTCTGTGAACCCACAGAACCTACCCGCCACGATTACAGTTGCCGTGCCCCAGTCAAGGGGGTTGTACCTGCCAACTCTCAATTGGCATGCTTCCAATAAACAAGGGTTCACCAGTTTAAACTTGTCTTGTGTTATGTTTCTTTATCTGAAGGGCAAGGGTTACAGTGGCTACATCAAAAGAAAGGGTATTGTGAGAACGTGTGGAAAGAGCAGCGTAACTCTGCTTTCAGCCAAGTTCTCATGTCTTTCCACATCAGAAGAACTGGCAAAATAATTAGTGTATGGGGCGGGGGGGGGGGAACAGTGGGTTGGGCTTCAAGCTGACCAGTGCACTTTCATTCCTGAAATTTAAGTGGGGAGAACCAATAGCTTTGGTTTCATGCAAAATTATCATATTTTGTCCTGGGCTTTTCCAGTTAAAGGGCCCCAGGAAACAGATGCTGAGAGAGACCTCAGAAAGCCACTGCCAGTCAGAAGCCAGTAGTGAATCTGATGGTTGAGAACTGATGCCTGTTTAATAAATATGGGCCATCTAGGTAATGGTCTGGTTTGCTATGAGGATACTTCATACCCTAGCCGAAAAGCCTCTTCTGACCCTAACCCGTTTGTTTTCGGTATGCAATTGAAGTGGAACTGCTTGTTAACTACTTGAGTGGTAGCTAACACTAGGCAAAAATAGCTTGTCCCATGGAGTTGCTGTGCCTTCCACCTCAGTCCTAGAGGGGTAGCTGTATTAGTCTCTTACAACAGCTAAATCTTGTGGCACCTTTTAAAGATCTCCGAGATCCCCTTCATCAGCTAGCACATGTGTGTGTATATGCACTCCTATGGGTATGTGTAAGGTGCTGGAAAACCACAGTAGGCTTACAGCGACCCCATAGGGTTTTCAAGGCAAGAGAGACAGAGAGGTGGTCTCCCATCCATATACTAACCCGGGCTGACCCTGCTTAACTTCTAAGAGCAGGCAAGACTGGGCTAGCTTGGGCCATCTATGTCAGGGATGCCTATGAGTATAGAGGAGGAAATTATAAGGGCAAATCTGAATCAGTAGTGCATAGTTATATTTTTAAAAGGGGATCAGCAACTAGATCACTGGTCCCCAGTAGCTTAGGTGCAACCTGAGAATTTTTTGTAGCTAGTGTGATTTTTTTTTTAACCTAAAGAACACTGAACACTTCCTGTTTGGGATGAAACATAATTTCTTCTTTCTCTCCCCTTTTATATTCTACATGCAACCCAAAAAGAACTAGGGAAGTTGAAAGCTCATGTACGTTCTGATGTTTCAGTTGGTCCAAATAAAACTATTGCATCACAGTTGCTTTGGGATTTTTCCCCATCGTAATGAATCAAAATAACTGTCTGCAATTTTTTTTTAATATTCTGAGTCAGTTCCTCATTTGCTGTTTCAGTAATTTTCCACTGCAAGGTCTCTTTCTTCCTCTTCTGACTGTCTAATGGGAGCTGATACCCATTCTAAAGGAGGAGCCTCATAATGTTATCTCTTGCTGATGCTTGTGAATATTCAACTTCTGGTTAAAAAGCTCAAGTAGTTGCAGTTTAGGAAGCCAGATATGGATTTCTCCCAACCTGTCTCCCTGCCCCACCCCCCAAGCTGTGTGTTTTGGGCAATAGTATGTTTTAGCCACCCTAAATGAAACTGCAGCTGGATATAGTAGAGCAGATGACATCTACCCTACTTTCTCAGTTATCACCATAGAGTGAAAATTTAGGCAGTGGATGAGCTGCCCTGCTGATGCTAGAGAAGGAAGGGGTGCCTACTTCCAAAAAATAAATGGCTCCACCCTTGGCTGTGCATGAGAGATAACAGCCCTGCTATTACTATCAGGGTGCAGGAGGAGAAGAACAAACAGATTAACAAGAAGAAAGCAATTCTGGCTTTTCCTTGACCAACTGTTGAATCCAGCAGTTACATCCCAATAGCTTACTTTGGGTTAAAAGTCTGATTCTTATATGTATTAATATAGAAAGCAGCACATATAGGTGTTTAAAAGTGATTCTTCCAGCTTTCTAGAAAGTGAAGGCTCCAGTGTAAATAGCCAAAGGAGAATTTCAGAGGCATCCAACATACAACCGGACCCCAACAATAGAGTGAGCTTGGCAAGGCAAAAGCTGTCTGGGATAATGAAATGCAGGATGTTGTCATATATGCCCCCTGCATATCTGCCATGAATGTATATGGGTTCTGCTTCTGGCTTCTGAGAGTGTGGGAAGTTCTTTATTGTTCCATGCCAGTGGGTTATCTTACAAATATTTAAGTTCACTTTCTCGCCGCTGAGCCAGTGTCCTTGACAGCCAGCCGAAGCTGGCTTGTGGTGTGCTCCTCCTGAGAACCAAAGATAAGTTCATCTTTCTCACTGTCTGCTCTAAAACAAAGTTTCACTACAAACCTGCCCCCCTCTCTTAATGGTCCTCTATCCTAAGGCGGGAAGATTCCCTATAATTAACACTGCTAGCCCCACATATGTCACTTCTGCCAATTCCACTGTCTCTGCACCTTGTATTGAATGGACCTCTAATAAAGTTACTTCAACTGGAACACCTGTGTGTGTTAACTGTGGAGAACTGGGGGGGGGGGGGGACCAAACTGCCAGGGACTGACAGATGTAATGGAAGGGGCAAGGTTCAAATCTTCATGTATATTCTCCCTTTTCTCTTAAAATTGGCCCTTCCACTCTTTATATGATTGCTTTAAACTCGCGGATCTGCTACGGCTAGTTTAACCCTCACTCCAACATAGTTCAGCCAGACTTTCTTCATAATGATTGGGCTGTGATTGCAGCCTGAATGAGCATATTTTTAAATGAATATAAGCAAAACACTCCTCCCTACCCAAGGAACTGCACTGTACACATTGATAAGGGTTTATAATTAACGGAAAAAACAATTAAGCAGTGAGAACACATTCCCTGTGAAGCAAGGCTGATGTGCTTGGAGTTTTTCAGTATAGCACCAAAAACAAATAGTAATAAAAAGGTTAAAGGGACCTGACAGAAACTTTTTAAATGATGGCATGTACTGAGAAATTATTCTTCCTTAATTGGCAGAGGGTTCAGGACAGATACAGAACTCAAAATTTGTTTCCACAAGGTATGAAGATGATCTCAGGTACAGATGGCTTTATCAAAGGAGGGCAAATCTGTCTGTAGCTGTGAGCCACAGTGGCAAATGGAAAATCCATAAACAAAAGCAGTATATCTTTGAATACCATGATGCTGAGGATGAGCTACAGAGAAAGGTCATTCATGCCCTGCCTGTGAGCTCCCAGATACATCTGGCAGACTGTAGACTACTATACCATTTATGATTTATAATGGCCTCATTGATGAAAATGGCAACTCAGAATTACCCAGCAACCTAGTTGGATCCTGCTCCCACACAGCTTACAGTGGAGGGGAAAACAATAGTAGTGGTGGAGAATGCCCTCAATTCATAGCTGACTTATGGTGACATCTAGTGGGGTTTTCATGGCAAGAGACATTCAGAGGTGGTTTGTCATTGCCTGCCTCTTCAACCCTGGTCTTCATTGGAGGTCTCCCACCTCCAAGGCCGACCCTGCTTAGTTTCTGAGATCTGATGAGATCAGACTCACCTGGGCTATCCAGCTCAGAGTGAGAAAGCAATAGAGGAAGGATAGAACACAAAAAAGAGACATTCATCCAATCCAAAAGTTCTTATGTCCTGACCCTTGCTTCTTGATAAGAGTTCCTTGTCAAAACAGAAATGATTGATTGCATGTTTTCAACTTCAGCAACTTCTGGCATAGCAAGCAATTTCTAAGCATTTTTCTTAACTGGGTGGTGGAACATGGTGTGACTAGGTTTGCCAGCTCAATTTTTTAAAAAACTGATCTTTGTCTACTAGTGAAAGAATTGTGAAGGTGCTAAAGCAGTGACTAAAAAACCATGGCATATATTCCAAATACTTGATCTCATCTGTCTGTTAATTCTCTTCATCTCTGATTTGTCTTTAAGCAAATAAGAGGTTGTTGAGTTGGTCTGGCTGAACTCAAATCTTGTCTTCCTCAGTCTTGAAGGCTGAAGCTCAATGGATGACCTTGGGCCTACCTCTCTTTCTCAGCCCAACCTTCCTCATAGGACAAGGATAAAATGAGGGAGTAGAAAGCCAGGTGCGTGGCCCTGAACTCCTTAGAAGGTGTGAGATATTGTCTTTGGACAGTATTTTAATTGTGGTAAGTTAGGGAACAATAATATGCAGCTATCTTGTAGCTTTGGGAGCCAGCATCAGCTTTGATAAGCACGAGGCCCTCCTTTATTTGTTTTTCTTCCATTGTGGCCTAGAAAAGAGAGTATGAACCCAAAGACTCTTTTTATTGTGTTTTCTCAGAGAAATCTGTCCAATAAAAAATAAGACCTCAACCAATATTCCCCAACCCCCCCCCCTCCTTCTTGTGCCACAAAGAACAGTTTGACTAAACCCTCTAAACAAATATTTTTAGGAAATCTTTGAACGTTCAAACATAGCTGCACCTATGAATGGTCAGGATGTAATACCCTCCCATATATGTATAGGATAGGCTCCCTTCCAATATTCCACAAAAATTGAAACCATTCACCTCACATATAGAACTTGCATTTCCCATTTTGTCTCAGAAACACATTCCCATTTCCAAAGATTCTCATAAGATATGGTGACAGAGGATTCCTATGAACAATAGGAATAGACTGCACTTAAGTTCACTTTACCCAATGGTGCAAGAGGGCCTAACGTGGGTTGCAAGCCTGCTACCTGCATTAACTGTGAAAGTGAGACATTTTTACCTCTGCGCCAGCACAGAGCAAGTGAAGTCACAGATAAGAACGAATGTTACTGTGGGAGAAACTCAGGCCAGGCTCAGGTAATGTTGATTAAGGAGGAATTTGCAATGGCAGTCAGTAAAGTAAGTTTTAAAATGGCCCACGTGTGGGACTATCTAAACAGAAATTATGATTGCCAACTGGCCTGGCCAAATATGCCCTGTCCCTTTAATAAAAGTTTAATGTGTATAAATGAGCAGGTGAAGCTTTTCATGGCATGGAGGAGAACAACATCACATGGCAATTAACATCCTATTCAACCTTTTTTAAAGGGACAGGACAGTTTTGGGGCAACACTAACTGGCCTGGAGAAAAATGTCTTATCCCATTGAAAGAACTTTAAAGTATGAAAATGGGCAAGTGAAGCTTTTCACGACACAGAAGACAATAACATCATTTGGTAAATAACATCTCATTAGCCCTCTATTAAAGGGAAAGGATATTTTCTTCTCCAGGCAGTTAGGCACCCCTAAGCAGCTGAATGCAAGCGGTATTTAGTAACATTATAAACATATGCTTATGTTTATTATTGGTGTCGTCCTTTTGCTAGACATATTTTGTAAACTTCTAGAATGGCTTGTGATGAGATGGAATGCAGGTTTAATATGAACTCATAATTCTTTCATCAGAGATCTTGGGATGCTCGGCTTCTAGGCTTCCCTTTTTCTCAGCCAACTAGGTCTATGTCTTAATCTTGCTACTTCCTGCTGTCATGTGAACCCTCACATGATGCTGACCTTGGCAGAAAACCCATACAACCCACACTCTTGCAGACAAATAGGAAAGCAAGAAAGATGGCCTGACTCAGCTTTGCCTTGGTATGAACGCCCAACAGGTTTATTTTATTTATTTCTGTTATTCATAGTCCACCTTTCTCACTGAGACTCAAAGTGGGATTATAGATTACACAATGTAAGTCAAAAGATTCAACAGTTGGGACATTCAATAAACAATATAATGGGGTACACATTGCAAAAACTTGAAAAGAAGTGGAAATTCAAATACAGAGATGAAACATTTCTGAAACAAAAACGTAAGTAATTTGACGTGATGAATTAAACTCTGCAGAACCTATCAGCATTCCCCATCATCTTCTGGCTGAACTGGCCCGGCATCATCAGCACCGGACTCTGAAACTTGTTCTCATTCAGATGACTGAGGGAGCAAGCCTAAATAGGACTACTCAGAAGTAACTCCCATTGTATCCAGCGGGCTTCATTCCCAGGAAAGTAATTTTAGGATTGCAACTAAAATTACACAAAACTTGAAGGCAACAGCTGGAACTGGATCTGCAAGACAGCCCTGAAAAGGGAAAGTTCTTGCCTTTCAAGGTCAAATTGGAGAAGGAAGGGCAGAGTGTGTGTGACAACATTTCAGCGCAACAGGATCTGAGTCCAGTAGCACCTTGCAGACCAACAAAATTTTCAGGGTATAAGCTTTCGAGAGTCAGAGCTTATACCCTGAAAATCCTGTTGGTCTCCAAGGTGCTACTGGACTCAGATCCTGCTGTTCTACTGCAACAGACCAACACAGCTACCTACCTGAAACCATTTCAGTGCAGAGATACTTGCTTGAGAAAACAAAAAAAGGGGAGGGGACTACTTTTTTTTAACCAATTCCTAGGTGACTGAGAACTTCCTTGTGATATCACTATGAATTCTAGGTGTATTCTCAACCCATGCAAGGACAAACAGCTGTTGAACTGTGCTGCTCCCCAGGTTTAGTCTATCTGCATTGTTAGACTGGCCCTAATAAACAAGCCTAAAGGACCCCAAGGTTTGCTTACTGTTGTCTGGTTTCTAGCTAACTACTAACTACTTGGCCTATACCTCTGTACTGAACTAGCGGAATATAGAATAAGCCCAGTGGCAGAATATATGAAAAGGAGTTGTGAAGCTAAGGAGGCTGGATGTTTTACACATTTCTGGACTGCATGCTTCATCACCACAGGAAGGTATGGAAAATTAAGGCTCTCACTAAAGACACACTATTTGCAAACCAAAGAAAAGACACAAAGACAGAACACTCCCCTCTAACCCAGAGAAGAAAACTTGTGGAACACTTGGCATAGGAAAGAAAAAGCTTTGGCTTTTGGCTGCAATCAGATACATGCTTACTTAGAGGTGTGATCTGTTTAAAATTATAACAGTTAAAACTGGTTTAATAGAAAACCAGCATTGTGTAGTAATTACAGGAGAGGGGTATCGGGTTGTCAACCGGTCTGGAGAAAAATGTTCTGTCCCTTTCATAGATGTTTAATGTATGGCAATTGGCAGGTGAAGCTTTTCATGGCATGGAGATGAATGACATCACCTGATAATTAACATCTATTAAGCTTCAGTGAAAGGAACAGGACTTTTCTCTCCAGGTCATTTGGCAACTCTATCAACTCCTTACTCAATCTTCAAACTCCCTGGGTGAATTGGGCCCAGCAGCCCCGGAGTGGGTGTGAAGAGGGAGAGGGTGCTGCCTTGATTTTTTGAAGGAACAGTGGGATTGAATGTAATAGAGATAAATCCCTGAAAAACATGTATTTAGCATTAACCTGTACAGAACGTTTCTGCTCTTGCGTTTCAAACCCAAAGCAACGTTTGAGAGAAATATCCCTGTCCTAAAAGGATCTCATCTTCCATGTAAAAGAAAATTGTATCTTAGCTCTATGAAACTGACATGGTTTTTTTCCTCTATGCGAGTATTGAAATGGCCTCTGTACATACATAGGATGATTTTTCAAGCGTGTTTGGGAAGGCCGTTATCAAATAACGCAATGTCTGAAATTTCCCTTAATTTTTAAGTAACCGGTTATTTGACTCCCTGCTGTTGTGCTGTCTCCCACGCTTGTTTCTTCATTTTTTCTTTCCACCATCATCCTCTGTCCCTTATATAACAGAATTGGTCCTTTGAAAAACATGACACCCTGCAGTGCGAGTCTTCTTTACCAAAATGGCATAAGCGTTCTTTCTTTCCCTGTTTTACTGCGTCACTGCTATGTTGCTAACAATTGTGTGTGTGTGTTGGGGGGGGGGGGAGGATCAGTAAGACGGAACAGCCTCAAGGTCTCTCGCTGTAGAGCAATAACAAAGGGGGAGAGGAGGGGGCTGAAGGGAAAGGAAGGGAAGTCGCTTTTGCTTATTTATTTATTTATATTCTTTTTGCTGAATCATCCTGAGATTTCTCTTGTGGCCCTATGTAAAAAGAGGACACTTTTGCTGAGTCACATGATTGAGGGCAGAAACAGAGAAAAGGGAAATTACTTTTTACTCCTTTCAGTTCTCCCTTGTTACTACTCTCTTACACAAACTAGGACTGCCAGTTTTCACTACACCCCAGTTTACCAACTGCCTGGAGGGGGGAAAACTCCCCCCCTCGGCCTATTGGTAGGGTTGCCAACCTCCAGGAGGTAGTCTGGAGTTCTCCCAGAATTACAACAGGTCTATGGAGATCAGTTACCCTGGGGGAAGTGGCACCTTTGGAGGGTGGGCTCTATGGCATCACATCCTTGAGGCACTCCCTTTCCTCCCCAAACATCACTCCCAGATCTCCAGGAATTTTCCCAAGCTGGAGTTGGTAACCCTATTGTTGGCAACCCTAGTTCTGCTACTGATGCTAACGCTCCCCTCTCCAGCTCTGGGCCTTGAAGAACAAGTAGACATTTAACAAGTACAGCTCAACCAGAGATGAGGCCACTTGTTGAATGATGTTCAATTAAACACCTATCTACTGTACATCTGCCAAAAGGCACAGAACCCTTGGCAAGGGGAGAAAAATGGTTAACTGTACATCTAAAATATACATCTCCAGTTTCTTGGAGGAAAAGACAAGATTCTCCCAGCCCACCATGTAACGGGCTGTGTCCCAGGAGGGCCGTCCATCCCAGATCCCCTTAGAGCGTGTACTTGGGTTCCACTTTTATCCCATTTTTAGGTAGGTAGCCATATTGGTCCGCAGCACAGCAAGATTTGACTGGGATATAAAGGATCAGGGATCTCCTCCCTATATCTGACGAAGAGAGCTTTGACTCTCAAAAGCTTATACCCTTGAAAAGTAGTTGTTCTCTAAAGTGCCGCTGGACGCAAAACCTGCTTTTATTACTGCAGGTGGGAAAATTCAACAATGAAGGTAGTTTATGCATCTTTAAATGAAAGATCCTACCCACCGACCTCACGTCTATGGGATTTACTCACGAGTCAATGTGGAAAAGACCGGGCCACGTTTCCAGCACCCAAGCATTTTTTAGAAAATATAATTTTTAAAATTGCTACTAACAATCCCCCCCCCCCACACACACAACGCACTTCGGCTTAACGCACACGCTGACTTGGAAAGCAGCGATCCCCGTGGAATCCTGGATGGGGCGGGGGGCAGCGACCATAACCTCGGGCTTCTCATGGCCTCTCTCGTTAGGACTGGGGCTGCCAACTCCAGCTCGGGAAGTTCCTAGAGATCTGGAGGTGGACACTGGGAAGGGTGGAGTGTGGGGAAAGAAAGGAGCTCAGCAGGGATGTGATGCTATGGAGTCCACCCTCCAACGTTGCCATTTCCTCCAGAGGAACTAAAGCCTGCAGTCTGGACTGAAGATTAACTGTAATTCCAAAAAACGTCCAGGCCCCACCAGGAGGTTGGCAACCCTCATTAGAACCCAGGCGTCCGAGGATGCCCCCCCCCAGCCCGAGGAGGAGGGGCGCCTTCCCTGCGCGTGCGTCCAGCGCGGAGGGAGGCCCACGGAAGAGCCGCCGGGCTGGCTATAAAAGGCCAGCCCGGGCGCGTCCTTGCTCAGCTCGGTCCTCCTTGGCTGTCTTCCTCCAGCTCTTGCTTCAACAGTGCTTGAACGGAGCAGGGTCGCGGCCGCCCCATCCTCCATTTCTCCGCCAGTCCAGCTAACCTGCCCACTGCCTCCGTCTGCGCCATGAGCTCCCAGGTGCGCCAGAACTACCACGCCGAGAGCGAAGCTGGGGTCAACCGCTTGGTCAACCAGTTCCTCCATGCCAGCTACGCCTACCTGTCCCTGGTGAGTGGCCGCCTTCTCCATCCTCTGCACACGATGGCGGGGAGATGTGGAATATAGGATGATGCTTCTCAGCTGGGGGGTGGAGGCACAGTTGGCAGCGTCTTCTTTCAAGGCCGCAGCTGCTTTTCATGGGTGTGTAACAGGTAGATGTGCAACAGGTGTAACGTTGCCAGCTCCAGGTTGGGAAATTCCGGGAGATTTGGGAGTGGAGCCTGGGGAGGATAGGATTTGGGGTGGGAGACCTCCGAAGGGTTATAATGCCGTAGAGTCTGCCCTGTAAAACTGCTATTTTCTTCAGGGGAACTGATCTTTGACGTCTGGAGATCAACTGTTAATCCGTGAGATCTCTACACCTCACCTGGGTGTTGGTAACCAGAGATTGCTGTTAAAAATGCCCAATTTCAGCTCCTAGATCCTAAGCCGGAGAAGTCCAGTTTCCGTCTTATTAAAAGGGCTCTTTTGAAGAGCCCAGGAGTTGCTTTCAGATTTGCTATCCCCAACCATAAAGCTCTAATTTCTCCTTCCTAATAAGCGTTGCTTAAACTTAAAGATATTATCTTTCTGCCTTTGTTATCAATCTATATTTGCCTAGTATGCTGGGGGGTGGGGGTGGAGATCACATGGGGCATGCACAACCCCACCCACCTGGCTTCCTCGCATAAAGCTTCCTTTGTTTAGAAGCTGCATGTCTGCCCTGTTGCCCTCTTAATGGCCATTTGGTGTTTATTTTGTTGCCTGGAGGAGCTTTTTACATTTTTGCTGTGAGACTAGCTTGAAGGCTCAGTTGCTGCGGTTGGAGATGGGTGTGGGTGTGTGTGTCATTTTCTGTCAGTCAGATTCCTGGATCTGGTCACAACTCTGCATTGGTGTGAAAATTTATTGTTCCTAATACAGAAGGGGCCTCAGTTAAGGGTGTATAATTTGTGATTCCCTTCCAAAAGGGTTAGATTCAGGTCCTGATCTCTGGAGAAGGGAACTCTTGAGTCTTAAAAGCTCATACCCTGGAAATCTAGTTGGGCTTTAAGGTGCTACTGGATCTGAATCTTTCTCTTCTACTACAGACCAACACAGCTGTACACCTGAATTATCCCCAAAGCGTTGTGAATTTCCTTGGCCCTTAGCAGTCTGTTCTCCATCTACTGCTGGTTTTTTGGGGGTTCCTCTGTTTCCTGGCCTCCCACTGTTCTTTTGTCACCTCACCTGATATCTGCCCCACAGTTGCTTCCAAACAGCAAAGCCAACTTTTCTCCATTCTGCTTCTTTGTCCATGTCTCCCCCCACCCTTGTAGTGCCCTGCAGCTTTGTTTACCAGTGGCAAAGTTCACCTATTGCTGAGCTTGTGAAAAATACAGTGCTAAGATAATTGAGTTAATGATTAAAATGCACTCTCTTTGCTGCAAAGTGTGTTAAGCTTTGCCTAGTCCTTCTATCTGTGGAATCATGAGGTTTAAGACTAGGAGGCTAGTTTGAAGGGGTGTGGAAGAAACTGGGCAGAACTGTATACTTGGCTTATCTGGAGGGAATCAAATGATTTTAAAGGCTGGGCGGTGTTGCTTTTTTGCCTTGATTTTCAAAACTGAATGTTAAGTTCGAATGGGATTTTAAGAATTTAAAAGTGGCTTGGTTGGATCTTCATCATCAGGGCTCCTGACCAAGTGAACTTGGGTGACTGTAGGGTTGGGTGGGGGTTTTTTTTGCGAAATCCCTAGCTGCTTTGCAGAACTGCTTGTAATTCTGCAAAACTGAACTGATTTGGAAGTGGCGATGGAGAGTGCCCTCAAGTCATAGCTGACTTATGGTGACCCCTGATTGGGGGGGGGGGAGTTATGGGAAGAGACTAACAGAGGCAGTTTGCCTGCTTCTGCAACACTAGTCTTCATTGGAGGTCTCCTATCCAATTACTAACCAAGGCCGACCCTGCTTAGCTTCTGAGATCTGAGGAGATCAGGCTCACTTGGACTATCCAGGTCAGGGTGATTTGGAAGAAGCCAGGTTAATAAATCCTACTCAGTTTCAAATCACATTTATACAGCCCCGGGCCAGCCCTTGAATGGCAGACAACTTCCTTATCTCCCCACACCTTATCTCATTCTCGCTGAGACCGACCAGTAACTGTTCAAAGAGTAGTTTGTATGCTATTACTGATGTTTCTAGATGGCACATGGCTTCCAGGGAGTATTGAGAACATCATGTTCAGTTTGTGAAATGCTGCCATAAATGTTGTAGGGCAAAACAGGAGGATTAGTGCTCACCAGCAGTGAAAGTAAGTGGGCACATATTTCAACATGAAGTATTTGTAAGGATGTGGCCAAGTGTGGTTTTTTAAATCTTCTTCTTTTAGCCCAACCCCTTTAATGATCCTAGTAAGAAATGTAAGTTACTTTTACCCCCTGGTACTTTATAGTAGCAAACTAGGATTAAATAAAGGAATATCATATTCCTTTATCTCCAGGCAAGATGCTCTGGTATAATTACCAGGTTAATAATGCATCACCTTGCTGCTATGATAAACTGGCTTAAAACTGCAGACTTAATTTAAAGATCCCGCAATTCTTTAATATGTGGTTACTTAATGAAAAAATTGTTTTAATGGAGTAGCTGTCTCCTTCAAGCCCTGGACATAAAATCTGTTAAAATGAAGAGGAAGGTACACTGTGCTCCTTGGAGAATGGGATTGTTTAAAGAAATTCGAAATAAACAACAAACTTCCCCGCTTTCTCTCTCTCTCAGGGTTATTATTTCACCCGGGATGATGTGGCTTTATCCAAGTTTGCGTCCTTTTTCCGGCATGTGTCTGAAGAGAAACATGAACAAGCTGAGAAACTGTTGACCTTCCAAAACCGTCGTGGAGGGAGAGCTGTCCTGCAGGATGTCAAAGTGCGTGCGGGATGTCTCTGGGATGGGGTGTTACGAGGGCACTGAGCAATGGAGAGAGAGAGAGAGAGGCTGGTTGCATATGAGGGATTGGAGGAGGGGCCAAGGCAGAAGATTTCAAACTGAGAACAGTCATTTTGAAGAACCTAGAAAAATCCTAAAGGGCTCATTGGAAGGAAGCAGAAAGAGTAAAGGACAGTGGGTCTGCCACATGTGTAGATGGGTACAGCCCTACGCTGCATTCTAATATCCCAGAGTTTGTGTGGTTTTTAGGATTATGATAGAGCACGTTGGCTGAAGCAAGTCAGGTCACTGTTTCAGTGGAAGATCCCCTAGGAATCCTGTGTAAGCTGCTGTGAGTTCTATGATGCCAGAAAGGGGTGGGATATGTTAAAATCTCTTTAATGGAACTGGCTTGGTGGATGGTGTGTGGCTTAGTGTCTTGCCGGCTGCCCTGTTGATGATGGGGAGGAATTAGACTTCCAGACCGGGTGTGGCTCTCCTTTGGACTTGCTTGTGATGTGTGGTTACTCTGTGCTTCAGACACAGGTTGTACTCAACATACGCCATTGTATGTGGGACTGGTGGACACGTTTCTTGCCACATAGGATGGATTAAGCAGTCCAGATCACATATGCTGTTGATCTCCTCCAAGCTGACTAAATAATGGGAGTAGGAAACCTTGGACAGGAAAGGAAAAAAAAAACCTCAGGCTATATAGAATTGAAGGGTGTGTGTGCATGACAAACTGACCTTTGTCACAAATCCCTCCCCCTCCTGATTTTAGGGCAGAAAATCTACTCGCTAGTTCCACACAGATCCTTAACATACTCCAGAGCACAAATATGCCTTAAGCAAAGTGGCTCTCTGGAAGAATGAAGGAGAGAGCTGAATCCGGGATCTCTAGCAAGATTTAAAGAATATGGTGCCAAAGTAATAAGAAGGAAATTTGTACCCCATCCACTGAGCTGTTAGGGGCAACACTGAGCTGTTAGGGCAACACTTCATAGTGTTCCATCTCGCTTGTGCGTCCTACCAAAGGTCTGCTTTGTCTTACCCTTGTACTGAGAATTGGGAGCGAGCAGGTGAAATTGGTAAGAACAGGGAGTTGACTCTAAAGTGATGCATTGCAACACAGGATGCTGGGACCAATAGCTTTCAGAAGGAAGTCCAGTGTGGAAGGGGGGCAGGAATGAACCAGAGTGCACCATCTGGCACCCAGGCCTCACTTGCGCTGTCTCTCCACTGTTGCTTAACTCCAGAAACCAGAGCAGGATGAATGGGGGAACGGAGCCTCTGCCATGGCCTTCGCCCTTCAGCTGGAGAAGAGCGTGAACCAGGCCCTGCTGGAACTGCACCAAATTGCTTCTCGCCATGTGGATCCTCATGTAAGCAATTAAGTTGTCAGTCTGGGTTCTGGGACTCTTTCCTATGACTTAAGACAAAACCTCCTTCCCCCAAACTCTAAATGCTTGCGCTTAAACAAAAATAAAACCAAAGCTGAATTCTGAAAACCTGTAAACCAAGTACATTTGTGTAATATTCCTTAAGGGCAGGGTTCACCTGCTCTATATCTAACTTTTAAGGTCAAACTGTCAAAGTTAACATGCATGGATTCTTAAGGGCTAGGAACTTGCCGCAAGGAAAAAGCAGAGCTGGTTGGGTTGCTGAGCTTTGCGGCCAATGCCTGTTTGTAGGCTTATGGTGCAGTTAGGGAAAGAAATTCAACTGTGACAAAGGGATAACTTCATTTGCATTGTTTCAGGTGGGTTGGTCTGTAGCAGAAGAGCAAAATTTGGGTCCAGGAGTATCTGGTTGGTCTTTAAGGTGCTACTGGACTCAGATCCTGCTCTTCATCTGCATTGAGCCTCTAGAGTTGTAAGATAATGAGTCCAGGACAAAGGTTGCCTCGTGGCACTTGTTCCACCTCTAATGTGTATGTGTGTATGTCCCCCCCCCCAGATGTGTGACTTCCTTGAGACTCACTACCTTGATGAGGAGGTGAAGCTGATCAAGAAGCTGGGGGATCACCTGACCAACCTGAAGCGTGTGCGTGCCAGTGAGGATGGCCTGGGCGAGTACCTCTTCGATCGTCTCACCTTGGGTGAGTCCAGCGACTGAGCTGCAAAGTGCTGGCTCCCCCCAGAGTCCTCTCGCCAACGTGTCCAGCTGTGTTGCTCTAATCCGTCATGCGTACGTGTTAAAAGCTAGCTGTTCAATGAATGAGGCATACCTCTGTACCCTGCCCATCTTGGGGGGAGAGTCTGTAACTGGCATTAAATAAAACTTGGCATTAAGCACTACTATGAGTTCGTGTCTGTGTGTGCATGCTAACTAGGATAATTTTTGCACAGCAAAATAGGAGTAATATTACCTGAGTTGGTTTCCATTGGTTGGTGCCTCCCCTAAAACTTTCCTCCAATTGTGTTACGATGTTTTTCCTCTGTTCTCTGCCTCGTAAAAGTGTTTTCAGTTTGTGCAGCTTTTGATCAATCACCCAGTATATGCATTTTCAGTAGAAGTCCACCCTTCTTTCCAGAAGGTCAGAGGTACAACCTGATACCAGCACCCCTTGATTTATTAAAATTTGCCTGGCATTCTACACAGGAGGCAGAAGAAGAAGCCTGGAATTCAGGGCCTGAATCATCCCCCACAAATATCTTGCCTGTTAGAGTAGCTTGCGCAAGCGGCATGCCTCAGCCAGTCTAGAAAGCAGTCTTTGATGTTGTCTTAGACTTTGCTTTGGGCAAAGGGCTTCTTGCAACCCCTTCTTTGGCTAAATAGATATTCATGTTTCAAGTCCCTAGGCTGGATTCAGATAGCTTTTCTTAATTTTGCCCACCTATCCTTACTGCAAGCCCCATGACCGCTAGCTTCCTTGAGCAGTCAAAGGGGAACCCACCTTTCCTTTTTTCTCAGAAAAGCTGGTTGGGTCCAACTCTCCTTTCCTGTTAGTCTGTAAAATCATCACAGGCCGTCCAGCCCCCTGTTTCTGTCATTGCTCAATCAGATGAGACTGAAGTTTCCTGGCTGATGCAACAGCTGGAATGGTGGACTAAGACTGGGGAGGCCTATATTCAGGTTCCTACTTGGCCACAGATGACATTGGGTGATCTTGAACTAACTCTGCTTTCTCAAGCTTGCCTACCTGTAGAATTGTTCAATATTAAAATGGAAGAAGGCAAAGAAAGAGACCTGAGTGCTGCCATGAGTTCAAAGCAGGAAAACCTGTTATACAAAGCAAACTCAAACACTGACGGCTCTATCCTAACTATTACCTAAAGCCCTCTAAACTTGTAGCCCTCACATCTGAGTAACCAATTTTGGTAAACTATACATTCTTCATCCTGCCTTTTTTAAAAAAAAATTTTTATTAACATTTTAAAATCAGTGAACAGAGTTAACAAAGAACAACAAAGTAATAGTTTCATCCTGCCTTTTGAAGAGTTGGGATCTCTTCCCGGTTGTAGTGTCCTACTTGTTGTAGGGCAGTCTTAGAACTGCGTGGTTAAATCCACCGCAGCCCAACTTTACTGGGTGATTTCAGTTGAAATGTTAAGGTGATTCACACTAACACCTTTGCCAGGTGAGGGAGGTGCAGCTAAACTGTAGAGTTCAGGGAGGGATACTCAGTTCTCATAACAGGCTGATCTTGTCTGGCCCAGTCATGCATTCCACAAAACCCCCTACAGCAAGGGAAATCTCTTCCTGTGCAAGTCCTTGCAGGAGCGGAAAGAACTGTCAAGCAATGGTGCGCCTTACAGGTGGGAAGGGCAGTGAAGCTTTCAGAGGATGTGCAGGACCAGCTGTGGGCAGGGATACTGGCCGGGAGCTGAAGAATCTGCTCTTCCAGGCAGCACATTTGAAGCAGATACCTAGAAGGAGGCAAGCATGTATTTTCTCCTGCACCTGATGGCAAAAGCAGATCCAATGACCTTAAGGAACAGAACAGAGTTCAGTTGAACACAAGGAGCCATTTTCTGACCTGAGTGGGTAGTTGAGTGGGTAGCTGGGATGGTCTGCTGCAGGAATCCCGTGGCACCTTAGAGACCAACAAGATTTTCAGAGTGTAAGCTTTTGAGAGTCAGAGCTCTATCAGGGAAAGCTTACACGCTGTCTCTGAGGTGCCACCAGACTCAAATCCTGCTGTTCCTGACCCAAAGAGCAGTTTGCCAGAGGAATTGTCTCCCTAGTGGGGGGGGGGGGTGAGTGGGCTCTCCATTGCTGGAGATCTCCAAGCCGAGGCTGCTATTGGGGATGCTCTGTCTTGGACTAGGATGGCCTGCGAAGTCTTTCAGCTGTGCTCACCGAGGACTTCTTGGCTGCTCTGTGCCTGGAAAAATCTGCAAGGAAGACCTCTGTGCTGCGTTACCAGTTTCCCCCCCGCTATGTGTTTGGGTGTGTGTTGTATGCGGGGAAATGGTATTTGTAACCACTCACAGTGGAGGTCCTTACAAAATAACTTCAAACAGCACTGAAAATAGTATCAACGTAGCTGTTCCATTAAAACCAATAATTGTCAACAGTACACTGATTTCAAACCAATTGAGTGTGTGCTCTGCTCACTGTGGACTGGGTTCCTGGGTTTGAAGGAGAAGCTAGTATGCCTTCCCGGTAGATGTTTTGAACAAATAGTTTAAAACGTGGATGTGATAGCAGAGCCCACCTATCTTCTCCCCCACCATCGTAACGGAGATATAGTTGTAAAACAGGTGGAAAGAGATGACACTTGCAGCTTCCCTTGCTCAGGTGCAAATAACCTGCTGTAGAACATGATGGTACTTCTCAGTTAATATTAAGGTTGTAAGGGATGTATATCGAGCCCCATTTCAGGCAGGCCTAGAGTGCTCCTCCCTCCCTCCACCTTACTGAAAGGGTTTGAGTTGCTATTGCAGCACCTATCCTGCTACCATAACTTTTCTCATGCTTCTTCTGTGGAGCCCACCCCCAGCTTACCACCCCACTGAGCAACATTTGGGAGCCTTCTTCCATCTTAAGTGACTCTTCTGAGAAACAACTACTTGAGGTGGTGGAGGATGGTTTGACCCACCCTGGTAAGTGGTGCATACGCTCGTGCTACTGAAATCCATGCAGTTCTACAGTACTTGGAGTCTCTTTTTCATCCTTGCAGCAATGCAGTAGAATTAGGCAAAGAGCAAATGACTGTCCCAAAGACTGCATACAAGTTTTACAGCATGCAGGCATTTGAACCCAGAGACTTCTACATTGGCAAAGAACATAAAGCAGCTACCCTTTTCTATTAAAGGATCGGCTAAAATGCTTCTCTCTAGTTTGCTGCTGCTGCTGCTTTGTGAATCCTCATTCCAAACTTATTCTGTAAAGAGCTATCTTGCCATCTATTAAAGGTAGGGTAGCAGTCTTTTAGAGAGCCAGTTTGGTGAAGTGGTTAAGAGTGCGGGACTCTAATCTGGAGAGCCGGGTTTGATTCCCCACTCCTCCGCTTGAAGCCAGCAGGGTGACCTTAGGCTAGTCACGGCTCTCTGGAGCTCTCTCAGCCCCACCCACCTCACAGGGTGTTTGTTGTGAGGATAATTATAGCATACTTTGTAAACCGCTCTGAGTGGGCATTACGTTGTCCTGAAGGGCGGTGTATAAATCAAATATTATTAAACAGCAGCAATCTTCCCCTCTCCCCTGGTTTCCCTTTGAAGAAAAGATATCTCCACCTCAAAAGTTTAGAATCATTGCTCTGACACATTTCTCCAAAGCAAAATTTATTCTTAAATAATTGAGATTCGTCTCACAAGCAGCTTTTGTTCTTCATTTGATTGTTCACACAGTATTTTGGGGATGGGGGAGAAGACAAAAACTGCAAGCACTTTTTAAAACAAGTCCATGGGGAAAGGAGGGGGGAGGGGGAAAGGGGGTATGTGACTGAGTCATAAGACTTTACACCGAAGTGATTTCCTAACAAAAAGAAGAGGAAAAAGGAATGGGGGGCAGGGGGAGACACGTGGTTCATAATCCAAGCACAGATGTTCAGCGAGTCCAAACAAACAAGCAGCAGAATCAGAGGACACACTAGGCCACAGGGAGAAAAATGGAGTTTCCTTGGTACCAAACTTGGCAGCAGCTGTGGGACGCAGGGTACTAGGACTCCATGTCAGAAGCAGCCGTCTCTCTCGTGCTGGACATGAGACATTATAAAACCCGACAACTTTCATGGGTTCTCACGGCATCTTTGCTCAGCCTCGAATCCTGTCCTCTAGCCCCTAAAGCAGTCTTTCTACAGCCTCACCTGTCTGCCATTTTTACCCATAGTGGGCCACAAAATTCTCCAGACGATTCTACTATGGCTGCTGTCCCAAGACAGGCCCAGTCCCAGGCAGGAAGGCCCTTCTCTCCCGTTATGTAGAGAGCACGGTCATTAAAACAGTCACACAACCTACAGGGAATTAAGTCTAAATTTTCAGAGGTCAAGAATTGGTTCCATACTTATGTTCGCATATTTTTAGTGGCCACTATGGAAGAGTGGTGGGGCCATTCTCTGGAAACTGTGACCATTCCAAAATTCTTGCCCTGCAAAATGTGTCCGAGAGAGACTTCAGAGATCTCCGTAAGTTCTAGAGCAGCTTACTGAATGAATGCCTGTTTCTCAGCGACTCAAGGAGTCTTAATGATCTGCCTCACACTGTCGATTTTGGCAGATCACAATCACTGGCTTCCCTTCTTTTGATGAAAGTGACTGGGATCCATCACATTGCAGGTAGAATTACAGTGGCAGATGTTTGAGTGCCTGGTGGATAAGGCTCAGTTTATTGGCTTTGGCTAAATCCATCCTTTTAAACATTTAAAGTCTTTGGTTGGTTCTCCTACCCTTTCTTTAGTCTACACTTGCACACAGCAGTTTATCGCTCATGACAGCAGGTGGGAATTCTCAAGTCCTTCCTCCTCAGACCACCACAAAGCAGATTTATTTAAACCCATGACCACTTTGAGATCTTTCTCCAAATCCAAAATGCCTCTGTATGAACTAGTCTCTCTCTATATTCCAGGGTTCCTTAAAAGCTGGCAGCACCATTCCAGAAGGTTCTATGCTAACTCTCCTCCTTCAAGAAAAAACCCTTTACGTTTCCAGTCAAAGAAGTTCAGTAACAAAATGGGTTGGCTCCTCTTTTTCAGATGTCTCCTTTAGCTACATAGCTACCTGTAAAATCCCTGCCACTCCCTCTGCAGGGCCTTCATTTCCAGTGACTTCCCAAAGTCTTTTTGAAACACCTTCGAAGCAAGACTGGCCAACCGAGATGTATTTGTACAGCACGAGCCTGCTCATCTCCTCATGCACACTTAGAACAGAACAGACTGCTGCCTTTCTGAAATGTGCCCCCACAAGGTTTTCTAGGACGCTGAAACATTCTAGAACTCTATTGCAGTATGGACATCTGTGAGGATCTCCAGAAATTTAGCACTATGAAAGGATAGATTATAAAGGATTCATAATCCCATCTGGTATCAGAAAAAACCACCCTGTTCGTAAGTATTCCTTAAAAGCCTGGACCCTCCCCAAATCAGTGGTACTTGGGACATTTACTAAATATTCCACACCAATCCCATCATGAGCACAAGCCACCTTAAGTATCACTCCGAGGGAAGGCTTCCTAATCTCTTTTCCCTCCCCAGTTCTATGTTGCAGGGTTCTAAATGGCTTCGTCCCAAAAAGGATTAGCAGCACAAGGGAATCCAGAATGTGCCATCTCCCATGTAAGATCAAGCTTCAGAAAACAAAGTGTCTCAAGTTCTAGAACAAGTGACGGGCAACTTCCCTTTCAATGCTAGAGCACGGGCGTGTCCTCCCCAACCAACCTGATCCAGACCAGACAACCAACATGGGAACGCAACAATGCCGATCCTCGCCTTGGTTCTGGGACACGTTAGAACCTACACGCTAGAACGGTTTCAGAATCCAGCACCAGAGAATAGCTGACCTACGGAGGGGAGGGCAAGGCATGGCAGGGGGGCAGACATGGGAGAGTGTGTCGGCATAGTTAGAAACAGTTAATTCTTCTCCTCGATGAGAGAGTTGGTGGGGCTGCTGAGGTCGCTGGGGCTGCTGGGAAGGGTCGGGGTGCTGGCATTGGAGGAAGTGCTGGCTTCACTAGAGCCTTTCTTAGAGCGCTTCCGCCACTCGGGGACGGGGCCCATCAGCGCTGCAGACTTGATGTTCTGTTTGTCCTTCTCCGCTTCTTCGTCCTCATCGTACCGTTCATCATCTTCTTCGGTCTCGCTGTGGTGGGGGCTGGAGTGGCGGGAGATGGAGGGCGATGGTGGCACAGAGGCTGGGCGTGGGTAGCGGAAGCCCTGAGCCTGCAAATCATGGGGAGGAAAAGATGACTGTGTTAAAAGCCAAACAAAGAGAGAGGATATAAAGGGACTGAACCGCATCTCCTTTCTTGTTATCCCTTTGCTTCAGATACTGGCCTTCTTGCAAGGAATTCAGGAAATGGATCCTGCCCCTTTACCCTCACAACAACCCTGTAAGGTAGGATAGGCTACAGCTGAGCCAAGCTGCAAGTCCGGAACAACTCCTCAGCTCCCTGCCATTTGTCTTTTACTCATGGCCCAGATCTACTCTAGGATCATCTGAGCAGGGCTAATCCACCTAGCTCTGCATTCTCTGTCTTAATTGGCAGCGGCGCTCATTCAAGGGTCAAATCCAGCCCTGCTACCCAAGATCCTTTCAAGTGGAGATGCCATTACTGAGCCTGCAGCCTTCTGCCGGAAGAGCACAAGGTCTGTCACTGAGCTACGGCCTTGTATGTCAACTCCGGGCCTAGAGATGACCTATAATAGGTTTATACCACCCGTTTTTTCCCTCATACGGTACAGCACTTACAGCAGTTTGTTCGTGTGGCTCATAGGTGAAGTTGTCAGGGAATGCCTTTGCTAGCGCCATATGCCGGGCATACATGTAGTACTGCAAAAGGAGAAAAAGTGGTAGGGGGGACAGACATTTTAATGCTTCCCTTGTTCTATCCACTTGCCATTTGCTTCCCATTGGAGCCTGCAGAGCATTTCTTACCACTCACACAGTTGGCCCTTCAACACCCTGTCAAAGCATTTCTTACAACCTACTCCCACATGGTTGGCCGCTCACCCCCCCCCCCCCACACACACACCAATAATCATCCTGTAAATTATTTAGAAAATGTATATGGCTCCTCTCCAGACCCCTCCTCAAGGCTGCTCACAACTAAAATAACACAATGAACCAAAAGGCCAGAACATAAAAACAGCAGCCAATAATTAATATTTTAAAAAGTCTTGAGGCTAGATGCACATCTGAGTAACATTTAAGCATTTTGAAGTAGGAGATCCCAGGTGCAGGTTTACCTCCTCGATGAGGACAAGGCCGTAGAAGCACAGGTAAGGAAAGTGCTATCAGTCTCATTAGCTCATTTATCGGATGTGAAAAGTCCTGCGGCTCAAACCCACCTGTGTGTCCTTCCCAGTGTCCCACCTGACTCAGTTCAAGTTATGCATGATTCTGCAGTGAGGAGAAAGGCACTTTGCACATGTTCAGAGGCTCTCCCACCAGAGCCTGAACAGGGTTTACTGTTGGTGGTTCCAGGGCCATACATAAGTTAGCATTCCTGTCCTTTCCCCACTCTCTCGCTACCCTTAATGGAAGCAGAAGAGAGGTTAAAAGCTTGTTATGCTTAAAAGGTGCCACTGTGGGGAAGGGGGGGACAGACTAAAGTTTACGAAAGTTTGCTTTGGGACTGGATACCCTCTGGTGGCAAATAAGTGAACTGCAGCAAGTGGAGGGCAAGAGATCCACAAAATACTAAGGAAGAGCTATGAAAAGGATCTTTGTTGGAGAGAGGAAAGAAAGAAACAGCACGCCTCCCTCCCAGCATGCAGAGGAAACTCACTCTGCCCAGATACTTCCAGTCCAGGAGGTCAGAGAGCCGCTCAGTGCGGTTGCGCTGGATGATGCGCTGCCGCCGGGTCTGCTGGCAGAAGCTGTAGAGGAACGAGGTCAGCTGTGTGCATGACTCATCCAAGGCTCTGAAACGTCGGTCCACAATGTAGATACCTAGGAGAACCAGAGATTTAAAAAAGGGGCTGTAGTTCAGTGGCAGAACACATGTCACAAATGGAAGGTTCAAGCTATGGCATTTCCACGTTTAGAGGCAATGTGCGTACCTCAGTGCCAGTTGCTGGGTTAGATCTGGTTGAGGGCACCACCCACCCTGGAAAAGCACCACCTCCTAATACCAACCATAAGCTGATGGATCTGCTATGTGTTCCTCCATGAAGCATCCAAAGCCAGAGAGGTTGGTGGAAATGCTTGGAATGCCCATAACAGTGCACTCAGCTGGAAAGAGAGACGCAGATAAGGTGAAGGGGTGCAAGATAAGCCTCTGAAGCTCAGCATTACTGCTGAAGAATGCAGTTAGCCCCCTAAATGATTTCAGGTGTGTCAGGATTACTATAGAACACATTAAACAAATGAGAAGACCAAGGATGAACAAGCCCCATGGTGGGGAATTCTCTGCAAGATCCATTGTTGGATTTTTTTCCCCTTAAAAAAAGCTACATTTCATTTGCACAAACCGTTCTAGTCCTCAGGATTTTCATTTATCCTGTTCTGTCTTTTAAACTCAGTGCAGGTTAACAAAACAGTGAAGTGCTCACACATATAGCCTTATAATATGCATAATATACCACCTTAATTTTTTAAAATAAATCTGTCCATCCCATATTGAAATACTTATTCATAATTGCCCAATGTAGAAGCTGATGTTAGGCATGGACTTCAGAATCCAGAAAATCTCAGTCTCCTTTTTAACTTTTTAAAAATAAAGTTTCTGGCAAAGATGAGTTTGTGGGTGCACAATATCTGAAGAAATCTCAGAAGTCAAAAAGAAAGCAGAGGCTTTGTTGCTTACTAAGCCTTTGTCCACCCCGTCCTCCTGAACAGAAGAATTTGTGCATGTACATACTTAAATCCATAATGTATTCAAGGGGCAGAATCCAGTTTCTTGGTGCCGAATTTCTGTTAGACATATACATACTTTACAAACTATACATGGTCTTGCTAATATCCTTCTTTCATCATTTCAAGCTATGCTCATCACTGCTGCATCCCACTGACCCATAACACCCAGCCACTCTTGCCACCACTCTCACCCCAGCATTGTGCACACACAGATTTTAATGATGCTACCCAGGGCTTTTTTTCTGGGAAAAGAGGTGGTGGAACTCAGTGGGTTGCCCTCGGAGAAAATGGTCACATGGCTGGTGGCCCCGCCCCCTGATCGCCAGACAGAGGGAAGTTTAGATTGCCCTCCGTGGAGGGCAATCTAAACTCCCCTCTGCCTGGAGATCAGGGGGCGGGGCCAGCAGCCATGTGACCATTTTCAAGAGGTTCCGGAACTCCGTTCCACCGCGTTCCCGCTGAAAAAAAGCCCTGATGCTACCCTTACAACAGTTCGATGCTTGCCTATTAAGCATAACACTACCCAAAAAAGGTTTCGGTTAGAAATGTTTTTAACACAGAAGTGGCGCCCACTCAGGGCACAATTAGGATTTGGAATGACTGCCTACTCCCCATTCCCCAGCAGCAAACCTACCTGGCGTGTAGCCCCATGGCTCATAATAAGAAGGAAACACCCCCAAGTGGCAACCCCTAACAAACTCCTCATAATCGACAGGAAGAAGGGGGCTGGTGGAAGACAAGAATTCAGGATGGAAGATGACCTGGGAAGAGGTAAGAGGGAGAGATCACCGGAAGGTGGGAAGTCAGAACCTTGCAGGTAGAACTGTCCTTCTATGTGAACTCCAATATTCATAAAAGACACAGCCTGCTTGTATTTAAGAACAGACGTACTTTTCCTTTTCATTTAAGCTGGTTGAGAGCCACAGATATACAACAATCATAATCATTAAACTAAAATGGATAAATCTGCAAAACTGATAACAATAGCTAATAGAATACAGAGCCCTCAAGCCAATATCACCACCTCATCTGATTCCCTGAATTATCCCTCTGGATTGCTGTAGAATATCAGCTCCTGCCTTTTCAGGCCTTCCTCCTTCCAGAGGCCAACAGCCTTAAAGCTACTCAGGAACAGCCCACAGATGCAGGCAGCACCTGGAGGGCGCTTTGGGCATCACGTGATGTTGGGAACACAGCCAAATGACAGAATATTCCTCCACTCAAGGGAAAAAGAAATACAAATTCCCATATGCAAAAAGCAAACTTTTCAGGGAGAATGGTTTTACCTGCATTTGCTTTTAGTTATTTATATGCCAATTTTTGTCCTTAATGGGGACTCAAGGCAGCTTAGAATATCATGCTCCCCTCTTCTATTTTCTCACAACCATCACCCTGTGAGGTAGGTTAGGCTGAGAAATTGTGACAGGCCCAAGGTCACCCGGTGAGCTTCCAAGGTAGAAGTGAGGATTCGAACTCTGGTTTCACAAGATCCTTCTTGGACACTCAATCCACTATGTTATGCTGGCTTCTCCCTGAAGTATCAGTTTGTTACGTATAGGGAAATAAACCTCCAGTTTCTCTGGGTAAATAGTGGAATCTTGATCATGACACCATCCTTTTCTGCTGTCTCGTTCTCTGAATAAATGCCTATATTAACTTAGCAATCTTCAGGGACTGAATCCACTGACATTCCTTACCAGCACATATGCAAGCCCCCGGACCATCTGACACTCAGGTTCGACTCTCCTTCCCAGCCAAGCCAGGCATTCTGGATCTACAAGACCCCAGCCCTGGCTCCTTCTCATGAGGCCAGCTCAAGTATCCCACGGCTATCTCACAGCAGTAAACATTGCTGTCAGCTGTCACTCACCTTCACACGGTCGGAGCTGCTGTTAAAAAGGCCAATGCGCCGGATGGTGTTGAGGATCGGATCGGTGGAGTCATCCAGCATGTTGTGAGTGCAGATTGGGGGGAAAGACTGGCGCTAATAGGGAAGAAACAGCGACATACATTAATAGGCATCAGCTAGTCAAAAGAAATAAAAAACATTAAGTTTGTAGTCCTTATGATTACTCAGGAAAAATGTGGAACGTTGACTATGTCTTCCCTCCATCCCTTTCTCTAACCCATTATTTATTTGCAACTAGACTAGAAACATTTATTCATTCTTTTTGGGTATAGAATTTGCATTTCTGGTCTGGTCACAGAATATGGATTTCAGGGTATGTGTAGAATACACAAAGCAGCACAGGATCACACCCAAGAATTTTCTTAGATGTTTCTCATTTTATTTGGAAGCTCTGCATGTAGATCAAATACTCTCTGCTCTCATCTGATCCTTTGTATAACCACCGTCTTATAGTATCCAGATATGTGCCCCTCTTGGATCCAGTGGTTAGAGAGGTGGTAATCCAAGCCTGGGTGGTACCACTTCAGACGCTCATGATTGAAAGCTCCTCTGTACATTATTTTTTCCCTACACAAAGAGAGCTAGCATTCCAGGGATATGGGTATTCACCTAGTCCTCTCCCAAATAGAGTAGTTTTTGTGCAGGAAATATATATTTTTTTGTATTCAGAAGCATTCAGATGTGATCCCAAACCTGCGGTCTGAAGCCATACAGCTCAAATGCAAATTTACCACCTTAGTGAGAACTAAGCCATAGAAAACTAAGACATCCTGACTTCCTAGATCTCTACCCCAGTTTCTCTTACTGAATCAGGAATCTCGATCAGACTATTGTCCTCCTCAGAATACCAAACACCTGATATTAGCTATTTTTGCCTAAATAGATTCTCAGGCTACATTCCCAGCCCACCCCTTTATAGTAGGATACACTTTCATGTCATCCAACTCCCCAAATATTCAGGATTTGCCTCCCAGAATCCTTTGCTCCAATTCATCTGGCCACATTTCCTTCCATGAGCCCTATCTTATCCCCTAACAGTTGCCTCAGGTGTCATTCCCCCCCATCCCCAAATGCCCCTTTGATACCTGGGTGGCAAAAATGGCTCTTTTCATCATGGTGAAATCTTCCTTGTCCAGCATCTTGTTCATGTCTGGAAGATTCCCCCTGTGGTTGAAGAGGAGGGAGGGATAGCTTAACAATGTTTATAGAGTGGTACGGCAAGGCATTCTCTCACCTCCCACCAGATACAGCCTATGTAAGAAACAAAATGGAGGAGCTGGGAAGAGAGGACCCCCATCTACCACAGCCATGGCAATCCAGCCCACACCCCAGGTGCTCAGCTCCATAGGGGACCACTTACACAAGGAGTGATTCATAGAGCTTCTTGCCAAACTTCTCCTTCACTGCGTTGGCTGTATCCCTAGACAGGAAACAGAGGGGGGTGGGGAGATGTGGGTAGATTAGAGCAGGGACTTGTACTCCTACGTTCTTCTGAATGAGGAACTGGGGCTAAAATAAGCAAGCTCAGAAGAATGCTCCAGGAAATTGGGGCCCTGAGAAAGTTTAGTGAGGCCTAGTAGACTGGGATAGAGGGAGAAGAGTGTTTTCTGTGGCGGGAACAAGGTTATAGGGATGGTATCAGGATGATAGACAGTTTTTCTTTAGGTGAAGCTACCATGTTTACAGGCAGGACTTTCAAAGTGAAAAATCCGGTATTTTTGTCATGACCAAACAAACTTCTAGAACTTTCCCACCAACCCCAAGCATTTCTGTGTAAGTCAGTGTCTCTGAATTACTATTCACATACAAGCCTAAATCAGAAAAGTTATTTTTATTATTTATTTTAAGTTCAGAAGCTTCTAACAAACACCTTTCTTTAAAAAGCTTCCCAAAATTACCCCTTAATCTTTTCTCCCCCTTCCCTTTAAGGACCGTCCTAGTAGTTAAATGGGAAGTTCTTTCAAGATCCACCAGAGTATAAGGATGGATTCTGGAGCATTTCTACTTTTGGGGAGTGCAGCAACCACTGATTTATTTACCTGGAAAATTTTCCAGTTCTTTAAATGGAAGTGGCAGAAAAAATCCAAGGTGGTTTAAAAATAATTAAGGGGCACAAATCAGTGTTCTAAGCAAACCCATGGCCACACCCATGACTTTGTATGGTAGGTGCAACACACTTTAATCTCAATAGTTTGGGGGAGGAGGGCTGAATTATTTCTGGCCAGACATGTTTGGGTGTGGCCAGATGCTTGGGTCTGCCTGCGATGGACTCACCACAGCTGTTTGCGGACTGCCTGGCCTTTCAGAGTTTCAACATTGAAGTTATTGGTCCGGGCTGGCATGATGAAAAAGGCCACCACTGTGATCTGGCTACCGTTCACCTGCGAGGAGAGGAGTCGGGTGCGGGGGAGAAACAAGGAAGTCAGCCACGTCCTGCGCCGTTTGCTGATATTTGCTACCTCAGTCTCTTAATTAACACATTGCCACAGCGGCTTGCAAAAATTTAAAACACAAAAATCAGTAACATTGTATCACAAACATAAAAAAGACTATAAAACTTGATGAGAAGTAGTGTTTAAAAGTACCATCCTTCTAATTGAGCTAAAACATAAAGCAATGATAAGCATCTCCCATAAAACAGCAGTAAAAGCAGCAGAATTAAAAATGCTGCAGCAGCACTATGCAATAGGAGGTCGGAAGTTAAAGGCATCCAGGATTG